>NW_027507788.1:93312541-93890041 GCF_037356315.1 Lithobates pipiens | reverse complement strand
TCTTCATTATTATGGGAAACATGGCTATATCAGAAACCTAAATTCTGGAACACCGCCCATCACATTTACAGCCTTGTGTTTGCCAGCATTTGACATACAATTGCAGATGTTGAAAATGTAACTTTTGGTTACGTTCAACTATCCTCAATCCAGCAAGATGTTGGTGCTCTAAAGCAGCTGATCAAAATATCCCAACTAGCCCAGAGCACACATTTTGCATTCAATTTTATGAGGAGCTCTGGGGTACCTTGAACTAATTCTCCATAGGATTAAAAAAAGCTGTATGCCTTCATAAATACACAACATATAACTGGATACTAACATTTCGGCCTCGTGCACACTGGACGTTTTTACAGCTGCTCCTAGGAGCATCTGGCATTTTTTTTTTTTGTGCCTCTATACTCCCCTGTATGTTATCCTATGTGTCAATGCACTCAGACTTTTAGCAGTGTTTAGTGGCAGAGTTTAGAGGTAGGAAAAAAAAATGCCAATGTGTCCATGGGCAGCAGAGTTTTGCCAGAAAAAACACTTGCCCCTTGTAAAAGCGTACAAACGTGTGTTAACAATTGACGTGTCGTTTAGCACTTAAGAGTTAATTAACTTCAATGGCCAGATTCAATTATTATTTTGCCCAATGAAATTAATTAATGCCCAGTGCTTGACACCTGTAAAAGCTCCTAAAGGCTTTCTGCAAAAACACTGCTACCAGGAGGAAGACTTCTAGCATAGATTAAAAAAAGTTCTGTGTGCATGAGACCGTGTCTCCCCGAAAATAAGACCTAGCGTTATTTTCCAGGAGGGCTGCAATGTAAGTACTACCCCGAAAATAAGCCGTAGTTTAAAATTCTTGTAATATCCTATAATCCACTCTATTACAGTAGTATATAATGTACAATGTGTGTTTCTGTCATATATAATTGTGCCAAATACCTTTTAGTACAACGTTGCTCGGCTCTCAGATGACCTCCCTCTGTAGTGCTCGGAGCGGGGAAGACCGCTCCTACGGGTCACGGTGCTATAACAAAAGGTATTTGGCACAATAATATTACAGGAACATGACGTACATTATATACAACTGTACTAGAGTGAATTATAGAATTTTACAAGCATTTTAACTTAGTTCACACTGGGGATTCCTGACAGGCAGGGAAGGAGAGGGGGACAGAAGACAGCACATTGCATGGTAAGACCTACCCCGAAAATAAGCCCTACTGTGTCTTTTGTTGTCCAAATTAATATAAGACCCGGGCTTATTTTTAGGGAAACACAGTAATAGGGATTGTTGATCCAGGGAATATCAGGGGGATCAGGAAGGATATATTTTTTCCTCTACTGGAGCAAATTGGATCATGTTTAATAGAATATATTGCCTTCCTCTGGATCAACTCTGTGTATAGGATTGTGCATATGGTATCTTCTATTGATTTTTTTTTTTTTTTTTTCTATTGGTTGAACTAGATGGATCTGTGTCTTTTTTTTTTTGTTTTTTGTTTTCAACCGAACTATGTAATATTTTAATCACCAATTGTTATAAATAAGCCTTATAGCTTTGTTACAATATTTTATTGTAGTAAAAATATACCGGGCTTGGTTAGGATACTTTTCATCCTCCCTCTCCATCCAGTATGATCGTTTTATGAAGGTAAAAGAGCTCTTACCAGCACTCAGAAATGTGTGTAAAAAAAAATAAAAAATACAAGTTCCTCTAACAATAAAAAAGAGATTTGTGTGACCAAATGGCTTCGGAAAGGGGAAAGACTATCCAGAGCTGTCACTGCAAATCTGTCAGTGACAGATGTGTGCTGCCTGCATCTCAGTGGTAATCTAATGAAGATCCCTCTTATTGCTTATTTTTTTGCCACTTCCCTTTCATCTCTATATCTCCCTTTTTTCTCACTTGCTTCGCCTCTTTTCTTTCTTTCTAGCTCTTTCTGTCTCTTGTTTTTAGTCCCGCTTCACACTAAATGCAGTGCGAATTCGCTGCAAATCTGCAAACTGAATGCGAAGTGTATGTTCAGTTAACGACACCCCACAATCAGTTTGCAAAACGCAGCGCAATCCTATTTCCGGTGTGGACAAAAAAGGGTCCTGAACAAGTTTGGTCCGAATGCGATGCAAATTTAGCCATACAGTTTTTATCGCATCGCAATGCGCTACGAATCACATGCGAGATCTGACATCACACTAGTGTGAAAATGGGGAGGGGAAATACTGCGCTAAACCTAAAATAAAACAGATGTGTATACAAAAAGCAGTTAACACTCAAACGAACAAAGTTTCAGGCAGCGATTGTGATTGATTGCTAGAGGTTACAGCATATCATTACCGCTCACTGATTAGTTGCTAGAGGTTACAGCACATGATTTCTGCTTTTTGATTGGCTGCTAGAGATTACTGTACAGTAATAATGCTCACTGGTTGCTATAGGTTACAGCACATCATCTCCTCACTGCAGCAGGGCATGATATACATATGAATACTGCCTTTATTTATAATATCAATTCCGTTGGCCTCAGCTATTTACATATGCATGGCACTGCAATTTACATATGAATGCAGCTAATTTACATGTAAACACAGGGTCTGCAGGTGAGTCGTGTGTACACAATAGGACAGACCTGGGCAGCATTAGATATCAGGACACAGCACAGGACTAAAACTTCAAGGGACAAGAATGTAAACTGGAATAGTTGGCAAGTATGAGGCAGCTGCTTTGGGCCCCACGACAATGACAATGACAGGGCACAGGGCAGCTGCCCCTTTTGCTCTGCCTTAAAGACGGCCCTGGTCACAGGTCCTAGAAGTCTGCAGGGCCATTCACAAAGTGTAGCACGGCTTACGCAAGCACAGTGGGTAGCTGGCTGTGAAGTCACATGGAGCACCAGCCGACTGCCCAAAGTTAAGTTGCTGGGGCCAGGGTCACAAACACTAGAGAAGAACCAGCTTGGGTGAGGACCATGCTGGATCCCTGGACAGATAAGTCAGCAGCTACAGTCTTTTATAGCTGCTGACTTTTCTTTAGGCGTACAGAGAGAAACTGGCACCATGCACACAGGGTGTTTGCTCAGTGAGCAGGACACACCCTGGCCAAGCCAGCTTCATCTAGGAGTATAGTAATACTTGGGCAATGTCTTCAAATGAAACTTGCCAGGGTAGAAATATGAGAGCTGTTATCACCCAAGGAATAGGCTTCAGGGCTGACATTTCATCTATTGTACACCACTTAGAGAATCGCTGACCCAGAACAAGAATGCAATCAGAGAAGTGTCATGTTAGGCATGGAAGGATAAACATGACAGCCTTTGGAGCTTTCTCCATAAAGAATTCCTGGTATGGTATATTTTTACACAGTTACATTGGACCAGCTTGGATCAATGTAACTATGTACATATACAACATACCTGGCTAATGCTCATGGGAGTTTGAAATCACTGTAGAAGACACCACTACTCCAGTGATCTCCACTTGCTTCCAGATTCCATTTTGAGAGATCAGCCCAATGCATTGTGAATACGGGAGTCCAGCCAACCAGCATGGGCACCATTCAGAGAATGCTTTGCATTTTCTCAATTATTGCCAAGTGTTCCCTGATTGAATGAGGTGGCGAGCAAGATGTCACCGCTTTTCCTCTTTATCTCATCCAATCAGAGAATGCTTTGCATTCATTCATTGATGAATGGCACCAGTACCGAGTCACCGACCTCCTGTGTTCTGGAGGATTAGGGACTCTAACCGGCTTTGGATGTACAGGATGCATCCAGGGAGAGCCTATCTGAATGCACACAAATTGGCCATGGCTGATGAGCCAATTGTACGTACCTGTAGCACATAGTGTTGCTGTGTCCAGAAGCAATGCAGCTGCCTATTCACTCTCATTTGCTCATCTGAATGCACAACTACATTTAAATATTTTATATTTAAGTTCAACTTTAGTCCTGACAGGCTCCTATTAAACCTCCTTCCTCCCCCCCACCCCCCCAAAGGTTAGTGGGCCAACGGTTGTCCAGTTATGTGTATGGAAAACCCCTGCACTTAATGAAAATATTTAATACGGAGAAAAGCTGTAAATTATAATGCATCTGAATACTCAAACGTGTTGAGAGAGGAGGAATTTAGGGACTTTTAGGAAGCCTAGACCTGGTAAGGTCATGTATTTCCATCCCTATTATATCAAAAAGAGGGGAGCAAGGAAATTGGGACGTTATATGACGCACATGATAGTGAAAAGATAATTTTATTCCTATGAATAACGTATAAACATACACATACTGTTGGTATCAAGATAAATAATAGACACAATGACAATACCCATAATGATAACACAATTGTCTCAAAATGTGACAACTGGTGTCAATGGTAGAAAGTTATACATGGAAAAAAAAACAATAAATAAAAAAACTCATGAATAAGACGATAATAAAATTCCATTACTTAACTTCCGCTTTAAGTGAAGGTGATCCCCCGACATGCTACATTTGGCATGTCATTTTTTTTGGGAGGGGGGGGGATCCAGCTCCCACTTCCTCCCATGGCACTGGAAGCGAGTTCACCTCTCCCCCCTCCCTCTCTGCAATCATCTGGGACACGTCACACGTCCCAGATGATTGCCTGGCCAGTCACCGTGTGCAGTGCAGTGACAATGCCAGTGTCTCAGAGAGGAGCAGGGTTTTGGTACGCCCACATTGCTGGACCGTGGGGCAGGGGAGTGTCCGATTGATAAGAGGCAGTATCTACACTTTTTGTAGCTGCTGACTTTTACATGGGTGCAACTCCGTGGGATCGTTCACACATGCTTTGTTCTCTGTTAGAAATTCTGTATATAGCCCTACAGAACAGACAGTGCACAGTCCACATTTTGCTGCTTAACTGCAGACAGGAAACTTTTATTATAGAGAAAGAGAATAGCATTTAATCATAGAGCAACTGCAAACTTATAAACACTGCCACCTACTGGCTAAAGAATTTATCTGTAGTTGTACAAAAATACATGAACAATGTATTCCAACAGTCTCTGAAGCGCTATCCATGTTTGAGCATTTGATAGGTGGTGAAGAGGAGTACTATTGCCTCCTCCCCACCTGCTTTAACCCTTGATTGCCACAACTGCATGCATTGCATGTGATTGGGTGGCACTTTCAGACCAACACCATTTACTTCTTATTCTATATATATATATTATATTATTATTATGCTTAAACAGGTGCTACGCACAAACCAAAGTACTGTGACCTTGGCATGTGTACGCTCCTGGTTGTTGCCTCTGCAGCTCAAGGGCAGAAAAAAAACACATCTGAACAGCAGGGTTTTACCACCCCTCAATCGCTAGTGTGAGAGAGCTCTAACAGCATATGTGGCTTTCCTTCAGGAAAATTACATTCATTCCAAATTTTGAACAATTTTCCAACAACATTGCAATGTACTGAGAATTTTTGTATGAATTTTTGTACAAATTTTTGTTCAAAAATTGAAAAATGTGTTGCCAGCTGTACTATTTTTTTCCTTTTCCCCTCAGCAGTGGTTGACCGCAGCTGACCTGAGCTTCCCCTCTGCAGCTTTCACTGAATGCATGGTTTGTTTATTTTCCCTGTCCTCTCTGGTTTTTCAGATTCTTAGGGGTGGCTTGGTGTTTGGCAAAGTGTTTATTTTTCTAGATCTGCTCTCTCTGGACCTGTTCCATGTGAGTGCAGAATAAATAAACAGAGGGACAGCCCATGGGGGGAGAGGAGACAGGAGGGGACAGCAGACAGATGCAAGGACTCATTTAGTGACAGTGATTGGAGGATATACATCAGTCCAAAGAATACAGACTTCCGAAGGTGACAACCCTTTAATTTGTGGACATATTCGTAGATCGTTTAGGGTGAATATTCCATGACAGATGTAAAAAAAAATTAAAAAATAAAATAAATTAATTTATATCCTACTCAAAATTCATCAAAAATAACACAAACTGGAGCCCTCGGATACAAACATTTGTACTTCAAGACCAAAAATACTTCATATTTGACTGCCACATTTCAACTGTATTAGGGCTCATTCACACCACAACGCATCTGTAAACGTGCATTGCTGTTTTTGTTGTAATGCCTACATTTTACATGTGCTACGTTTTTGTTTTAGTTTTTTTTTTTTTTTTTTTTTTTTGCTGCCTTTGCATCTATGCACATTTGCATACATTGTGTTGTGCTGAAAAAAAGTAGCGCATGTGATAGTTTTCTTCTGCACTGGGCAAATTCAATGCAGCGTGCTGGTGTAAACTGCATTCATAGAGAACCATTATTTTTTTGCTTGCCATGCATTGGGAATGCGCTCACCCCAGGACAGCTAAAGTGAATGAACCTATTAGCACCAGTTCACACCACAATTTTTGTGTTTTCGGATGAGTGTTTTTTTTTTTTTATTCATCTCAGTTGAGGATATGATGTAGAAAAGGGTTGTCTGGAGCTACTCCAATAATTGCCCCTAGACAAAAATGGGAATGGACTATCTCAGTACCCAGGGATGAAGATGATTGAATAAAAAAATGTAAATTTGATTTTATATTTATATTTTTTTTTTTTTATATATAAAAACAGTTTTTATAGATACAAAAGATCATTTAAAAACATAATTGCATACAGAAGCAATTATATATATACAGACAGACAAGGCAAGAACCCAGAGGGGTAGCTTGAAGATTTTGGGCCCCGATGCAACTATTTCCACTATTTCCAACGTGCGTGCAGATACATCCACCGCATCCCAGAGTTCCTCCGTACATTGGAGGACAGGGATTACCACTGGAGAATCAGAGGACAGGGGTGGATCACTGCTGGAGAATCAGAGGACAGGGGTGGATCACTGCTGGAGAATCAGAGGACAGGGGTGGATCACTGCTGGAGAATCAGAGGACAGGGGTGGATCACTGCTGGAGAATCAGAGGACAGGGGTGGATCACTGCTGGAGAATCAGAGGACAGGGGTGGATCACTGCTGGAGAATCAGAGGACAGGGATGGATCACTGTTGGAGAATCAGAGGACAGGGACTTCTGGCATGTCACTTGGCAGAGCTCCTTTCCCATCCCAGTACTGTGTGCTGCTCCCCCACTCCACAAGGCTGAAATCGCATACCTTTTCACATTATCTGTCAGTCTTCACAGGGTGTACATGGGTTTTATGTTGCCCTTCTAACCTGTGAAATTCTCTGGTCGGAACAGTAGTAGGCAGATACACCCTGTGCAGATCATGGCTAACTGGCCATGTTGTAAAGGAATGTGATTTCAGTCCTGCGGAGGAAGAACAGTATAGAGTGCAGGACTGCGATATTGCGGTGGACAATCCGACACAAACTTTTGCAGCTTGGTGGGAATCAGTGACACTAATGATCAGTGCTAAAAAATATGTTGCTGTCCTAATGACACTGGCTGGGAAAGGGTTAAGCATCTAGGGTGATAAAAGGGTTAAAAATGTATGCCTAGACAGTTTTTTTTTTTGTGTACTTTGTGAGGTGCTTTTACTAAGGAATGCAGGGAAAGAAAATCCATCACATCCCTGCTGTCAGAACGAAGCACTGTCTTGTTTATATAAGCAAAGCTCCATCCAGGCTCTCTTCCTTCAACAATCAGCGGCTGCCAGCGGATATCCATTCACTGGCACCCGCTGATGGACTTTTGCTGTGACTAATCAAAGCAAAAGCGGCGCACACACCCTGGTGGAAGTTCTGTGTGTGGAATATATATATATATATATATATATATATATATATATATATATACCGTATATATATATATATATATATATATATATATATATATATATATATATATATATATATATATATATATATATATTCTAATATATACATTTTCATTCTATGATTCTGCACAGAACGACTGCCCTGTTTTAGTAAATTTGCTATAGCAGTTAGAGATGCCAGAGTAGGCAGGGAAGGGGTTAACAATATAAATACGAAAGCATTCATAGAAACATGCTCGATTGACAAATATACTTTCTTCCATAAAGGGAAATTTAAAAGCCATTATGGATCCATTATGGATTCTAATTCCACTTTATGGAGTGAAGTATTTGGCCTTGAAATCACCAACCAGCGCAACAAAAGTCAGTGTAAAAATTGATTGAGCCGAGTGAAAAATTATTGACTTTAAAGTGACTGCATTTTATTTGATACGGGTGTCTGAGCATGACGGAGATCACTCCATGCACACTGTTAGCTGCTCAGTCCATAAGAGATAGCATGAATGGAGGAACCAAGGGATTCTTTTCTAACACTCAACCCATCTTGCCCAGCTTAAAGAGGAACCTATCCTGAACATAATAAAGGTACCTTTAGCCCCCGTTCACACTTTGTCATGCGATTTAACAGTTCCAAAATGCATGACAAGTCGCACCTCATTGCCGGCAATAGAACCGTTCACATCGCCGCGATTATAAAAAAGGTTCCTGCAGTCCTTTTTATTGATTTCATTGCAACTTGCATAGACTGCTGTTAAATTAAATCACAAGACGCAATGAAATCAGCAGTGCAAATCACACTTATGTGTGGCTTTGAAATCACGCTGAAGTAGCGCAATTTCAAAGCTGCACCGGCTGAACCGGTTCAGTAATAACAATATACCTATAGATAATTGCAGGTTTTATTTTTCATTTCCTCGCCATTTTTCTTAGGGCCCATTCACTCTGGGCATAGCAGAAATGCAGACTAAAATGCATGGCGTGCTTGTGGTGCAATTATTTCTTAATGGCGGCCCAAATGCAGGTAGCTAAAGTGTGAACAGGGCCTAACAGCAACCATATTCACAGGGGAATGGAGGAAATGGGGAAGATGAATCCATTTCCCTTTTACTTACCAGAAATGTGAGGCCTCATTCACACAAACATACTATAGCACATGTGGGTGTGCTGCCCTGATCACTGACAGTGTGCGTTTGGGGCTGTGTACCTGCAGCCACAAGGCTGTCAGATTGGGAGTAGCAGCTGTGTCCATGTAGATGCCATGTCCCAATCGACATGAATGGGCCTGCCTCCATGGGGGGTGAACAGGATACCTGTGCATCCCCATGCAGGCAAACACACCCTTTGCATGGGCGTAGGCTATAGAATGCTCTTGTGAATGTAGCACCCTCTAGTGTGTGCTCCTGGAAGTGGGAGTGGACAGGCTGTGGTCTGGCCCAAGGATGGACCTGGGTCAGGGCTGTTGGAGGCTGGGTGACTCGTCCTGGTAGTTCTCTGGTACCTCCCCCTGTTGCTGAAGTGTTGGGGGGGGGTTCTGGAGAATGGGAGTCAGAGGCTGGGAGGAGTTGCCTTTAAATATTTGGGGGCCCTTAGCCAGTCCCCAGCAGAGAGAGCAAGGATAGATCAGCATGGTACAGGTACAGACAAGGGAAGAGACTGACAGCTGTAGCAGGTTTCTCTTGAAGACAGCAGTGTGCCAAGTCTTCATCCAACCTTGCCCTAGGGAGTCTCCATGTGTGTCAGTTGGGAGGACTGGGAAGAGAAAGCACCAAGGTGGGCTAGCATTTCTGCAAGCAGTAGAACTGGGACCAGTGTCTACGGACAAGCAGAAGATTTTCACTCCACATGTGCTACTTTACCAAGGGACTGCAAGTTCCTAGCCTGTAATGGGCTGTTGCTGAACTAACTAGAGACTGTTAGTTCCTCCAAGAGTGAACCAGCAGAAACTGTACAAGGGAACTAAGTTTGTGCAGGTGGAAGGAAGAAGAGGAATCTTGTAAGTTGTCACTGGTTTTGATTGTTGGACATTTTCAAGTTGTGCATCCCATAATCCCTTACTCCATATAAGTTATCATCCCCTAATAAAACAA
This sequence comes from Lithobates pipiens, assembly GCF_037356315.1. Classification (NCBI taxonomy): domain Eukaryota; kingdom Metazoa; phylum Chordata; class Amphibia; order Anura; family Ranidae; genus Lithobates; species Lithobates pipiens. The sequence goes on along the minus strand of NW_027507788.1, from coordinate 93,880,220 downwards.
CAAAAACAAGCCAAAGGTGGTGATCACTATGTCTGGATGCAAGACAGAAATGCTGTGTGACTGGCTGTGCAGTAGTGGGGAACCTTGACAGTGCACACCATCTGAGGGGAGTAAAAAGCCCCCCCCCCTTTGATCTCCCGATATCTTGCAATGTACAGACAAGGTTTCCTAGGAAAGCACTGGTGATGTAGCCTTCCCAGGATGTTACATCACCAGTGCCTCACTCAATCAGGAAGTGGACATTTTTTTTATTGTAAGTGAAAACAAAAAAGTTTAGTTAAGGAATGTAGGATTATTTCAAATTGGCATGCAGAGCTGAGATAGATTATATTATTTTAAGTGTTTGTTAACCTAAAAAAATGTTAAAAAATGTATCCCGTACCCTTAAAGTATAGAACAGTGCATGTGCTGTGTAATTTGGCCCCCTGTATCACCTGAAATAAATCCTGCCCTCTGTAAACTTACCGCGGTTTATCATGTCTGCTAAGCCCTGAAACCATGGTAAGTTTACGTGCCTCCGTCATCTGCTATGTCTCCTCTCTGCTCTGCCCCATCCTTGCCCCCCTCCCCTCCTGCTCACCCCCACTCCTGCTACTATCAAAAACAATATAATTTGTATACCATGCTGTATAAAAAAAGCAAATTTCTACCTCATCTTAGAATGTCTCCCAGCACTCACGTGACTCCTCAGCTCCCTCCTCCTGACTTAGGATTCTCTGCGGCCCTGCCTGTGCTACAGCTGTCAGCCGGGGAGGGGAGAGAGCCGAGGAGTCACGTGAGTGCCGGGAGTCGCTCTAAGATAAGGTAGATATTGCCATCTTTTTTTATACAGCACTGGGACACATAGCATTATATAACGGATGGGATGGCATACAGATGCTATAGTGGCTTAACAACCACTTTAAGTATTTGGCATTTTGGGAGATAGAACAATTTTTATAGGCATGTATATGCATGTGTAGCACTGACCGCAAAGGAGCTGCTGGTTTTATTGGGCTTACCGTTACCTTCTTGACCTCATCTGCGTCTAGGTGTTTACCATGGTAGATGGCCCAAAGAATTGTAGAAACTGATACTGGATCCTCTTTTTGGGATATTTATTGAAAAGATAACGCAGTTTCTCAATGAAGGGTAGAGGGTTAGGAAGAAAGTTCAGGTACTTTTTGGAACTGCAGAAATAGGAATAGAATAGAAATGGAGAATTAACATTTCAGAACTAGATTCTCACAGCTACCAGATAGACCTCCTCTCACTAGGCCTAGCAGCCGATAGAATGTTTAAGTAGAGCAAAGTCCACAGACTTGGATGTAGAACACTTGTGAAAAGTCTCTGCCACAGACTTAACTGAAGGTCATAAATAAATTTAAAGAGCTATCATAGGGTACCAGTATCTCGCAGCCGGTCCGGCGATACCGTATGAGTGTAGATTCATTTAGTGTCCTTCAACTGAGCCTCCAGGCTCCTTCGGAGGAGCCAGCCTTGTGCATAGCCTCCTCCAGAAGAGTCCTCCCCTGGGTGTTTCTCCAGTTGCTGGGCCTCTCCTCAGGTGAGATGGCACCGGACCAACTTTGAATTCTCCTCTTAGTTACTTCGCCTCAGGCTATCCAGCCCCGAGACTCGGAATTGAATGGCTCCGCACCCCAGGCCATGTCCATAGGGCCATGGGGGCGGGTCAGGAGGACCAGGACCAAACAGATAGCAGGGTCTTCTGGACCGGTACCCAGAATCACGTGATCCCCGTTCCTTAAATACCCCCTCCCAGAATGCACAGCAGGATGACACTCCCACTGAGCTGGTTCTGAGAAAAGATAGCACTCGATACGCCTAGCTAAAATGCGTTCTCACACTTGCCAGTGGTGACAGCGACACCTGTGGCCAAGGAGAACCCAGTGCAATCCAGCTGGTATTGAAAACATAAATTTAGCATAATTGGCCCCAAAACCCAATTGTGGTTTTAGGAATATTAAATTGAAAAAACGTATAGCGCATGCTCGTCAGGAGCTGGCACTACACATGCATTATATGGACCATTCTGTTTTTTGCACAGGAAGATTCAGTGTTTGCACATAAGGACCGTGTGTGTGTGTGTGTGTATATATATATATATATATATATATATATATATGTATGTATATGTGTGTATATATATAATATCTTACTCTTTTATGTGTGTTTTGCTGCATATTATTCCCCTAAACTAGGTGTCTCCAAACTTTCTAAGCAAAGGTCCAGATTACCGCCCTTCAGGCTTTAGGGGGGGCCAGACTGTGATTAGTGGCAACAGAAAATGCCCTGGCATCAGTAGGCACATACACTACTCTATCTTTTGGTTTGAATGGAAGGAATAGTGTCCCATTGATGGTGTCAGTGGGAGGAATAATGACCCATCCAGTGTGTCAGTCGATGGAATAGTGCCCCAAGGGCCAGATAAATGTAAGCCAAGGGCCGTATCAGGTCACCTGGGCGCAGTTTAAAGACCACTGCCATAAACCCAGATTACTGTCCTTCAGACTTTAGGGGGGGCCGGACTGCGACCAGTGGGAGCAGAAAATGCCCTGGCATCAGTGGTCATAAACACTACTCTATCATTGGTTTGAATGGGAGAAATAGTGCCTCTCTGTTGGTATCAATGCGATCTGTGGTCTGGGGGTTGTTGATCCATGTTTTTACTGCCCTCTTGAGCTACACAGGCAGCCAGATCAGACTGTACACATGCTGTGGCTAAGATGCTTTGTTGGCGATCCAAAAATGATAACCCCTGTTGCGTCAAGAGTATTACTGCCTAACCCGGCCCACTCAAGAGAATAGGACCACAGCCACCCTGCAACTGCATTGGCTTTACAGGGTTAAAACGGGCAACGGGAGACAACATTACCTCTTTGCCACCTGAGGAATGCCTCTGAAAAGTGAACCACCATGGATCACCGTTTAGAGGGGCTGCAAGTGTAAGCTTGGCCTTAATGTAACCAATATTGATACCTTGTAACAGCCACAATGGAAAATGATACAAGAGTGCTCTCATTACAGAATACAGCTTATACCCTTGCCTGGACATTTCCGGTCACTATTTTCATCTCTCCTTACAGAAAAGCCAAACCCCTCTGGAGCCGGAGCCACCGGTGGTATCATTGGAGGAATCATTGCAGCCATTGTGGGCATAGCTGTGGTGGCGACCGTGATCCTGATCTGTCGACAGCAGAAAAAAAATCAAACTGCCAAAGATGATGACGAGTGAGTATAAAGGAATCTTCATTACATAGATCTATTATCCTAGATATTCTATTATGCACTATATCATTGTTTATATATTTTTGTCATATACAGGGGTATACAAGGGGTTGTAAAGGTAATAATTTTTTTTCACCTTAATGCATCCTCTACGCTGCTCAGCCTGGCCACTGATTGGCTGGAGTGGATGGACTGAAAGCAGCACAGCCATTGGCTCGTGCTGCTGTCAATCACATCCAATGATTCGGCGCGGCAGGGGAGGGGCCAAGTGATAAAGTGAGCAGCTATAGCCGACGGCTGTATCATGGGAGCGTGCCCGCAAGTACTCCACACCATGCGAGGGAGAAGTACTTGCGGGGGGAAGCCGAGGCAGCCGCCGAGGGACCGCAGAGGACCAGGTTCGGGGCTACTCTGTGCAAGGTAAGTATAACATGTTTGTTATTTAAAAAAAATAAAAATAATAATTAACTTTACAACCCCTTTAATGCAGCCTTATCAGTGATCATCTGCAGCCTAAACAGGGCCCATCTGCAGTCTTGCCATTGCCGGAATAGACAGACCTAGATCTCCTGTGTACTCGGCTCGGCATCACACACAGTCTCGCCCCTTAGCCCGGGTCCTATGATGGACATAACACCAGTCCAATGCCGGGACATCAATGCTAGGAGCCGTCCAGGGGGCGGGACTGGGTGTGACTGGTAGCCAAGTCGAGTACACAGGAGATTTGGCTCAGTCTGTCGTTCCCTCCTTCCCCAATGTGGCAGCCTATATCGGCATGTTGCACACACACATGTTTTTACCTTTTAAAGGGGAAAAGTGCTTGTTATACGCCGATAAATTCGGTAATTGGTCAGTATTGAGATAAATTAATGTTATTTTATTAGCGCTAATAGGCACATGGTGTTTGATTTCTAATTATAGATGACTTAAACCCTTTCACTGCCAGAGCCTTTTTTGGTAAAATATAAAATGGTAAATAGATATCCAACATGCAAAACCTTACATTTGCATGTGCCTGTGAAATGGTGACAAACTTGAGTAGTCTATATTTCCTATGGGCGACACTTCAAAAGCCCCCTATAGGTCATCAGCAGGGGCGTAACTATAGGGGGTGCAGCAGTTGCGACCGCAACTGGGCCCTGTGCTGCAGGGGGCCCATGCAGCCCCCTCTACATATGGCCGGCAGCAGCATAGGCAGCTAGGGGTACCAGTGCACCATGCACACGGGTGGCTGGAGGTGGAGAGTGACTAGCAAAGCTCCATGCTCTACTATCGCACAGGCTGCTCTTTAGTTGTGCATTCTCCGCATGACCTGTGTCCTCGGCCGGCTCCTCAGAGTACCCCTCTCCTGCTCCATGCATTGCCGCTCAGTCCGATGTCTGTTCTCCCCAGCCAGATGGGGCACCTAAAAATAAAAAATTAAAATAATAAAAAAAAACTACTGATGCCAGTGGTGGAACTACAGGGCTCACAAAGGTCATACCTGTGACCACGCCATGGAGTTCCACCGCCGGACTCGGAGGGAGGGGCCCTGGCTGGGGTTCAGGGGGGCCCTTCATGGTTTCTTGCATCGGGGCCCTGAAGGTTCTAGTTACACCACTGGTCATCAGTTTCGTGTTACAGAGGAGGTCTTGGGTGAGAATTATTGCTCTCACTCTGATGTGAGTGGCCATATGTAACGTGTATTGCAGTCAACATTTTCATGCGTAGGAATCCCTGACGCATGCATTTTCGTTTTATATAATTTTTTTATGTGTGTGTGTGTGTATATATATATATATATATATATTACACAATACACAGTGCCTTGCGACAGTATTCGGCCCCCTTTAACTTTTCAACCTTTTGCCACATTTCAGGCTTCAAACATAGATATTTTTTATTTTTTGTGAAGAATCACCAACAAGTGGGACACAATTGTGAAGTGGAACGAAATCTATTTGATTTTTTTAAACTTTTTTAACTAATAAAAAAATGAAAAGTGGGGCGTGCAAAATTATTCGGCCCCCTTGCGTTAATACTTTGTAGAGCCACCTTTTGCTGCGATTACAGCTGCAAGTCGCTTGGGGTATGTCTCTATCAGTTTTGCACATCGAGAGACTGAAATTCTTGCCCATTCTTCCTTGCAGAACAGCTCGAGCTCAGTGAGGTTGGATGGAGAGCGTTTGTGAACAGCAGTTTTCAGCTGTTTCCACAGATTCTCGATTGGATTCAGGTCTGGGCTTTGACTTGGCCATTCTAACACCTGTATACGTTTATTTGTGAACCATTCCTTTGTAGATTTTGCTGTATGTTTGGGATCATTGTCTTGTTGGAAGATAAATCTCCGTCCCAGTTTCAGGTCTTTTGCAGACTCCAACAGGTTTTCATCCAGAATGGTCCTGTATTTGGCTGCATCCATCTTCCCCTCAATTTTAACCATCTTCCCTGTCCCTGCTGAAGAAAAGCAGGCCCAAACCATGATGCTGCCAACACCATGTTTGACAGTGGGGATGGTGTGTTGAGGGTGATGAGCTGTGTTGCTTTTACGCCAAACATATCGTTTTGCATTGTGGGCAAGAAGTTGGATTTTGATTTCATCTGACCAGAGCACCTTCTTCCACATGTTTGGTGTGTCTCCCAGGTGGCTTGTGGCAAACTTTAGACGAGACTTTTTATGGACATCTTTGAGAAATGGCTTTCTTCTTGCCACTCTTCCATAAAGGCCAGATTTGTGCAGTGTACGACTGATTGTTGTCCTATGGACAGACTCTCCCACCTCAGCTGTAGTACTCTGCAGTTCATCCAGAGTGATCATAGGCCTCTTGGCTGCATCTCTGATCAGTCTTCTCCTTGTCTGAGCTGAAAGTTTAGAGGGACGGCCAGGTCTTGGTAGATTTGCAGTGGTCTGATACTCCCATTTCAAAATGATCGCTTGCACAGTACTCCTTGGGATGTTTAAAGCTTGGGAAATCTTTTTGTATCCAAATCCAGCTTTAAACTTCTCCACAGCAGTATTACGGACCTGCCTGGTGTGTTCCTTGGTCTTCATGATGCTCTCTGCGCTTTCAACAGAACCCTGAGACTATCACAGAGCAAATTATGAGTGGCCTCACAACATGATATTGGATTACAATTGAAACATTACAACATGCACCTTCATCCCAAATAAATATGAAATAAATTGTTGAAAAGATATGGTCCCCAGCCAGAAATGTCAACCAAGGAGAAAGAGCGTGGGGACTATTACAGTGCAATTTACAGGGTATAGAACATTGAAAAAACGGACGTAAAAAATTATATCAATTTATTTGAGTATAAAAACATTTGACAATACAAATGGTCCACAATTGGTGTAAAGAATGACGTATTTCGACTAGTTTCGCTTTTCAGCTTCCTCAGGAAATACATATGTCCGAACACCCGTGCCCCCGAGACAGCTCAGGTAACCAGGGGGGAGCCTCCCCCGGCGACTGGGAGAGGCACTGAACCTGACATAAGCCGAGATCAGTGGGTTAGGTAGTTTGCTTTCTTTAAGACCCGGAGAAGAACATGAGGCTGTCCATCCAAAGATGTATGCGAGGTGGAGGAGCATCCAGAACATTTAGGGCATTTGGGGTATAAATAATCATCGCTCGCAGTGTGACCCCTGGGGTTCTCCGGATCAGCTCGGCGTGCCAAGCACTATCACAGAGCAGGTGCATTTATACAGAGACTTGATTACACACAGGTGGATTCTATTTATCACCATCAGTCATTTAGGACAACATTGGATCATTCAGAGATCCTCGCTGAACTTCTGGAGTGAGTTTGCTGCACTGAAAGTAAAGGGGCCGAATAATTTTGCACGCACCACTTTTCAGTTTTTTATTTGCTAAAAAAGTTTAAAATATCCAATAGATTTCGTTCCACTTCACAATTGTGTCCCACTTGTTGGTGATTCTTCACAAAAAATAAAAATGTTATATCTTTATGTTTGAAGCCTGAAATGTGGCAAAAGGTTGAAAAGTTCAAGGAGGCCGAATACTTTCGCAAGGCACTGTATATATCTGTGTGTATGTGTGTGTGTGTGTGTGTGTGTGTGTATATATATATATATATATATATATATATATATATATATATATATATATATATAGGGCTTCACTGAATGTTTTGCGATGCAAAACATTGCTTTCTGACAATGCTAGCCCGGGACACCTGGGGGCTGATCCGGAAATGATGTCGCTTTCCGGGTCACAGTAAGAAGGGGAGGAGAGCAGCTGTGTGTTAAAGGTCTGGCTCGCAGTCTCCCAAAGGTGTTTAATCTATCAGGTTAAGTCAGGACTCTGTGCAGGCTACTCGAGTTCCTCCACCCTAAACTCGCTCATCCATGTCTTTATGGGTCTTGCTTTGTGCACTGGTTAGTAGTCATGTTGGAATACTAAGGGGCCAGCACCAAACTGTTCCCGCAAAATTGAGAGCATGAAATGTCCAAAACGTCTTGGTATGCTGATGCCTTAAGAGTTCCCTAAACTGGACTAAGGGGCCAAGCCCAACCCCTCAAAGACTACCCCGCACCATAATCCCCCCTCCAAATGATTTGGACCAGTGCACAAAGCAAGGTCCATAAAGACATGGATGAGTGAGTTTTGGCTGGAGGAACTTGTCTGGCCTACACAGAGTCCTGACCTCAACCCGATAGAACACCTTTGGGATAAATTAGAGTGGATGTGTGAGCCAGGCCTTCACTCCAGCATCAGTGCCTGACCTCAGAAATGCGCTTCTGGTCAAACATTCCAATAGACACACTTCTTAACCTTGTGGACAGCCTTCCCAGAAGAGTTGAAGTTGTTATAGCTGCAAAGCGTGGGCCAACTCAATATTGAACCCTACGGACTAAGACAGGGGTACCATTAAAGTTCATGTGCGTGTAAAGGCAGGTGTCGCAATACTTTTGAAAATACAGTGTATATATAAAAATATACATAACATTTTAAATATATATTTATATAATGTTGGATAAAACACCAGCTTTAAATCTTTTTAAGGACCTAAAATAAATCTACCCAAAACCAATATAAAAATAAAACTGCCGTATGGTGAGATTTCCACCTCTACTAATGACTGCTCAGGGTTGTACCTCTTATCTACGTTTCCCTTTTACAGCCCTAGATTTGATGGAGACTGATTACTGGTAATTGTAATTTGAGGGCTGCAGGGAGGAAAGCGATTCACTCCCAGGAAGGACGAGTGTCTCATCAGCCATATTGATGTAATGGCACATAAAGAGTATTGGGTCACAGATGATTTGATGACCCTGGTGCTGATTCCACCTTAATATGACAGAGATAGAGGAGTCGCTATTCCATTTCCAGAGCCGTCAGTGAACAGCTGTCCCTGGGCTGACTTTATCCCACAGAACTATTCATGCTGAAGGCTTACTGAGGGAATTATCCCGCTATACATTGATGGAGTGACGGGCGGTGGCACGTTGTCACCTATACCATCGCTGTGCATTATGTGATTGGCAGAGAGCTGAAAATGTACAAGACATTACATTATTGGTAATGAATCTTTCCTGTCTCTTCTAATTCTGCCGGTTTTCATTTATCCTTCTGTCTGTCTGATATTTTTTATTCCTTTCATTTTAAATACGGTATATATACAATGGCGAGAAGAAAAAGTATGTGAACCTCATGGAATTGGTTCTCTGCAATGATGACAATTCCTAAACATTTTGAGATTGCTTTATATACTTTCCAGCCTTATGCAGATCAATTACTCTTGATGCTATATCTTCAGAGAGCTCCTTATTGCGAAGCATGGTTCAGATCAACTGACGCTTCTTGTCAGGGACATAACTAGAAATCACAGGGCCCCATAGCAAAATGTTGTATGGGGGTCCCCCCCCACAAAAAATTAATAAAAATGAACTAATGTCATGCAACAGATTATCACACCCATGTGGCACAGTACCCAGGCAACAGCTTATATTAATTTTGAACAACAAAGTATGCAGTATACTGTATGCAGCCCCTGAAGGACACACATTGCTGACCTCCATGCCTTCTAACCAATTTCTGTTCTGTTATTTAAAATGAAATAGTTCAACTCCCCATAATGCAGAATCAGTGGGAGCCCTGAGCGTGTCACTTGCCACTGTCAGCTGCCATCAGATGCAGATTGTCACACGTTGCAGAATGTCACCTCCTGCACGTTGGCAATTGTCCACTTGCCACATCATGGATTGTCACTTGCCACGTCACCTGCCACACATTATGGATTGTCACTTGCCACACGTCCCAGATTGTCACTTGCCATGTCACCTGCCACATGTCCCGGATTGTCACTTGCTGTGTCACTTTCCTGCTGTGTCTCAGAGTCAGGCAACAGATTATCAGTCAGGCAGAAGAGAGATGATGTAGTTTCTCGGCTTCCCTTGGCTGCCTGCACAGTGAGGGCAGAACTGCACTGCAGGGGATGCCGGGGTTTGAGAGATGATGTCATCTTTATGCTCCCCCGCCTGCCAGCTCCCTGATTGGCCAGCCCGCTCAACCATGAGCCACCCAGCTGTCTTACAAACGGAGCCACCTGACAGCCCTCTGAGCCGCCCGCGCTCTCACCTGCGGAGCCACCTGTCCTCACCGGACCTCACTCGGCTGCGGGCCCCATAGCGCCCGCATGTGTGGTAAAATGTTTGTGTCTCTTATCTGTTTTATTTCTGTTGTCTCTTAAATCATAATTGCAGCCTATTTCTGGGGAGAGGAAAAATGTTCCCTAGGGCCAGCAATAGACTGTTGAAACCTTGGCCAGTTCAGCAGGAACTAGCCAAGATTCGATCTATGTATGGGCAGGCTGAATTAATCGATGAACTTGGGTACAACCAGCCTGCTAGACTTTTCATGCAATTAGCACTAGCGGCTGGTATGGGGACTGCATCCCACACCCCCCCTCCCTGCTGGATGAATACAATGGCTCGGAGGGAGGGATTACCCTGTCAAAATTCTAATTTGCCCTGTGTATAGGCTGCATTCAGATGGCTCCATTCTGCAAGTGTCTCGCAACTTCATGCAATCAGGCCTGGTGCAAGCATTTTTGTTTACTTTGCTGCTCCCCCCCCCCTCCCCCCCATCAGATATTTTGAGTGTGTATCTGGTTCCAGGAGGGGAAGCTTTTCTCCAGGCATTATTATTATTATTATTATTATTATTTAAGGTATTTATATAGCAATGTCCATTTGTGCAGCGCTTTACATATACATTGTACATTCACATCAGTCCCTACCCTCAAGGAGCTTACAATCGAATGTCCTTAACTTACATTCATATACTAGGTCCAATTTAGACAGAAGCTACTTAACCTACCAACATGTCTTTGCCGTGTGGGAGGAAACCGGAGTACCCGGAGGAACCCCACACAGGCACAGGGAGAACATGCAAACTCCAGGCAGGTAATGTTGTGGTATGATTTCGAACCAGTGACCCTTTTTTCCGCTAGGTGAGTGCGCTACCCACTACACCACTGTGCCGTCCATGATGCAGTACAGAGCGGAAGGGGGCTCTTTCACCCTGACCTCCTCTTCTTCCTAAGTCTCCTTCTCTGGCACTCCCCTGCACAGCCGGGTGCACTCTGCCATTCCTCATTGGAGCCTGTATGACAGCAGACCCTGACCGCTTCCAGCAAATCTACGTCTCTGCCCGCCGCTGTGCCCTCCTGAAGACCGCCCTCCTTACTACCTCTCTCTTCTCTCTCTCTCTCTCTGTCAGCAGCTACCAGAAGCAACATGGCAAATTTAGTTTGCCTGCTGCGGGGAACAGAAGGTCGGCAGCTCCCCCCTGACTGAGGTGCACTCTAGGCCAACTCCTACCTTACCTATAGGTAGTGCCAGCCCTGCATGCAATGCACGTGGGTGCTGCGTTCAAAGCAGGCAGTTTAGAAGCAATACAATGCCTCCTCTCTACCTCCTATCCTCTCTGAAGAGCCACCTGAACACGGATCATGCTTCAGAGGACATTGCTAGAGTGAATGAGACCTTACAGTGTAACAAGCCCCGCACTGCAAGGATTAAATCATTGTTTAGGTCTAGAGGGTCACAAACAAGTTTTACTTACCCAAATCCTTCATTCCCCTGGTAGCCGGCACTTCCCACTACACTAAAGCAGTGGATTATCCTTTTGGTGTCCCCACGTCCAGTGCAATGCTCTGGGCTCTGCAGAGGTCTTCATGACCTCTGAGGACCAGGCGAATGCCAGAGCCTTAAGAGGCTGGAGGGAGCATACATTGGATCAAGTAAGAACTTGGGTAAATGTGCTTCTTACACCCCCCTCCCCCCGACATAAATTTGTATTTAATCCTTGCAGTGTGGGGGCAACCTCACTAGAAGGGAGCATTTATGCTTTCCTTGGAGGTCATCTTTAACATTACAATGTCAGTCCACCAAAAAGTTATATATTTTATTAATAGGCAGGTAGGCCGAGTCAGCCTTTGAATTATATGTGTAGGATAGTCAAACATTGATTACACAATCCTAATGATGCATAAATTGTCAAAATCTTTATTTCTTTTCTTAGTTTTTTTTTTTTTTGGGTAAAAAAAATAAATGTATATATATATTTTTCCCTTCTTATAATTTAAACATTTTGGTAAAAGTGGTGGTTTTCTATTTTCCAGGTTTGAAGGGCCTCCGGCATACAAGCCACCTCCTCCCTCCCTAAAGCTGCAAATTGAGAAGGTAAACATCTAAAAACTGTTAAAGTATATTTTGTAAAAACAGCAAGATGAAAAAAAAAAAAAACATTTTTATTAGTTGTTGCTCTTTAAATATAATCCTCCAATCCATTAATCTCCTGTCCCATATGGTAGAGTGGGAGTCGTCTCTTAGTACAGCATCTGTGCCCTCCTGTCTGATATCTGAGGCTTATAGGAGTTGTGTGGGCCTTAAGCAAAATATGAAAACACTTTGAGCTTTCTGAGGGTTAAAGCTCAACTCTGAGCTTGAAGGAAAAAAAAATCTGTGGGGCTCCCTAGTACTGAAAGGGTTAAATGCCCTTTAAGGGCTACGTTCACCTTTGGAACATGTTTGTAACATCAGCACCCCCCTCTTCCCTAAGAAAGCCATTGCTGCATTAAAAAATTTGTCAGAATTGTGTGGGGCTCCACTTGCACAGCTGCATCATTCATTCACAGAAATCTTTGAATGAATAAACTACAAGTCCTATCCCCTACTGTAGCAGCCAGACTTGTCATTCTCAATCGGACTACATGTGCACTGGTCAACACACTTGTAGTCCATTCACAAGTCCTCCAGCTTTCTAACAGTGTACCACCAATGTATGAGCAGAAAGCTGGAGAACATGTCTGCAGGAGTCTGACATTGCACTCATGATCCACTGATCGCAGGTGCAATGCTTTCCAGGCTCCCGTGGCAAACAAATATAGCACTGACCCCCGAAGGAGCGGCTGGTTTTGTTGGGCTTACCGTTACCTTCTTGACCTTGTGTACGCCTAGGGGTTTTCGCGAGATAGATGGTCCAAAGAACTGCAGAGACCGACACTGAATCCACTTTTAGGATATTTATTCGACAACAAATAGACAGAACAGTCTCTCAATGAAGGGATAGAGGGTTAGGTAGGAAGTTCAGGTACTCTTGGAACTGCAAAAAGATAGGAAGTCTCTCACTATCGAAATCCAGAGAATTGCCACTTACAACTGGATTCTCACAGCTAACACACCTCCTCTCACTAGGCCTAGCAGCCGATAGAGTGATTAAACAAAGTCTCTGCCACAGACTTGGATGTAACTGAAGGATGTAGATAAATTTAGAGAGCCATCATACAGTACCAGTATCTCAGTCGGTCCGTCGATACCATATGAGTGTAGATTCGCTTGGTGTCCTTCAACTGAGCCTCAAGGCTCTTTCTGAGAAGCCAGCCTTCAGCATGGCCTTCTCCCAAAGTGTCCTCCCCTGGTTGATTCTCTAGTTGCAGGGCCTCTCCACAGATGAGACGGCAGCGGACCACCTTTGAATAATCTTTCCAGTTACTTTACCTTGGGCTAGCCAGCCCCGAGACTCAGAATTGGATGGATCCGCACCCCAGGCCATGAGGGCCATGGAGGCTGGTCAGGAGGACCAGGACCAAACAGACAGAAAGATCTTCTGGACCGGAACCCAGAAGCACATGATGTCAGTACCTTAATTAGCCTCTCCCAGAATGCACAGCAAGATGACACTCTTACTGTGCTGTTTCCGAGAAAGAATGGCACTCAATGTGCCCAGCTAAACTGCGTTCTCGCACTTGCCAGTGGTGACAGCGCCATCTGTGGCCAAGCAGAACCCAGTTCAATCCAGCTGGACTGGTACTGAAACCATAATTTGGTATAATTGACCCTAAAACCCAACTGTGGTTTTAGGAATTTTAAATAGAGAAAACACATAGCGTGTGCTCTTTAGGAGTCGGCGCTACACAAATAATAAATTCACTTAAAATGCAAAAGTGAGCTCATCCTTCAAAGCCCAACCCAGGAAAAAAAAAATTCCCATGACATGGGGTTGTGCCCATACTGCATGGGCCAACTGTTTGTTTTGTCTAGGGGTGAGGAGAAAGCTTAGCCAATCCTTCATTCCATTGGAAAAACAGCGTTCCCCTGTGGTCTAGTGGTGGACTGTTCCTGGTCTGTGGGGCCTGCTCAGGGCTCGATGACCTCTGGAATAGTCCACAACTGGAGCACAGGGGTGCCAGTCCAGTCTTGAGCAGGGAGGATTATGTAAGTATATCTCCCTTCTCCTCTTCCCTAGTCAAAAGAACCCATGCAGTGCAGGCACAGCCCCAATACATGGGCAAACTTTTATTTTGCTCAGAGATGGGCTTTCAGTCCAGGGCTGTAGATATTTTTTATTGCCCTGGACTTCAACCTTGTGTACCAAGTGGACAACAATTAACAAGCCTTCCACGCTGTGATAAATTTTGGGTGTGGCGTGCTTCGTTGTAATCCTCTCTCCCCACCCAACTTCTGCTGCAATGCAGGCCAAATGGGCCAGTTGCTGCTGGCCCATTAATAACCTCTACTTTCTCAAACTGCCTCCCCCTCCCGCACTTTCTCCTTGTCAGTGGATGGCTGCTGATGAAGTGAATCTGTGTTCTCCTCTTCCTCCACACTCATACCGCACAACAGCAAAATGTGGCTGTGACCAAACTCTTAACAGTGGTAGGGGCTTAAGGAGTGTAGTTAGACAAAACCCGGACAGGGGTAAGCTGGGTGGAGAGCAGGGGTTATCATGGCAGAAGACAGGGATCAGCTGGGTGAAGGACAGGAATCTGCATGGCAGAGAAGGGTATGCTGCAGGGCAGTGTACGGGGGTTATCAGAGCAGAGGACAGGCATCAGCAGGGCAGAGTACAGGGGTCAGCAGGACCATTCTTCTATATAAAAACATTCTTGTATATAAAAGTGACATTACTGCCACAATGTGCAAGGGGTATCCAGTATTATGCAGTTGACCACTGTAAAAAAGACATCTAATATGCCATGCTTATTTAACCCTGTGGTTCGCCATAAGATATACTTGAGCTGCATCGACTGAGAGAAAGCCATGCCAAATGCATGTGGGAATGAACCCGATGCCAGGAGTGCAGATGGTGATGCACAACCATGGCTGGTGCAGGTGGTGATAAACCTGATGGTGTGGGGATCTGAACTAGTGAAGTAAAAATCCCGTTTGAACAATACCAGGGACAGTATGCAGCCTGTATCCCAATGCCGGTGCCCCGAGTGTGACGTCATCTATTTGGAAGACTGGAGTTGGACCGCAAGCACGCACACCCCCTGCTGCCTCCTCAGCCAATGGGTAGCTTAAGCTGCCTCAGTTCCTCCCACAGACATCACCCTGCCCTATACTGAGTGCCAGCCTGCCTGCACAATAAACTAACAGGCCGGAACTCACATTTATTATACTCAGTGAAATTGTGACTGTGCCGCTCCCATCCCGGTACCGCAGCTGAAAGGCTACAATAGCCTAGCTGCTGCGCCATGGACGGAGGCTTTGAGGGGGGGTTTGACCACCATGTTTCAGTCTAAAGCTGGGCTTACACCTGTAGAATTTAGTTTTAACATTGGAACGAGAAAGAATCAAATCCTTGAAGGTACTGTCAAATAGTCAGATGATTAACTCATTTTAAATTACTTTTCATTATAATACTATGTCAATATCTCAATTTTCACAGAACAAATGTTCTGCTTCCAGATTAGTGTTGAAAAGTGCATGCCCATAAGACTAGTTATGATTTTTTTTTATCAAATTCAACTATTAGAAATGTGTTTGTTCCCTTAATATTTAATATATATTTTCCATCCTTGACCTCCTTTTTTTGCTTTTCCTGGTCTCTCTGAGGCCGTGTTCTGTGCAATGTGTTAAAAAAAAGCCGCATGCTGTATTTTTGATGTGCTTTCATCAACACATGTTCTACAGAGTTCAATGGTAGTGCGCCTAAAACGCATGTAAAAAAAATCACCCAAAACACAACATATCAAAAACACACTGCACAGATGTGGCACTCTCCTCCCTCTGGTGCTGTAGGTGTTCCATCAGCATTATCCTCTACAATGCAGGGCTATTAACCCTACATTGTATGTGGAGGCAGGGCATTGTAAAGGTTAAATGCTTGTTAGGTCTAGGGGCAGAGAAATAAGCTGTAATATTTACCTTATTCCTTACTCCAGCAAGGCTTCAGGTTCTCATCTCTTCTCTCCAATGCTCAGCATTGGGAGTGGCGCCTTGCTGTCCCCATGTACCATGTAGGGTGACAAGTGTCACCACCCTGCCTCTTCACCTTGTCCAATCAAAGAACGCTTTGCATTCATTGAGGAAATGTAAAACATTCTCTGAATGGCACTCATGCCAAGCGGGCCAGCCTCCTGTGTTCAGTAAGTAGCAGGGCAGCTGCTTGGCACGGGACCCAGAAGCTAGTGGAGACCATTGGAGTAGCAGTGTCTTCTACAGGGATTTCCAGATTCCAGGTATGGATGGTATATACAGTACTTCGTTACATGTTTACAAGCTGGAACAACGTAAGAAGTTTTAACCATACCTGGAATTATTATGGGGGGAGGGGGTGGTGTGCACTGCAAGGGTGTTTTTCTGTCCCAGGGGTGCCATAAAGAATCATAGCATCCAATCGCAGGTCATGGTTCTTAGTGCAATCTGGAATCATTGGCAGAATTGCATCGTTTCTGCCGGTGATTCCACATATCCAAGGGTGAATGGAGTCTAAATGTCTCTGATTTAAAGAATTAACTGCCGTGATCGATTCATAATGGGCTTCTTTCCAGTTTACAAATTCAAAGTATATTTGCTGAATGATTTTGCTTTTTACAAGCAGAAACTTGTTAAATCGTATCGGGGCCATGTGTCATGACTTTATGATGATAAATACCTTAGAACCATGGAATTCACTTCCTGATGATCACACCATGCTAGTCTAGTGCCTATGAACAGTAACAGGAAATTACAAACATACAAAAAAATACATTCCCCAGCAAACAAACAATACAGACTTCCTGGAAGATCGTATCTGTCATACCGGTCTATATATAGTAATATCCCATTCATCTGCAATTGAATTGTCTGAACTGTAAACTTATACAACAGTCCAAAAAAAACTGCTTTCAGTCTTTATCCCCATAGGAAAATTCTTCTTCCCCTCAATCTCTTAATGACAAAGGTAAAACAATAAAGATGAAATAGTATTTTTTTTTTTTTTGTTAAACCTACTTAAAACACTGGCACCGATGCAAACAATCTCTTGATTTGGAATCATGGGCAGAATTGGTGCGATTCTGCCCACAATCCCAAAATGCATGGCAATCGCAGCACAATGCGTTAAGTGCTATTATCCTTCAATAGCACCCCAAACCCACTGCGATTCTGTCACGCAACAAGAATGCCCGACAATACACGTCTTCACAAATCCCGTGAAGCTTTTTGCTTGAAAAGGACTTAGTCAGACTCTCACAATAAGGCTAGGTTTGCGGATGACGCTTCAACAGATGACTCATCAGCTGTCCGCGGGGTTTCCCGCGGACAGCTGAATGTATAAAAATCCTTGCCGGCAATAAATAATAGTTTCAAGAAAAATGGTGTAGAGTCCCCCCAAATCCATACCAGGCCCTTTCGGGTCTGGTACAGATTTTTAGGGGAACCTTTGTGCCAAAAGAAAAAAAAGTTCACATGCACATACACCCCCCCATCCTACCAAAGCAATAACCATAAAACCTATTTATTTATTTTTAATTCTACTTAAAATACAATGATACAAACACTAACCTAGATCAAGCCATGATCTAACTGGCATTTTACCTTTCTTCATTTTTACTACTTGCTTTGCTATTTTCCACCAGCCTACACATGGGTACGGTGTATCTCCTGCTCCTTACAGACATTATGAGGAGCAAGAGATACAGTTGAGACCTCCTAAAAATGTGATCAATCCTCCCGGAACCCAACTGTTTGAGACCAGGAGTTGTTGGTGATGGCTCGGTTACAGTACTTGGGGTGATCATGCTCCTAACACAAGCACAGGTACACATATATGTGCCAGTAGGGCATAAGGCCCACTCCATACGTCCTAGTAGGGCATAAGGCCCACTCCATATATGCATAGAGCCGGTGCTAAGGGGTTAATTTGCTCAGCCAATGGGCACACTATGGCTTAAACCTGACAGAGCAGTTCACTTTTGAATGCTACCTATTGTCTGGAGTCACTTGTAATCATAAAATGGTTTTGTTTCAACAGTCTGCAGAAGAAGTGCCACTGAAGGCTCTACCGCCACCATCAGACACTACAGAGAGCCAAGACATGGAATTAAATGGGAAGGTGAGTCTTATTGTCCCTTTATGAAGGTATTAACCCCCGATACTTGGCTAGGTTTTATCAGCCTTCATTGTGTTCCGGAGGGAGAGATGACTGCTAGGACCCAAGTGGCCCTGGTAACCCCATTTATGCTAACTTTCAGCTTCCCTACTAATCACTCATTCCCCATTCTAAACCTCCATCACCTCTTTTACCTGCCTTTTTGTTTCTTCTCTCAACACCCATACCCCCCATATCAGCCTTTACCTAGGCTCTCCCTTTTAATACCTGTATTCAAGCTTCCTTAACACCCATGAAAATCAGAACAACAACAGTCTAGTTTTCCATGATGTTTCACAGCAAGTCGAAACCGAGGATGGTACTAATTGTACAAAAGGCTTTTTTTTGCTTGACTATTAATGTTTATTATTTCTGATCATGTGCAATCTTTCATACTGATTTTTCTCGTATGATAACAGTACACATTAACCGCTTTCAGACCGCCTCACTGAGATTGACTGCTGTAGGATGGCTGTTCAGTGCTGGATCACGTATCTGGTACATGATCAACGCCTCTGGGTAGGGGCCCACCGCCCTGGCTGTGCTGTAATTTGTTACAGCACAAGCCGATCAGAGCATCCCAGCCAAAGATCGCTCTCTGGGACCTGCTAAGCATTCTAGTCTAGTGTATCGCTGCCGTTCAGCTCCCATGACGGGGGTGGGGGTGGCTGGTCATCGCTGCTGCTGGTCTCCTGTGGCGGAAGTGAGATGTGCTGCCGTTCCCGCCCCCCTCCAAAAAAATTTGAGCATCAGCCGCATCAGATGTCAAAAGTTGTGTACACACGATACAAGTCCTATAATCGTTTATTGTACAGAATTTTTCTTCGGATTTTCTCAAGGTGTGTACCCCACATATGCTTGAACTCCTACAATATCACTCTGCACCATTGCTAGCTTCCCCTCAAGTACCAGCAGCTCTGTCACATATTATGCACCTGCATCCAACCTCTGGTGCCTTTTCAGCTCCCCTCAGGATGACCATGCTCCTGCATCCAACCTATCCAAGCACCAATGCTCCCAATCAATCTTCTAACCCGCATGAGAAATGGAATTTTAATGGCAAGCAAAACACCCCTTAATATAAAATGTATTCATTCACCACATGGAGAAATTTACAGCTTGATATCTATAACATATCTTGATGTTTATGTAAAATAGCCAATTTTTCTTTTATGCTATATATCGGTGTCTTGTATATATATCTCTATTTACATTGTGTTTAACTTTTTGAATAAACTTTAATTTTATTTTAAGTAGTGTTCTGCTTGCCATTAAAATCCCATTTCTCAAGGGGGTCCAATCCTTTTTGCTATTATTTAGGGATGTTGGCAGGCAAACACCATTCCATAATAGTGGATTCCCCTTTTTTTATTAGGCATAGAAAGCGGAGACAACTTAAAGATGGTTAAAAACCTACAAAGGGGCTCATTCACAGCAGCTCTGTGAGTGGTCTCCCAAAAGATCCTGGGATATCCTGGGGGCTATGGGAGCATGACAAGTCATTCCACCATGGATGACCCCCCACCTTTTCTTGCCAGCTAGGCTCCATGCTTGAATAAGAGCCTGGTATAGATTTTTTGCATGGGGTACACCCTTGAAATACATAACTGACTCTTGGGATTTTAGGGGAGTTCACACTTTTTTCCTTTGCATGAGGTACGCCCTTAAAATTCATAATCCGGACAACTTTTTGGGAACCCATGCATCCTTTTTTTTTTTTTTTCTGGTTTCCCCTTATAATCCAGACCCTCCTGTAGGATAATGATCTGGTATAGATGAATAGAACCGCCAGCTGCTTTGTTTTCAAACAGATCAAAATGGCAATGAAATGTTCATTTTGCTTTTTTATTATTATTATTATTATTATTATTATTATAATACAGGATTTATATAGCGCCGGCGGTTTACGCAGTGCTTTACAACATTAGGTCAACCAGTACAATTACAATACAGGGAGTAATCAGAGAGCCCTGCTTGTTAGCACTTACAATCTAGGAGTACATTCCCCTGATGTACCACTTCATGGCCGGGTTAAGGCATCCAGCAATCGTGTTATTTTACAGGAATTGCCATTTATAATTGTTACTTTAAATTAAAACTTTTATTAAAAGACCTGTTCCCTGCTGAATGATGATCTTTGTAAAATGTTCTTTTTTTCGTTGATACATGTCCCCTCGGCAGTTCCCAGCTACAGCGGTAAGTGTGTATTTTGAAGAGAACCCATAATGGAAAGGGGAGCAAAGGCAGGGGGACTGCCTTTGCTCCCCTTTCCATTATGGGTTCTCTTCAAAATACACACTTACCGCTGTAGCGGATTTAGCATTGTCTAGCACCTGCTGTTTCATGTCCCATGTAGTCATCTTGGTCTTCAGCTGGCTGCTTCTTCCAAGTTCAGGTAGCTCAGTTCCCAATGATGTGATGCAGCTCTGCCCTCACCTGCTGTGTGGGCTCCTGTAGGATCCCGGGATATCCTGGGGGGCTATAGGAGCATGAAACACAATTCTCCCCTGCAGGGCCGGGACAAGGGGTGGGCAGGAGGGGTGGCTGCCCCTGGCGCAATGGTTTATTGCAGGGGTAGGGGGCACCCTGACCCTAACCCTAAGGGAAAGGGGGGCGTAATTTGGAGTCTTTGCCCTGGGCACTGGATGACCTTGTCCTGGCACTGCTCCCCTGGGTGTAAATAGCGATGAGGGCCGGGTCTAATTACAGAACGAAATCGCTTTAATAATTTACTTCGTCAGCAAAATGGTGTAGTATTGTCTTCAAAGCTAATGAACCCCATTTAATTGTTACAATAAAGCAGAGGGTCTCCAAGCTTTTACAACAAAAGGCCTTTTACTGCCCTTCAAATATTAGGGGGGCTGGAGGGAGTAGAAAGTGTCCTGGTATCAGTGGGCTACTACTGAGGCTTGGCACTCGGCGAGAGTAAAAAAAAATGACATTATTGGTGTCAGTGGGAGGAGTAGTGCTCCATTGTTGGTGTTACTGGGAGGAATAGTGCCCCATCATTGTTCCTCCCACGGATACTAATGACGGGGCACTGTCCTTCCCACCGACACCAACAATGGGGCACTGCCCTTCCCTACTGACGCCAACGATGGGACTTTGTTCCTCCAACTGATGACAAAGCCCCATCATTGGTGTCAGTGGAAAGAACAGTGACCCATCATTGGCATCAACGGGAAGAATAGTCATTGGTGTCAGTGGAAGGAATTGTGCCCCAAGGGCTGGATAAAGGCAAACAAAGGTCCACATCGGGCCTCCAAGACACCGTTTGGAGACCCCTGAAATAAAGCATGGTGTATTCTGCTGAAAAATAATGAAGCTATCTTTTGTTTGCAGACACCCCCGAAATATCAGATGACACCAGAATCTCAGCGCTATTCAGATTTCCAGAACGATTATCTAGAACAAGAGAACCCCATCTACAACGAATTCCAACCCCCAGAAAACGCATCCCCCCGAGATGAGGAAGGATTTGTAATGTCACCAGCCGTGTATGTCTGAAGAACACAACGATTGCCTTGTCTACTCTGAGGATCTTTAATATGCTCTGTGCTGGAAAACATAAGTGTACATACCTTTACTTCTGGAGGTTACTGGTATACATGGACTCTGTGGTGTGGACTCTATTGCACTAAGTTGGAGCATAGTGCTGTTAAGGCATTATGAGCAGAACTCTGTAACAATAAAGTATTGTATCATCAAGCATACACAAGCAAGTATGCATGAAAACATGTGCCATATGGGTTGATATAGACATTGCACACTGCAAAGGGAGCACTGGGAGTTTTACATGGACAGGAGCCATATTCAGAAGGCCTTACAGTGAAAAGCGTTTGACGGAAGAGCAGTTTGCCCCTATCAGCCATTCACATTCCCCCTTTCATGTTTAAAGGGAAACCATTTTTTTTTCTAAAATGTGAACGTGATCAGCATATTGTAAATAATCTTATTGTGTCCTAAAGCTTGAAAAATGTGTTTCTGTATAGTTTGTAAATATATTTCTGCATGGGGCTGCTATATTGGCCCATAACATATGCCAGACCTCCTTCCTACTAAGTAGTGATGTGAAAACACTTGAGGGTTTATTTAGGAAAAATTCTCAGCAAAACCCAGCTATTGTGAACAATAATCCCGTAATGTTTCTACTACCGGTATATGTATTTACTTTCATTGTTGGCTCCATCCAGTGGCCATAATGTGGCTCTTTGCCAAAATACCCAATTTAGGAAAAATCACATTATGGCCACTAGATGGAGCTAGTGATGATAGAAAATAAACGTAGTGGACATATTACTGGGATTATTCGCAATGACTGTGTGAATTCTGAGACATTCACATAGCAATTTTTGTAAAAATAGATTCCTTTGTCTTAGTAAAAGTCTGATTTAAAAGAATGTATTTCCAACCTGCCGTTTTCCAGTCCGATAAATGATTATATTTCTGTAAGCTGTCCTAATTGTCCCCTTTCCAAGCCTACTTGGAGGAAGAATCTGTTTGCCTGGGATGGGCTTTTGCTGTTGTCATCTGATCTGAACAGATTTATAAAGTGCATGTAGCATCAGATATATTTTTCATGTCTAGTTCATGCATGCTATGTCATGTGTATGTGTAACACCTACCTCATCCAGGGTCAGCATCTACTTCCTGGACCGAGATGACAGCTTAAAGATAACGCAATCATGTATATCCTGGTGCCTGTGCAGTTCTTATGTGTTCACAAAAAGAGATAGATGAGCCCATGCAGGGTTGCAGTCTCTAATCATTGGGGAAGAAGAGACTGGGAAATGCCTGCAAGCAGACTGATGACATAATCAGTACAGTGGACTACTTGTGACTACTGCTTATTAACTGACAAGGACTACTTTTTAATAAGGGTACAGCTTTTAAAAAAAAAAAAATGTATATCGCTGCTATATATTGTGATATGTAAGGTATTTGTAAATGTACAAATCTGTAAATTACTGAAAGGTCAATTTTAATCAAGGTTACTGGAGTTGAATTCAGACCCCCTCCCCACCCCCCCTACACTAAACAGCTGCATATTACATATGGAAATATGGAACATCAAAATGTACTTTTTGAACTAATAGTTTGAACTATGTGCAAAATATAATATGGTTTCCTTTTAAAGAGTATTATGGAGAATTTGAAAGGCTGCTATAGGCAAAAAAAACAGCTTTTCTTCAGACACGTTTTGATCGATGGGCCCCGAATGTTTCGGTATATCATTCTTTGGTATATGGTGTTATGCACGCAGCGGGATGGTGAATGTGCAGTGTATGTGTGGCTATGACTGTGGACTGTGTGGCTGTATGTGCGTAACTGTATTTTTTTCTTTTTTGGTGCAAATCTTGTACTAATACTGTGATTACATATCGAGCCTGTGTCCTTCCTTTTAATTTTTGTGGTCTATTTTTGATAAATCATTAAAATCATTTTATAGTATTAAACCTGGTCTACGGGCATGAATGTTGATTATTGATATCACCGATAGACATGTGCAAAAGGAAAAAATTTGTTTAGTTTTGTTTCGTGTTAATTCATGAATTTCGTTTAGTTATATTCGTTAACTTCCTTAAATTCGTTTTCGGATATCGTTTAGTTTTCTACCGAATTCGAAAAATCTGCCACATTCGAAAATATTTCAACGAAATTCGAAAATATTTCTACCGGATTCGAAATGATTTCAACATGATTCAACATTATTTCAACCGCATTCGAAAATATTTTGTGACCCTAATTTAGGGCCATGTATCTCGGGGTCACTTGGTGCTAGACACATCAATTTGGATATGTTGTAGTGCTAGTACCATTGTGTTTGCATACCAAATTTGGGGTTTCTAGCTATAAGTGTCCCCGAGATATGTGGCCCCAAAATCGGGTCGCAAAATGTCATTCTCTGCTCTAATAACATTTTGCGACCCGATTTTGGGGCCACATATCTCGGGCACTTATAGCTAGAAACCCCAAATTTGGTATGTAAACACAATAATACTAGCACTACAACATATCCAAATTTGAAGTGTCTAGCACTAAGTGACCCCGAGATACATGGCCCTAAAGTCGGGTCACAAAATATTTTCGAATGCGGTTGAAATAATGTCGAATCATGTTGAAATCATTTCGAATGCGGTTGAAATAATTTCGAATCATGTCGAATTCATTCGTTATATTTCTTTCGTATTCGTTGTAATTTGTTATTTTTTTATTCGGACATTTGGATGCATCCGAATGTCCGAAAGATGCAAAATTCAGCCAAATTTCGATTCGTTACGAAAAGAATTTCACAAGCCTAATCACCAAAGCAAAAACGTTTTCCGTGATTAGCAATTTAAAGCTGATGCTTAGATATGGTGTATGGTTTGTGGCTATTACCATCGCAACTATATGAGGTTGTCCAAAAAGTGGAATTTAACATGTATCCTCACAGGGTGACACTGTGGATACACTGATAACAGTATGCCAACATCCTGGTATTCAATGGAAAAGACTAAGAAATTGCAAGAATGGACTTTATAGGCACACACAGGATAAAAAGTCTTTGAAATTTTAATTGGATAAAGTTAAAAAGGTAATATACAAAACGAAAACACATCATACTAATTACATATATGACCCCAGGGACTCAAATCCGGGACCACATGTGCAGTTCTGTCCCTCGATTGTTGCTATCTATAACTGCCTACTTAAGGCATTACTTTTCTTTCTTTCTTTTTTTTTTCTTCACCAACCACTGGAGAGCCTGTCTTACTGGTCATTTTACAGTCATAACTGCCAGTTTAGACCGCAGTGATAGAATACCCTCTGTCAAAAATGCATTTACATACTACAAGTATCAGCTCTGATGGTTACTAACCATTGTTATTTATAGGCCTGTTTTAGCCATTGCATTTTATTATTTCAATATTGGGGATTCCCTGTCTGATTTATTCATACATGACCCTTACAATTTATTACTCTAACAATTCTTGTATCATATAATGTAAGCTCCTGAAGAAATGCAATTGTGCGAGAAACATGTAGAGCGGAAAAGTCTTCCTGTGACCTCACATTGTGACTCAACAAGCACTTTATTCCTCTTGGATTCTGCTACTGGTTATATCTTATTTCTCATCCCACTGGATTCGATTACAATAGTTGGAGGTGTTATTTGAGTCCCTGGGGTCATATGTATATGTTATTAGTATGATGAGTTTTTCTTTTTATGTTTTGTATATTACCTTTTTAACTTTATCCAATTTTTAAATTTCAAATACTTTTTATCCTATGGGTGTGCCTATAAAGTCCATTCTTGCAACTATATGAGGTTGTTGAACATCCCATTCCAAGATCATGGACATCAATATGAGATTGGCCCCAGACTTGCAGCTATAACAACCTCCACTCCTCTAAGGTTTTCCACAAGATTTTGGAGTGACTATGGGAATTTGTGTCCAATCAGGTGAAAATCAAAATGTGCAATGCCCTATGATTAAGCTGTGTATAGTTGATGTTTTAATTCATCCTAAGTTCAGTAGGGTTGGGGTCAGAGCTCTGTGCAAGCCACTCTTCTTTCTCCATACCAGATTGGTCAAACATCAGCATAAAAAGACCTTCCCCAGACTTAAGCTACCCCATAGATGGATCAAAATTCAGCCAGTTCAAGCAGGGAGCAGACAAACTGTGCTCCAAGTTGATCAAAGTATTGACTTATGTTGAATGGGAAAACTTTTTTAGACCTGCGGCCTCTAGCCGAATGGCTGCAGCTGCTGATCATTGTATTCTGACAGCAGTGGAGTTCCGCTGTCAGAATATCCACTGAAAGTGGAGGGCCACCCTGAAAAAAGAAAATACATAAAAAATTTGAAAAAATCATTAAAAAAAAAAAAAGTTTTTTTTTTTTATTATTTTACTTACCAGAAATACCTGTTGCTAGGCACATAATCCTAATCTCCTCCGCGGAGATCTTCTTTCTTCTCTCCTCCGTGCGGCGTCTTCTGGGTAATGGGTCGCGCTGTGTTCTGGGAACTGTGTGTCTCAGAACACAGCGCGTACCATTCACAAAGCGCTGCGCGACTCGCGCAGTAGGAAACTGGCAGTGAAGCCGCAAGGCTCCACTGCCTGTTTCCCTTACCCAAAATGGAGGCGCCGGGACCCAAGACCGAGGGACGGGTCAGCCTCGGGCGGCCGACATCGCGGCCGCCCTGGACAGGTAAGTCTGCTTATTAAAACTCAGCAGCTACAGTGTTTGCAGCTGCTGACTTTTACTTTTTTTTTTTTTCAAAACCGGTCCTCCTCTTTAAGGACCGAGTCTCTTTTTTGAGATTTGTTGTTTTCAAGTTAAAAACAGGGTTTTTTTTTGCTAGAAAATTACTTGGAACCCCCAAACATTATACATTTTTTTTTCTAACACCCTAGAGAATAAAATGGCGGTTGTTGCAATACTTTCTGTCACACTGTATTTGCGCAGCGGTCTTGCAAGCACATTTTTGGGGGGAAAAAATACACTTTTTGAATTACAAAAATAAACCAACAGGAAAGTTAGCCCAATTTTTATTTTATATTGTGAAAGATAATGTTATGCTAAGTAAATTTATACACATGTCGCGCTTCAAAATTGCGTCAAACTTTTAACCTTAAAAATCTCCATAGGCGACATTTAAAAAATTCTATAGGTTGCATGTTTTGAGTTACAGAGGAGGTCTAGGGCTAGAATTATACCGATTGCGGCGATTCCTGACGTGTGGTTAGAACACCATTTTCATATGCGGGCGCTATTCACGTATGTGTTTGCTTCTGCACGCGAGTTCGGTGTGACGGGGCGAGTTTTAAAACATTTTTTTTCTTATTTATTTTAGCTTTTATTTTTTATATTTACATCATTCTTTTAAAAAAAATAAAAAAAAATTGTGTCACTTTTATTTCTATTACAAGGAATGTAAAAACATCCCTTATAGTAATAGAAAAAAAAGCATGACAGGACCTCTTAAACATGAGATGTGAGGTCTTTTTAACCCTAGATCTCATATTTACATAAAAATGCAAAAAAAAATAACAAAAAAAAAGTAATAATAAAAAAAAAAGGCCCTATAGAAGCTATGGGTGGAAGTGACGTTTTGACGTCGCTTCCGCCCTGCAGTGGTATGGAGACGGGTGGGGGCCACCTTACCCTCACTTGTCTCCATACCCAGGAAGGGAAAACCTTGCACCCGAGCGTGGCAGGAGGGGGGGGGGGCCCTCTCCTGCCGCCGATAAAAGTGATCTTGCGGCGAATTAGCCGCAGAGACCAATTTTATCGTGAGGCGGACCGTCGGCCGAAGAAGAGGATAACCGGGGTTATGGCAGCTAGCTGCTGCCATAACAACGACATACCCAGTGGCAGCTAGTGATGGCCGAACGGTTCGCCCGACGGTCGTTTCGTGGCGAATTTCAGCTGTTCGCAATTTGCCCGATTGGCGGACTATTGCCGCCATTCGCCCGGCGGACTTCCGTGTTTTCTGTGTAAAAGAACTTTGACCTATGATGACACATCCATCATAGGGTACAGGACAGCCAATTGAGACATTACAGCACATGGACACTTGGACATTCCCCCTAACGTATAAATACACCCGATCCGGTGGCCATTTTACATTCTTTCTTCTGTCACTATAGGGAGAGGTTGCTGTGTGGAGCAGGGAGAGATTGCAGTGACCCAAATCGCTAGCTATTTGGTACACAAAAGTTCTTTTCAGGACTGGTATAGGTGTTGGGTGTATATAGGTTTGCTGTGCTAGTGATTGTTGCAGCAGCCTGAGTGTCTTTTGTCAGTTTAGAGAAAGGGACAGGACGGTGTGTGCTGCAGGGACAGCCAGTTTAGTCATTAGCTGTTACTATCAGGTCCACAAAAGTGCTATTCCAGTAACCAGTTATTGTTCCAGCAGCCTCTGTTTTGTCAGTTTATATAGGGACAGGCAGGAAGCTGTGTGTGAGGCAGTGAGGGTCAGTTTAATCAGTAGCTGTTACTATATTAGGTCCACAAAGGTTCTTTTCAGGACTAGTATCAGTGGTATGGTAATAGGCTTGTACACGTATAATATTCTTTCTTCCAAATATAGAAAGAATATTATATTTGACTGCTGCCCTTCTGCTGCAGTCTGCTAATCATTCACAACCTACTTGTTCCACAAAGGTCCTTATAAGGACTGGTAACTTGGTCTAGGGTGCTACAGTACAGAGGGTTGAGTGAGGTACAGTCTGCTATTCTACAAGGACTGGTATAGGTCCAGAATACATAGGGTTGAGGTGCACTACTGCTGACCGCTGCCCTATACTGCAGCAGTCCTTCATCAGTATAGGGACTGAGAGTTTTGTCACCGGGTCATTTAAAAAATTACAGGCAGAGGAAGAGGCAGGCCCTTCCGCAGGGGTGGTAGGGGTAGGGCAGGAGCAACAGGCTTAAGCCAAAGTGGGAAGTTGCAGAAGGTGCGTTCAATTACTTTAAAGGACGCACCAGACTTGGTTGAGTGGCTCACTCAGCCTTACTCTTCTGCACCCTCCTCATCCTCTCGATCTGCACCCTCTTCTTCACTCTCTGCTATGTGCACCCCCAAAGACACTACCACCAACAACACCACCACCACATACCTTCTGCTTGAGTCACAGGAATTATTTTCCAATCCATTTCAAGAGGACATTTCTGATGCGCAGCCACTCTTGGCATTGGATCAGGAAGTAGCAACAACCGCTACTCAGCAGTCTGACGACAGTACCCAGATCAGCCCAAGGAGGAGGTTGGTCCCCGGTGTTGCTGCCTACTCCAAGATCTCTACTTATATCGGTGGGGAAGGTGACGTCGATGATGACGTGTCTAGTGATGTCACGTGGGTGCCCACAAGAGAGGAAGAGGAGGGGAGTTCAGAGGGAGAAATGGACCAGCAGATAGGGAGGAGATGCACAGGAGGGACAAAGCAGACTGCAAATGTATCAGGAGCGAGTCATCGACCAAGTACGGTCACATCTGGCGCTCCCAGGACACCGGCACATGGCTCCGCAGTGTGGGCTTTTTTTAACGTGTCCGCTGTTGACAATAGCGTTGCCACCTGCAATCTTTGCAGTCAACGCATTAGTCGTGGTAAGCCCAACACTCACCTAGGGACGACCGCCTTAAGAAGGCACATGAGCAGCCATCACCGAGCCCAGTGGGAGCAACGGAACACACAAAGCCACACTCCAGGCTCTCACCGTCCAGCCTCGTCTTCTACTTCTCCTTCTCCTCCTCTCTCCTCACAATTGTCCTCCACTCCACCTTCCATCACGCCAAGCTCACGTTTTTTCTGCAAAAGGGCAGGCTTCCGTGGGCCTAATGTTCGAGCGTAAAAAAATGATGACGCTGGATAACCCTCTTGCCCAACGGTTGACGGCTGGCTTGTCAGAACTGATAGCCCGCCAACTACTGCCATATAAACTGGTGGACTCGGAGGCCTTTCGTAAATTTGTGGCCATTGGAACACCACAATGGAAGGTCCCAGGAATGAAGTATTTCTCACAGAAGGGCATCCCAGAGCTATATGGCCATGTTCAGCTGCAAGTGAATGTATCTCTGGAACACAGTGTCGGTGCCAAGATGCATCTGACCACAGACACGTGGTCTAGCAAACACGGGCAGGGAAGGTATATCACTTTTACTGCCCACTGGGTGAACCTTCTGACGGCTGTCAAGCATGTAACCCGTGGCACCCGTGTAGATTTGGTTTTACCGCCATGGATTGCATGCAGGCCTGGCTCTTCTTCTCCTCCTGCTCCATCCTCCTCCCTCCCCTCTTCGGCTGACTCCTCCTTTTCCGCTGCTAGCGTCTCTTCCGCTGCGCCGCCCAAGCTCCCCAGAACCTATTCGACATGCCAGGTGAGACGTTGCCATGCCGTGCTGCGTCTGTTGTGCCTGGAAGCCAAGAGCCACTCTGGCCCGGCACTCCTTTCAGCTTTGCGTTCACAGGCAGATCAGTGGCTAACACCGCTCAATTTGACAGTTGGTAAAGTGGTGTGTGACAACGGTGCCAATCTGCTTAGCGCATTGAAACAGGGCAAAATCACGCACGTGCCATGCATGGCACACGTCTTAAACTTGGTCGTGCAGCGATTCGTTGTCAAATACCCTGGGGTCCAGGACATCTTGCGGCAGGCAAGGAAAATCTCGGGCCATTTCAGAAGATCTTACACAGCCATGGCTCGCCTTGCTGACATTCAGCGGCGACACAATCTGCCGGTCAGATGTCTTATTTGCGATTGCCCGACGCGATGGAACTCAACCTTCTATATGCTTGATAGGCTGCTCCAGCAGAAACGTGCAGTTAACGTCTACCTGTATGAACTCTGCGGCAGAACAGGTTCTGGGGAGCTGGGTTTTTTTTCACCGCGCCAGTGGCTGCTCATGCGCGACGCATGCAGACTTCTGCGCCCATTTGAGGAGATCACCAAACTGGTCAGTCGCAGCCATTGGCGCCATCAGTGACATGGTACCTTATGCCTTCTTTATGGAGCGTGCATTGCGTCGTGTCATTGATCAAGCTGTGGAGGAGCAGGAGCGGGAAGATGAGGAAGTCACAATGCTGGATGAATTCCCAGGGGGGGCTACTCTATCTGAAACAAGTCAACAACAGGAATCTGAAGAGGAGTCAGAGGAGGATGGTGCCGGGGCGGATGAGGAGGAGCAAGAAGAGCATGCTTTAAACCTTTCTGGGACGACCCCTGTTGTTGTGCGTGGATGGGGAGAGGAGAATGAAGAGAATGACATTATCCTGGATGATGAGCAGGAGCCAGGCCACCACACCGCTTCCAGTTTAGTGCAAATGGGGGCCTTCATGCTCCAGTGTTTTAATAGGGACCCCCGTATAAAAAGCATAAGGGTCAAGGACCAGTACTGGGTGGCAACATACTTAGACCCCCCCGGTACAAACACAAAATGGCAGAAATGTTACCGCCGTCACAGAGGGCTGTCAGAATGGAGCACTTCCAGGCCTTGCTTCGAGAAATGCTGCATTCTGCCTTTGCGTGCGCTGGCAGAGGAGCAATTCTCACTCCCAGAGAAGGAGTTGCGGGTACCAATCCAACAGCGCCTGCAAGAAGAGGCCGGTTTGAAGATTTGTTGGTGACTTCGGATATGAGGTCATTCTTTCAGCCGGCCCATCGACAGGTGTCATCCGGATCCAGCATCAGGGAATGCCTAGACCATCAGGTGTCTGACTACATCGGGTTAACGGCCGATGTGGACGCTCTGAGGAGTGATGAACCCCTGGACTACTGGGTGGGCAGGCTTGACCTCTGGCCAGAGCTTGCCCAATTTGCAATCTCACTGTTGGCTTGCCCCTCATCCAGTGTCCTGTACGAAAGGACGTTCAGCGCAGCAGGGGGGATCGTGACCGATAACACTGTCGTGAGCTAGGCGAGTACGCTTAACTACCTCACATTTCTAAAAATGAATGAGGCATGGATCTCAGAGGAATTCAACACATGTGACCAGTAGACCATGTATATGTCTATAAACTATTTTTTTAATTGAGCACAGAGACCTTCTTTCTTCATTTGGCTCACTTCCTTGTCCAAAAAAAGCACACCGTACTATATACCCATACCCTCCTCTTTGAAGAGGTTGAGCGGTGTCATATTTCTACTGGGGCTGCTTATTATGAGGGGCTCCCACCATCCCTGTGCTGACATCCTCCTGGGGCTGTACCTCTGCTGTGCATATTATGAGGGGCTCCCACCATCCCTGTGCTGTGCTGACTTCCTCCTGGGGCTGCTTATTATGAGGGGCTCCCAGCATCCCTGTGCTATGCTCATTATGAGGGGCTCCCACCATCCCTGTGCTATGCTGACTTCCTCCTGGGGCTGCTTACGGTGCAGGTGTCAGTGCTGTATATCACGGTGCTGATATCAGTGCTCTCTATCACGCTGCTGTTGTCAGATGACTCTATCACGGTGCAGGTGTCATTGCTGTATGTCACGCTGCTGTCAGTGCTCTCTATCACGGTGCTGGTGTCATTGCTGTATGTCACACTGCTGGTGATCATCTCCTGCACCTTCTTCTTTGCCTACCCTGGTCCCTGACCTTTCCTCTTCTCCATTGCCTTCATGCGCTCCACAGTCCTGAATTGTCACAACAATTTCCAATATAAAAAAAGAATGCTTGTAGTTGTTGATCCCAGATTCACCTCATACATGTGTTATGTCATTGGCCATGTGGTGGGACTATGTTTGCAAACCTACAGGTCAAATTTGCAGCCACAAAATAATTAATAGCTGTGCAAAGTTCGCCTCCCATTGAAGTCAATGGGACACGCCACGAACGTTCCGGTTCGCTAACTATCGGCCGCGTTCGCGAAACGTCCCGTCGGAAGTTCATCCATCACTAGTGGCGGCTGATGCCCAAAATTTTGGGGGGGGGGGGGTGCAAACAAACTCATCACTTGCAGCCTCACTGTGCCCATCAAACACAGCTACTGTGCCATCAAACGCAGCTACTGTAACCATCAATTGCTGCCAGTGTGCCCCCCCCCCAGCCAGCACTTACCTGTCTCGGGTCAGCGCTGTCCTTCACGCTCCCTCCGAGTACCTGATGTCTTCTCCTACAATTGGACACCTGATATGCATCCAATCATAGCGCCTGTCGCTTCAGCCAAATGGGGGACCAGTAACCTGATTGGCTGAGAGGTGGGTCAGTGTTAGGGAATCAAATAAATTGCTTCCCTAACACAACACTGTGTAAACAGTGAACACACAGCAGTGGGCCCGCTTTTTACCACTTTGGTAGCTTATTAGAGCCGACGGCTCTAATAAGGCCGTTCCAAAAACTCCCCCACTGCTTTAATTCAGATGCCCGACAAGGGGCCGGGACACCGGAACAGAGGGCAGTAACAATAGATTCATGCAATGCATGAATCTATCTATTGGAGATTGACAGGTGCAGGAGAGAGGGGGCGGTACTCCTGTGCCCTCTATGGATGCACCGCCACTGGATATACCTCTTCAAAGTTAGGACTTACATCGGCGTGCGGTGGTCTGTAAGTGGTTAAAATGGAACAGCTGGGTGGATTACTTCATCCACCTTGCATGTGTGGATGGGGGAATTTATTAGTCTTTTTTCCGATCAGTCTACTGGCTTACCACAAACTAATGACTAAGGATGAGCTCAGGTGGGTTGGCATGCTGCATGTGCAGAGCCTGCCAGGAAGTCGGGTCAGCGCTGCGCTAATCACAGGCAGTGAGACATTGCCCGATCTCTGCAGCCGCACATCGGGGCAATGTCTTATTGCCTGTGATTAGTGCAGCGCTGCACCGACTTCCTGGCGGGTTCTGCACGTGGCGTATGCAAACACGCCTGAGCTCATCCTTACTAATGACACACACGGTCTATCTATATCTCACACAAGATATTGACACTTTGGGCCCAATTTGGACATTTTCACTTAAGTGTACTCACTTTTGTTGCCAGCGGTTTAGACATTAATGGCTGTGTTTCAGTTCTTTTGAAGGGACAGCAAATTTACACTGTTATACAAGCTGTGCACTCACTGCTTTACATTGTAGCAAAGTGTAATTTCATCAGTGTTGTCACAGGAAAAGCTAGAATAAAATAGCTACAAAAATTTGAGGGGTGTACTCACCTTTGTGAGATACTGTATTTTTATATTATAGAAAAAAAGAGAGCATCTATATTCCAAAGTTTTGGGTCTTTACGGATGAAGGACACAGAAAAGGTATATACCGTTGCACATTTGAAGCATGGTAAACACAAAGGCGTTGTAGAGAGAAGTCATTTATCACAATGACCTGAAAGGCAGCAGGGACTCTAAGTACGCAAAGTCATTCTGCAGAGGAGACAGAAGCAGCACCAGCAGGGATGTGAGGTGCATGTAAAGTGGATGCAGAGTGCAGGCGGAACACACACAGAGCACTAACCAGCCACATCGGCTGCAACACACGCAGAACACAGCAGAGCAGCTGCAGCCCAGGCTTGGTGGAGAGAGCAGGCATGCTGAATGTATAAACACGGGCAAGGGAATGAACAAGTCTGAGAGCCACCAGAAACAACGCAAGTTAACACCCCAGTTCATTCACAATGTCTTATCACAATCCAAAAACTGCAAGACTGCTTTCTTGCACAGGGAAGAGGTTTGCTCAAACAAAGCTGCCAGCATGGATATTTAGACAATGCTGATAACATAAAATAGGGGCTCGTTTAGACTTGCGGTTGGGGGTAAGCTGCGTTACTACTGCCTTCCCCTTGGGTTGCAAAGGCAGTGGACGGGGGTGTACGTAAGCTGCAGCAAAAATGGCTGCCTCCTCCCCATTGTGTTTGACGGGCTGTACTCCACTCGAGGAAATAAGGCCATGCTGCAACTACCTAGCAACCATATTTAAAAAAAAAAAAAAAATGACACAGCGCCCCCTCACTGCCTGTCAAACGCCGCTGAAAAACTATCTGACCATTGATCGCTTTTCAGAGACACAGCAGTGGCAGCCGCTAGTGTAATCATAGCCTATCAGAGAGAGCTTAAAGTGATTGTAAAGTCTAATTTTCTTTCTATAAAAATAACAAACATGTTATGTTTACCTGCTCTATTGCAGTGGATTTGCACAGAGCAGGCCAGATCCTCCTCTTCTCAGGTCCCATTTCTGTGCTCCTGGCACTTCGCTCCTGTTGAGTGCCCCTACAGCAAGCAGCTTGCCATGGGGGCACCCAAGCCGAGGGACAGCACCATGTATCCATTCGGACACAGAGCTGCAGCCTGACCGAGATGCTCGTGGACTTCCTTCGCTGGACAGAGACAAGGCCCATGTAGGTGTTGGGCGGGGGGGGGGGGGGGGGGGGCTGCTGCAAACAGAAGGCTTTTTATTGTAATGCAGTAATATAAAAAAAACCTTCTGACCTTACAACCACTTTAATTTCCCACAACTAGAGCTTGGTTCTTTTATATGGCCAGTAAAATAACCAAACCAGTATTTTCCTTCTTGCTGGAGAATTAATCCTCTAATATCACTAATAAGGTTTGTTTGATTGCAAACAATAGACTCTCTACATTGTTTAAAGTGGTTGTAAACACACTTTTTGGACTTCTACCTATAGGTAAGCCTAGAATAAGGCTTACCTATAGGTAGTGGAAATATCTCCTAAACGTGCGCCGTTCAGGAGATATTTCACTTGAAGTCTGCCGAATATTCTGCATGCGTGGGGAAGAAACAAAACTAAGCGCAGTTTCTTTCAGTTTTACTTTCTCAATTTCTAACAAACAAATGACAGGCAGGGATTAGTGACCACTAATACAGTGACTTGATTATACTATGAAGATCAGTGTAAACAAACCGCCACCCAACACCACCAGATGAAACCTCACCAAAGTAGAAAGACATTAGTGCATATAAGAGGTCAGTGAGCATTTGTGTAGTTTCCATGGCTAGGTTCCAAAAACTCCTTCCTCTCTTGTGCCACGAGTAATCCAATACAGATCAACCCATATGGAAAAAGTAAACTCTACTGGTGCATTAACCCTATTATTATTTTTTATTTATTTTTAAATCCTCTTAAAATAATTCTCATAAAAAATGCTGGCATTAACTCGCATGAGAATGCTGCCAGGTCACATCCACCAGCATGTAACGTCATTATGCTATAGCTCCTTCCAATGTGTTTTGTCCTATGAGAGGAAATCTGCATGTTATATATTCTAATTTATCAAGAACTACATATATTTTTGTTTTACAAGCAGTTCGAGAGAGTTTTACGACCGTAAATTGTGTTATAAAATACAATTAGAAATGTGTTCACTTGAGAAAAACTTTCCATCCACCGCCTCCAAATTTTCTCATCACTACTGCAGAAAACAAATTCTGATTTAAACCCCAGTAATCATTAAAAAAAAGAGCATTCTTTAAATTAAAACAAATTTCTAATTAAATTCTACTAGTGTATGGTTAGCTTAACAAGGAGCTGAGGTGCACATAAGATTACTTCACCGGTCTCAGTGTGCCATCAATAAATTATGTCCATGCAGTCTGTCCTGAATAATACTTGGCACACATTCCATTTCTGTGTCCTCTGTGTGTAGAGGGTGTTACTATTGCCTGTGCACATAGCCCTCTTACTCTGCAATAGATGGGCCATGAAAATACATTTGTTTGCTCTCCAGCATGACCCAATTTACCTGCTACTCAATGGAATACACTTGTTTTTATTCTTACTGAACAACCTGGACTGAATTAAATAATTAATCATAAAGATGTTTTATCATGAAATATTTACTGCAGGCAAAGTGCATTAAACCAAGAACTCAGCAGTTAAGAAGTTGTGTATCAGGTGAAGTGGTCTATTGTTGGCATTCGTACCTTTTGTCTTGTCTTGTCTAAAGATTTCACTTATATTCTAAGCCCTTGTACACACGGTCGGAGATTCCGTCGGAATGTCCGATCTGAGCGTTTTGTCGGATATTCCGACTGTGTGTGGTCTGCATCGGACTGTTTCCGTCGGAATATCCGTCGGACCAACTTTTCCAACTTGCCGGAAATATTTTCCGACAAAATGCTCCGAACGGACATGCTCCGGTCATGTGTAGCCTACTCCGTCAGACAAGGTGCCACGCATGCTCACAATCAAATTCTGACATGGAAGCACTCACTCAGGTAAAACTACTGCTCGTAATCGATATAGCACATTCGTCACGCTGCAATGTTAAAAATTCTTTCATGAAGCGCATTCTCTTGTTCTTTACAATGCTGCAAGAAGGAACTTCTTTTGATGCTCATAGTCACACACACTTCTCCCGATCGTATTTCCTGACTCTTTTTTACTCATATCGGCAATACAATTTTTGAATTCGTCACATCTACACAACATTATATTTTGGTTATTCTTTTTTGGCTGAATTTTTTTTTTTCCTAAACATCTTTTTTGACAGCATTATATTATATATTATATTATATTTTGTTTTTCTTTTTTAATCTACAGGAGGTTTTTTTGTGTTGTTACCCCTTGTTATTCATTTCACTTTGTATTTTTGAAATGTACCTGCCTGCTCACAACTAAACTGGCCTTTTGGAAGTAAAACACATATGCAAGTATTTCTTCAAACAAAAGAAACCTTTATTTAGGTCTCAATAAACTAAAAAGAGGAAGGCAGGGCTGGAGAAACTTGTTACTTTGGCGCAGCCTTTGGCCCCCAGGGCAGACATGAACTAAATTAGAAAAAGAAAAATTGGTGGCCTGAGGAGTACATATCTCAAGGAGAGAAGTCCTAGAGATTAGGAAAATCAGATGCCATCTAGGTCCCCAGGATGTGGTTATTCAAGCCGATGCATCTTCTTTCAGACCAGACTGAACCCAGGCCATCACTCTCTCGTCTTCCTTAGGCACTTCCCACCAGGCTTCCTTTGAGGTTGTGGCTGGGCTCCTGTAGTTGTGGCAGGAGGAGGAGAAGGAGGGCGTTGGTCGACCTCCTGGCTGCCACTTGCCACAGCCTCCCCCCGGCTGAGGTCTTCCTGTGTATGAAAATGGGACATAGTTTTAGTTTTTTGCTCATCAATCACACCATTTTTAGCTCATGACTTTTGCAAATTGAATGTTACCAAATAGAACAGACTATCATTCTGAGCCCAGCATTTTTCATTCTCGTCCCAATCATTTTTGGTCACTACTGTCTATTGATATGTAAACCCCTTTGTTAAATCCCAACTTACTGATCAATAATAACATTGAGTTAAAATTAAATTTACCACAAGAAAAATGTTCAACAATGCTATACCTGTCTCAAGCTGGGCCCCACCACATGTTGCTACCTGGAAGGCCCAGGTTGGACGTTGGAAGCCTCAGCTGGGGGTGAAGGAAGACTGGAGAGTGGTGGCCTGGGTACCCCCTGGACTACCGAGAAAATGCAGCCTCTGGAAGTAAACCATCCTGGGGTAATAAACGGCATCTGGATCTCCTGATCTCAAGGACTCCAGGTGCTTCTTTCTCTCCCTGAGATATGTACTCTTCATTACACCAATTTTCCTAGTCACATAGGCAATGTCTGCCGTGGGGACCATGATCTGCACCAAAGAAAGAAGTTTCTCCAGCGCTGCGTTCCTCTTTCTTCTGGCAGGGCATCTCCCTGTACAGTTCCAGGAATAGACCCATAAAATTGGGGTTTTTGAATGGATCCATCTTCTCTGCAAGACACAACACAAGACGAACCCTAAAATACTAATAATACCATGAAAAACCCTCCTAAACTTGTCCCAACATCGGCCTAGATAGAAGCAGTCTAGTCTAGTGATGTACCAAGTTCAAAAATTTACCTTCGTTTGCACGATCGGCGCGTCAGCTCCTCACTCTGTTCCCAGATCGTACGGACGACACCCGCGTGTTGCGTTTTATATACAGTGCGCATACGTGAAACTCCGCCCGCCCCAGACGTTCTTTCTAGACTATTCCCCGCCCCTTTGCTTTTGGGGCAGTGGGGAGAGCACATGGCGGAGAAAACGCAGGTGCGCAATCACAGTTCCACTAACGAGGAGGAGGGTGAGGAAAGCCCGGAGCCTGAAACGTCCCTATCCAGGAAGAGAAGATTTAAGGCCTCAAATATGTATTTTGGAGAGATGTTGGAGATGGTCGACATATTGAACAGGACCGACTATGATGGGAAGTATGGACCTTACCCAAACCCAAATATCAGAAAGGCCAAGATCATGACTAAAGTTGTGAAGCGCTGACCCGAGACAGTCTTCAGAAGAATTTTGGGGTACGCCAATCCAAGGATCAATTGAGAAAATGCTGGTCAGACCTGAAACTGAGGGAGCACGATCAGTACAGAGGGATCAAGCGTGTTCTTCAAAAAAGTAAGTAGTTGTCGTGTGTTCATATCATTATTCTTGCTTGCATACTGCTCCATGTGCTTTGATTTCATGTTGGGCATTTTAAAATGGCCACTTTCAAGTTCATGGTTTCATTCGTTCGTAAGAAACTTCGTTCTGCGGGTAAGTATTCCAGCTTAACAAAGTTTCCGCAATAATGTTCTCACCTTGGAACTCGGCCAAAAAACACAATTGTACAACACTTCCAAGCAATGTTTCATATTCCTAATTCTGCCCTCTGTGTGCTAATTATTATTTTTTTACATTCTCATAGGGGAGAGAAGACTCGGCAAGTATGAGGACACCAGGGACCACACCCCTCCCAAAGAAGGCGAAATTCAAAAACCAGAAGCAGGAGGAGCAGGAGGAGGAGGAAGGAGAGATCGTTGAAGTTGGACAAATTGTCACCACAACAGGTGAGTGTCGGAGAACACAGCTTCCGGGAAGCTCATCAATGTATGTCACCATATTTTTAATACATGGTGTGTTTTTTTTGCTTTGTTTTGTAGGTGATGTGGAAGAAGAATCATATTTTACCAGTGGAAGTGCCCAGATCCTGATTGGGGAGATAATGGGTGCAATCGGGATTTAGAAAATATACAGCAAAACATCAATGATGTTAAAAATAAAATGAAGAACATCATTGATCTTTTGGGGAGAGTATGAAACAGCCCAAACTAGCTAGGGTTTTATTTTTTGGCATTTAATCAACTTTTGTATTTTTTGAAAATCCAAATTTGGAAGATGCACAGAGTGTGTCAACATGCGCTATCTCCCATCATGGGGGATCAATGTACGTGTTTTGTGGAAAGTGGCGGAGATGAAGGGGTTGCAGCCCCAAAACATGTACATTGATCCCCCATGATGGGAGATAGCACATGTTGACACACTCTGTGCATCTTCCAAATTTGGATTTTCCAGGGGTGACACCCCATGTGATGAAGGCAATATCAGCCCAGTTTGTACATACTCATGTCTGATATTGTCTTCACTTTTCAAAGTTGAACTTTGTAAGTTCCTGAGTTCTGTATGTTACGCTTTGATACATGCCTGTTTACACAAAAACACCAAGTAAACAAAAATTACGAACAATGTGTGGCTTCCTTTTTCATTGCGCAAATTATGTATTTGGAGTAAAATTGTTGTTTTCGGTGAGAATGGGTGTTATTTACTAAAGGTAACTCCACTTTGCACTCCAAGTGCAGTTTCAGGTGCACTTTTGCAGTGCACTTGTAGTGCATAGTGGATGTGCCTTTAGTAAAAAACACCCACAATGATGTATTAATTTTGACAATCATGCCATTTTCCTGCCATGGTGCTGAAAATTAGCACAATTTTGGTCAGTAATGCACTACATACATTAGTTACCAAAAACAAGGTGTGTGTGTAGCAGACCCACAACATAATAAGCTTATCTGAAGAAGAGACTGTCCCCTCATCTCGCTCAGAACTTGGGTTTGCACTGTTGAAAAAGGCACAACAAGAAAAAACATAAATTTACATAGGAGACACCTAAAAGCAAGCCAAGCAGTAAATGAAGGAGTTTCAAAGAAAAATTTATTCTGAAAATGCCGCTCAGACATTGTCTGGAATATCAATGGCCCCCCTACCCACAAAGTAGTCCATGTATTGGGTTCTAACCTCACGGGCGCTTTGGGGGGGCAAGCCAGGATGAGCAGGTTCAAGGCCCATGAGGTTATCATTTTCCAGAAAGTCTGCTTCTTGTTGGACAACTGAGACCGCATAGTTCGCAGAATGTCTTTTTAGAAAATTGTGAAGAACACAGCAGGCCAGCACAATGTGATTTAGTTTGTATTCCGCTATGTGGATAGGCGTTAAAAAAAGGCGGAACCGGCTGGCCAGTATTCAAAAGGTGTTCTCCACCACTCTTCGGGCTCTGGACAGGCGGAAATTAAATATCCTCTGGTCCGGGGTGAGGGTCCTGATCGGGAAAGGCCGCATCAGATGGTTCGCCAGGGCAAACGCCTCATCCGCAACGAAGACGAATGGGAGTGCTTCCTGATTCTCTGGGGGTGGCAAGCCCAGATTGCCACTCTGGAGACGCCAGTAGAACTCCGTTCAGGAGAACACTCCACCATCCGGCATCCGGCCATTTTGCCCCACGTCCACATACAAAAATTCATAGGTTGCAGACACCACCGCCAACATCACGATACTATGAAACCACTTGTAGTTAAAATAGTACGACCCTGAGTTGGGTGGTGGGACGATGCGGACGTCAATTGCTCCTCCAAAATTGGGAAAGTCCCAACGACTGGCAAAGTGGGAGGCCACAGTCTGCCATTCCTGTGGTGTTGAAGGACACTGTGGAGTGAAACAAGACCAAAAATTTGTAATTTTAAAAATCAACATTGCAAGCAGCTTAGACACCAACATTTTTGGCCAAGATTAGTATAACATTTTGGGAACTGAGTATTTAAAGCCTAAAGTATAAGGTCCCCTTATCAGAGTCATCACCCCCCCACCCCCCCCCCCCATCTGATGGGTCCTTGCTAAAAAATGAGGGGGGGATGTTTTGGACAGGTAACCCTCTCCACTTGATTGAGAGCTGAATGCCTAAATAATGTGTGATACTATTTACACTATTGGCAGCCCACCGGACAGGTAATAAGTGTCATAATAACAAAAAGAAAACAAAATGGAACCACATTTTGACATTGTGCTATTACCTATCAAGATAATAATAGGTGAAAAAAATAAAAAATATAGCATTTGAAAGTATTGAGGCAGGCCCTTGCACTACATGCTTAGGTGAATTCATCCATATATGTGACCATCAAAAAGGTAGATATAGTGTGTATTGGGTTTGGTAAAGTCATCAGATAGAGGATTGCTATCAGCTGAGCTAGTAGTTGGGAGGAGGGGGGTTCCTAATGAGTTTGGCACAACCAAAAAATAAATAAAAAATTTCACTGTGCATGAATTGAAGCACACACATAACATTTGTAGACATTTTAGGGGGTGTTTAGGGGAAATTAATACTATGGAGCTGACAAAAGACATTGTTAAGTGACTAGACTATAGTTTTATGGGCCAAGAAGAGCATGGTGGGGAAGTTAGTGAGGCAAATAGGCCTGAGGACAAAGGGGCAGAGTATATGAATTAGAGCATATTGCAATGAAGGTAATTAGAGAATGAGGAAAGAAATGCAAGACATTAGCAATCATGAAATACATAGAATGTGATGTTAAAGGATAAAACTTACCTTCATATAGTCCTTCTGCAGGACCTGAATGATGGCAGAACAGGTCTCTGGAATAATGATCCCCAGAGCCTGGGGGGAGATGCCTGTAGAGAACTTGAGGTCCTGAAGGCTTCTGCCTGTCGCCAAGTAGCGCAACGTGGCGATGAGCCTCTGCTCCGGAGTGATGGCTTGCCGCATGCAGGTATCCTGCCTGGTGATATAAGGGGTCAGCAAAGCGAGCAGACTGTGAAAAACGGGGTCCGTCATCCGGAGCTAATTCCTGAAATCATCAGGATTATTCTCACAGATCTCACGGAGCAAAGGCAGGTGTGAGAACTGGTCACGCTGGTGCAACCAATTCTTGGTCCACAAACGCCTCCCCTCCCTGTTCATGGACCATGCTTGTGTCAAAGTAAGAACCCCAACACGAAGCCCCTGCACAGCACAAACTCTACGATGAGTACGTACATGAAAAATGGATTGAAAACGGTTGGCTGGTCAGAACGGACAACAGAAAGCACCAATAAACAGCAATGCCTGAAACAACTAACTGAATAGCAGAAGCAAGCAGACAATAAGAAATGCAAATCAAAGCGTACTATACCAAGATATAGTCCACAATGAGAAACAAATACTTACTGACTACACGCACTGATTATCAGATACGCAAAGACAAGCAGAAACTGAAGAGTAGTAGCGGTCTGAATCACTAATCTGAAAAGCGTGAATCGTCTCTCACCAAACTTCTACTAACACGCGATACACACAAGATCAGCAGAAGGAGCCCAAAGGGTGCCGGACGTGGTGCTGAACTTCCCTTTTCTAGTGCCGCCGTACGCAGCTTACGTCACCGCGTTCTTGGCAACCGGAAATTCCGACAACTTGTTCCGACTGTGTGTATGCAACATCACTTCCGGACCTCGTCCGGAATTAATCCGTCGGAATAACTCCGACGGATTTGGTCGTCGGAATCTCCGACCGTGTGTACAAGGGCTAAGAATCAGTATTATACCTTTTACTGCATTCTTTCTGAATAGATTTACAACTGCAGAAACTTAAAGCAAACCTGCATTTTCCTGTGTAGAGGAAGATCACCAACTAATTGATGTCCTTGTGGACCTCTCCTGCCCAAGCCTAGCTGGGTATTCATGAGAAGGAATAATTGCCCCACCACATGTAGTTGCTGATTTCATACCTGTTGTTCTATGTTGAGAAGGCAATCCTTCTGCATTGGAAACCTTCCTTACTGCCTACAGTGCCCTCCTGGGGATTCTCCATCGATGCTGTTTTGCTACATAAGCAGGAATTGTCAGATTTTTTTGTTTTTATAGAATAATTAGAATTTGGTTGCCATGGACGAGAGAGTAGAAGTTGCTCATTTCATACTATGTTGAGATGGAAATCCTTCACTGAAATCTTCCCTACCTCTCGCTACAGTGTCCTCCTGCATATCCTTCATCAACACCCTTTTGCCTATATATAAACTGACCTACACAAGCAGGAATCATCTGAAGGAATTTGATAAAGTTTGATTAACATGAATGGGAC
The DNA here is from genome assembly GCF_037356315.1 of Lithobates pipiens. Classification (NCBI taxonomy): domain Eukaryota; kingdom Metazoa; phylum Chordata; class Amphibia; order Anura; family Ranidae; genus Lithobates; species Lithobates pipiens. The sequence goes on along the minus strand of NW_027507788.1, from coordinate 93,836,525 downwards.
AGTAGAAATTGCTGATTTCATACTAACTGTTCTATGTTGAGAAGGAAATGTTTCTTCACTGCAAATCTTCCCTATTGCCTAAAGTGTCCTTCTGGGTATCCTCCACTGATGCTGTTTTGCCTATGTATAAACTGACCTACCTGAGCAGGAATGATCCAAACAAATTTGATTGAAATTGTATCATGGAAGGGACAGTAGATTGCATCATTTTGTTATTTCCCCTCCTTTTTTTATTCTTTCGCTTACTCCCCAATCCCCCTTTGTTTCTTACCTTGCCCCACCCTCTTTGCCCCCCTTGACATCACTCCTGCCTTTCATTTGGTTCCTTCTAATCAGGTCTGAAATTAGCCTGTCTGATTTGGGGGTGCAGTAAAAAAAAGTCAGGGTGGCATAATGTCAACACACTATCATTTTATCCTTTCCTTTCCTAGTTTCTCCCTACATATGGCTGCAATGAAAAGTGCATGTGTTAGGCCAGCGTTTCCCAACCTTTTTTTTAGTCATGGCACTCTTTAAAAGACTTCCCAGTCCTGAAATTAATTTATTGGGCTGAAGATTATTGACATCTGCACTGGATGATGATGTCAAATACTCATTGGCGCCATATGGGGAAGTTCCCCATTCACATCAGTGTATGTCCTTCACATCAGATTCCACCCAGCACATCAGAGTCATAATTTAAATATTTTTCTCCCCATTACATTGCCTCTTTCAAATTAGAGTCGCCCCCATCCCATCAGAGTTTCCCTTCCTATTGTTGTCCCTCAAACACTACACAATAGAGTATCCCCCCATCACAACAGAGCCTGCACCTTCACAAAACAACAATGAATAAGGCCGTGCATCCTGGTCTGCCCCCCTGCACCATGGAAACAAATGATGTGGTATGGTGGATAGAGACAGGGTACTGTGCAGCCATGTCAACTTGGCACAGATGAGGTTGCATACTGTCCTCTAGCCCCTCTACTTCCTGATACAAATGTCACTTGCCCTGGGGGGGGGGGGGGGGCACCAGTAAAATCTGGGGGTGAAAAGCCCACCCCAGCACCCCTTAGATTCGGCCCTGCTTCTAACGTACTTACTCCTTATTTAGCCATGAGCTAAATGTGTATGTTGAACTGTGATAGAAGCCATACTACTGTTGTTTTGTATATTTGACAAAGAAAGTAACCCTATACCCTAAAAATATAAGTAAATTGAAGACCACCCCCATGTCTTATACTCACCTTTTGTATGCTCCCCAGCAGCGTGTATTGCAGTAGAACTCCTAGCAAAACCTCTTTGAAGAGAGGAGGCTCTTTTATTCCAGTACAGGAGAGGAGCTTGTACAACTGTGCAAGACAGAAGGTAAGGCAGGAGTTCAGCTTTAAGTCAGCATAGACTTCCTTTCATTTCCTTTTACTTGTAGAATCATTACTGGTGGGATTTCCTTTCACTTCCTGTTTAACTGACAGCTGTCACTAAGACTGGAAGTGAGAGAAAATCTACCCTGACAAGGTTTCTAGCTCCTTCCCCATGCTAGCGGGTGACCCTCCATTAGATCATCTTTAGTGCAGCTGACCACAAAGACACAAAACCGTTAAACCCCACAGCTCTTGAAATTCAACAGCAGGAAGAGGACACGGCAACCCTCCAATTTTTTACAGAAACATTCTGAAACATCCTTCATTACAGGTATTTAACTACTAGCCAACCAGCTACATTACATATACTGCGCCAGGTTGGCTCTATTATTTCATGAAGCGGCGCATAGGTATGCTGTTTTGCGCAGATATTGTGAGCGCGTGGGTCCAGCAGACTCAATGTCTGTAGGCCACCCACGAACGTGATAGCGAGAGGCAGAACAGGAATCTGCCTATGTAAACAAGGCAGATCCCCATTCTGAGAGGGGACAACATGGAGATCTGCTGTTCCTAGTGATCAGGAACAGCAATCTCTATTTTGTCCCAGTGAGCCCATCCCCCACACAGTTAGAACACACCCAGAGATTTTTTTTACCAAAAATATGTAGAAGAATACATGTTGGCCTAAACTGATGAATAAATGTGTTTTTTTTTATATATATTTTTTGCATATGTTAGCAGAAAGTAAAAAATGTTTTTTATTTTCAAAATTGACGGCCTTTTTTGTTTATAGCGCAAAAAAATAAAAACCTCAGAGGTGATCAAATACCACCACAAGAAAGCTCTATTTGTGGGAAAAAAAGGACATCAATTTTCTTTGGTTACAGCGTTGGACGACCATGCAATTGTCAGTTAAAGCGACACAGTGCCGCATCGCAAAAAATGAACTTGTCATTGAGGGGGTAATTCTTCCAGGGCTGAAGTTGTTAATGTCATTTAAACTGTAGAGATTTTTTTTTTAACCTAAATTTCAGCTTTAACCACTTTCAGACCGGACCATTTTGCTGGTAAATGACCAGAGGTCTTTTTACACTTTGGCACTGCGCTGCTTTAACTGGTAATTGCGCGGTCATGCAATGTTGTACCCAAACAAAATTTGCGTCCTTTTCTTCCCACAAATAGAGCTTTCTTTTGATGGTATTTGATTGCCTCTGCGATTTTTATTTTTTGCGATATAAACGTAAAAAGACCGCAAATTTTGAAAAAAAATGATATTTTCTACTTTTTGTTATTAGAAAAATCCAATAAACTCAATTTTAGTCATACATTTAGGCCAAAATGTATTCAGCCACATGTCTTTGGTAAAAAAAAAGTCAATAATTGTATATTTATTGGTTTGCGCAAAAGTTGTCACATCTACAAACTAAGGTACGTTTTCTGGAATTTACGCAGCTTTTAGTTTACGACTGCCTATCTCATTTCTTGAGGTGCTAAAATGGCAGGGCAGTACAAAACCCCCCCAAATGACCCCATTTTGGAAAGTAGACCCCCTAAGGAAATTGATAAGAGGCATGTTGAGCCCATTGAATATTTTATTTTTTTGCCTCAAGCGATTGAATAATGACAAAAAAAAAATATTTTTTTTTTTACACAAAGTTGTCACTAAATGATATATTGCTCACACATGCTATGGGCGTATGTGAAATGACACCCCAAAATAAATTCTGCTGCTTCTCCTGAGTACGGGGATACCACATATGTGGGACTTTTTGGGAGCCTAGCCGCGTACGGGGCCCCGAAAACCAAGCACCGCCTTCAGGCTTTCTAAGGGCGTAAATTTTTGAGTTCACTTCTCACTACCTATTACAGTTTTGAAGGCCATAAAATGCCAAGATGGCACAAAACCCCCACAAATGACCCCATTTTAGAAAGTAGACACCCCAAGCTATTTGCTGAGAGGCATGTTGAGTTCATGGAATATTTTATATTTTGCCACAAGTTGCGGGAAAATTACAAACTTTTTTTTTTTTTTTTTTTTTCACAAAGTTGTCACTAAATGATATATTGCTCACACATGCCATGGGCATATGTGAAATGACACCCCAAAATAAATTCTGCTGCTTCTCCTGAGTACGGGGATACCACATATGTGGGACTTTTTGGGAGCCTAGCCGCGTACGGGGCCCCGAAAACCAAGCACCGCCTTCAGGCTTTCTAAGGGCGTAAATTTTTGAGTTCACTTCTCACTACCTATTACAGTTTTGAAGGCCATAAAATGCCAAGATGGCACAAAACACCCACAAATGACCCCATTTTAGAAAGTAGACACCCCAAGCTATTTGCTGAGAGGCATGTTGAGTCCATGGAATATTTTATATTTTGCCACAAGTTGCGGGAAAATTACAAACTTTTTTTTTTTTTTTCACAAAGTTGTCACTAAATGATATATTGCTCACGCATGCCATGGGCATATGTGAAATGACACCCCAAAATAAATTCTGCTGCTTCTCCTGAGTACGGGGATACCACATATGTGGGACTTTTTGGGAGCCTAGCCGCGTACGGGGCCCCGAAAACCAAGCACCGCCTTCAGGCTTTCTAAGGGCGTTACAGTTTTGAAGGCCATAAAATGCCAAGATGGCACAAACCCCCCCCAAATGACCCCATTTTGGAAAGTAGACACCCCTAAATTTAGGGGTACACTAGTGAGACTAGGTAATAAATGGCGGGTGCCCTGAAACTATAAAAAAATAACTAACCAACCAGCGTCACCTGTAACAGTTATATGGTGATCACTGGTGAAAGGGTTAACTAGGGGGCAATCAGGGGGCTTTATGCGGTAGTATATGGGGGTCCCTGGCGCTATAAAAAGCTGCGGCGAACCTAAATACCTACCTGCCTAACTAGCGTCACCTGTGACACTAATACAGCGATCAGAAAAACGATCGCTTATTAGGCTGGGTTCACACTGGAGCGATGCGGGAACGCCACGAATGCGCGGCGGGTTCCCGCATCGCATGCCTCCCGGCGGCAGTTCACACTGCCCTATGCGAACTGCTGGGAGTGTCAGTGAAATGTTACTGACACCCCCAGATCAGTTCGCATATCGCAGTGCGATCTGCAAACTCGGATCGCATGGTGTGAACACCCATGCGATCCGATTCTGCTGCGGGCCAAAAAAAGGGTCCCGTGCGAATTTGCGGCGGGTGCGGCGAATGGCTGAACTCGAATCGCACAGAGATCGGATGTGATTTGCACTGCAGTGCGGTGCGAATCACATCCGTTCTCAAACCGCTGCAATGTGAACCCAGCCTTAGTGACACTGGCGACGGGGGGTGATCACGGGGTTAAACCTTTATTGGGGGGGTTAGGGGGGTACCTTAGAACTAAAGGGGGCTAACCCTAACTGCCCTAACAGTTATTAGTCACAAATGACACCCGCCGGGTGATCAGGGGGTTAAACCTTTATTAGGTAATAAATGGCGGGTGCCCTGAAACTATAAAAAAATAACTAACCAACCAGCGTCACCTGTAACAGTTATATGGTGATCACAGGTGAAAGGGTTAACTAGGGGGCAATCAGGGGGCTTTATGCGGTAGTATATGGGGGTCCCTGGCGCTATAAAAAGCTGCGGCGAACCTAAATACCTACCTGCCTAACTAGCGTCACCTGTGACACTAATACGGCGATCAGAAAAATGATCGCTTATTAGGCTGGGTTCACACTGGAGCGATGCGGAAACGCCGCGAATCCGCGGCGGGTTCCCGCATCGCATGCCTCCCAGCGGCAGTTCACACTGCCCTATGCGAACTGCTGGGAGTGTCAGTGAAATGTTACTGACACCCCCAGATCAGTTCGCATATCGCAGTGCGATCTGCAAACTCGGATCGCCTGGTGTGAACACCCATGCGATCCGATTCTGCTGCGGACCAAAAAAAGGGTCCCGTGCGAATTTGCGGCGGGTGCGGCGGGTGTGGCGGGTGCGGCGAATGGCTGAACTCGAATCGCACAGAGATCGGATGTGATTTGCACTGCAGTGCGGTGCGAATCACATTCGTTCTCATAAACCGCTGCAATGTGAACCCAGCCTTAGTGACACTGGCGACGGGGGGTGATCACGGGGTTAAACCTTTATTGGGGGGGTTAGGGGGGCACATTAGAACTAAAGGGGGCTAACTCTAACTGCCCTAACAGTTATTACAGTCACAAATGACACCAATGCAAAAAAAAAAAAAATGACATTGGTGTCACTGTGACTGGGGGGCAGGGGTAATTGGGGGGGTGATCGGGGGGTAAAGGGGGGGTGTGAGTGTGCCTGGCATGTTCTACTGTGTGTGTAGAGTGTTGGTGCAACTCACCGATCCGCTCTCCTCCGTGTCGGAACGAAAAATACCGACACGGAGGAGAGAATACATCACTTCCTCTCCTGTGTTTACATTACAGGAGAGGAAGTGATGTCACCGGGGATTTCCATTCGTCGAGAGCGATCGCGAGGGGGTGGCCATGAATGAATGGCCGCCCCCTCATCCCGGATCGCTCTCGAAGGAATGCCGACCGCCGCAGGCACCGGGGGGGGCCCGATCGGGCCCCCCACCCGCGGGCAGGCAGGGACTTATATATACGCCCATATGCCTGCCCGTGCCATTCTGCCGACGTATATCGTCGTGCGGCGGTCGGCAAGTGGTTAAGTGTTTGGACTGATAGCAATCATTCCATCTACATTGTAAATTATTGTGCAATATATTTGTTGGTGTGTTGGTGACATAAAAAGTACTGTTCACATAAAAGTATAGTATATGATTATATAATAAATACCAATATATTAGCATCATGGTGATACAGATTTTCTGTAGATACACAAATATAGCTGGAAAACAAGCATATGTAGAAAGTTGCCAAATGTCTCTTGCTTTTAGATCAAGCCCCAGGTGTTGAACATTTGTTCCTGGATTTTTTTTTCTTGGAAATGTCCCCAGTTTTCAGTACCAACTTGTTACAGATAAAAATCCTTCTTATTTGCTGCATTCCTACTTACTTACTATCTACTCTCACATACGTGGATATTTTTCTCTTTACAATTGTAAAAATTACAGTATAATGTATTTGTCTTAAGGCAAACCTCCCATGCCAACCAGAAGGTCCTACGTTTTGTCCTCTCAACTGAAATCGCTTAAAAAGAGTGTTTGCCAAAGAAATAAAATCATGTACTCTGGGAGCCACAAGTGACATCATTGCACCTTTCGGCCAACCTAGGCTCAAAATTCCATGTGAACAACAGACATTAACAATAAAAAGAGACCAACTAAAATACTTAATGGAACAAGAAACAAGAAAGGTCTTTAATAAGGTGTCAAAAGACAGATACAAATGGGGGAACAAACCAGGATAATATCTTTCAAAAACCTTAAAAAATAAAAAGTCGTTAAATTATATAGTACAGATGAAAATAATGAAAGGAGAGATGGTGTATGAAACATCAGAAATAGAAAAGGGTTTACAAAGTTACTATAGCACCCTGTACTCAGTAAGGAGAAGGAGAAAAGAAGAGCAGAGGAAAAAAGGAAACAAGAAACACAGGAATATATCTAAAGCAAGCAAAACTGCCTAGAATCTCGGTAGATAAACTACGGGAGTTGGAAGAGCCAATATCACAAGAAGAGATCAGAAAAGCAAAAAATAGTACAGCAACAGGAAAGAGCCCTGGACCTGACGGATTTACAATCAGATATTATAAAATATGTAAAGGTCAACTAATCACAAAATCTTAACGACAAGATTAAAAAAGCTGAAAGCTGAAAAAAAGTGGATCCATGCGGATCAGAAAGGGTTTATACCAGGAAAAGGTAAAGACAACTAAATAAGAACATTACTACAATAGTAAAGTCCCCAGCTATACTCCAGTCAATAGATGTTGGAAATACTTTTGACAGGGTGGACTGGGGATTTCTTATGGATACATTAGAGAACCTGGGAATAGGACCCAAAATGGCCAAATGCAGTGGTCATCAACCTTGTCCTCAGGGCCCACTAACAGGCCAGGTTTTACGTATTACCTTGGGGAGATGCAGACTAGAATACTGCAATCACTGAGCAGCAAATTACATCACCTGTGATGTATTTCAGTTATCTTGCAAATCTGGCCTGTTAGTGGGCCCTGAGGACAGGGTTAATGACAACTGGCCAAATGGATCAAAAACCTATAAAATCACCCCACTGCGTCAGTAAAGATCAACGGAAATATGTTGCCATGCTATGAGCTTTTCAATGGAACAAGATAAGGATGCCAATTGTCACCCCTCCTATACATACTGCCTTATTGGCAACCATACAGAACAAGACAGGCGTAGGCGGGGTGAAGATGGGAGAAGAACAACACAAGGTCATAGCATACGCGGACGATATTTTGTTCTATATATCCAAACCCAGGACACTTCCAAATTTTATAAAAGAACTGAAGAGATACGGGAACTCTCATACCTAAAAATCAACTCAATAAAATAAACCATTTTAAATATAAGTTTAAGTAATGAGAAGGAATTAGCATTACAGAGGGAATTCACATTCACTTGGGGGGAGGAACTAAAATACCTCGGAATAAAATTAACAACTTAGTTGGAGAAAATGTATTGATCTAACTACATCCCACTACTTCATGAGATCAAAGTAGAGATTAGGAAAATAGCAACACGCCCACTGTCGTGGATGGGAAGAATAAACATGGTAATACTCCCAAAAATACTGTACGAATTCTAGACGATACCAATAACCATTCCTCAGACTTTTTTTCAGATATTAAAGACAATGATATTAGGATGCATATGGCTGGATAAAAAGCCACGGGTACAGTTGAGTAGAGATAAGATACACTTAACAGCAGCTGACATAAAAAGATATTACGACGCAGTAATAATAGCACAAATGATAGAATGGACTAACACAAAAAGTGAAAAAAGATGGGTTAAGTTGGAGAACACAATAAGTAAAACACATTTACATAAGAATATATGGATTCGACCAAAACATAGAACACTTGATATAGATACACATGATTTAACAAGAACTGTTTTTAAAGTTTGGGATTAAATTCACAGGCAAAAAAGATAAAAATATAATTCACCATTAATGGAATTATCAAAGACAAAAATTTTCTACTGGGTAAAGGGGCACTTTTTGGAAATTGGATAGGAGATACACAATTAAAAGATATAGATAATAAAGGTAAAATTAGATCTATGCAGGGAATAAGGCATAAAAGCAAAGCTATAAAGATAAATAAGTGGAGGACTTTGTGACTTCTTTACCACAACCAATTAGATCTGAGGGAAACCTGAATCCAATAGAAAGATTATGTAATTCAGTTAGCAATAAAACACGGAATATCTCAGATCTATAGAATACGCACAGAGATGGGGAAGTTGGGAGCACCTCCATTCATTGGAAAATGGGAGGAGGAATTGGGTAGACGACTGGAAGAACAAGAAGTGATCAAAGTGCTGGGTGCGGTACAGGACTACGCGACGGACATACATACAAAATAAACAAAATATAAATGTCTAGCGAGATGGTATATAACTCCTGTGATAGCTCAAAAATACCAGCAAAGTAAATCTCCTCTATGTTGAAGAGGCTATAACTAGAAAGGTATTTGGTGGGAATGTACAAAAATAAAGGAGTATTGGCAGGATATACAAAATTACAGGAGAGGAAATCCCAAATGACCCATGTGTGCTTTTTCCGCAATACAAATATTACAAAAAAAAAAAAAACAATATAAGAGAACCATGACCCCATATCTATTCAATGCAGCAAAAGGGATAATACCAAAAAAATGGCTTTGTTTGCAATGGCTTTTTAAAGTGGAAGTAAACCCATCGATTTAAACAGTTAAAAAAAAAAAGGCATGCCGGGAATGCTAACTGCACATTGGCTGTTCTCTCAGCCAAACTATCAAACCATCCAATGGCTGGTGTCATAACGAATCACATGTGCAGCACCATAGCAGTTGAAGATTAAACAGAGGCAAAGATGGCAGCTTCCTTGGCTGAAAACGATAGGGGAGTTTACTTCCACTTTAAAGCCCTCTATAAAGAAGATATAAACCTTAAACAAATTACATTAAAGCGGAGGTCCACCCTAAAGTGGACCTTCCGCTCATCGGAACCCTCCCCCCCCTCCGGCGCCACAATTGGCACCTTTCAGGGGGGAGGGGGGTGCAGTTACCTGTACAGTACAAGTATCTGCACCCACTTCCGGGATAGCTCTCTGCGGAAAGGGGCGTAGATTATGCCCCTTTCCGAAAGTCCCCCCGCTGCCTGCTGGGAAACACACAGATCCCAGAGGCAGCGGGTCCATCCTTATTGCACAGCGCGACTGGCGCATGCGCAGTAGGGAACCGGGAAATGAAGCCGAAAGGCTCCACTTCCTGATTCCCATACCCAAGATGGCGGCGGCAGCACCCGAGAGACGATCGAGAGATCGGCTTCGGGTGCCGACATCGCGGGCGCGCTGGACAGGTAAGTGTCACTATTTTAAAAGTCAGCGGCTGCAGTATTTGTAGCTGCTGGCTTTTAAAAAAAAAAAAAACGCGGAGTCCAGGCGGACTCCCGCTTTAACTTTGCTAACATACCACGGCATAATTTATTTTAAACCCCCACCCCTGCTGGAGCAGGCTGAACCATGGACCATGTTTTTTTGTTTTTCTCTGAATCAATGGTCTCCAAACAGCAGCTAGGGTGCCAGATGTGACCCTTTCCTTGCCTTTATCTTGCCCTTGGGGCACTTTTCCTTCCACAGATACAAGACAATATTTCTCCCACTGACACCAATAATGAGGCAGTATTCCTATTACTCTCACGAAGGGGCACCATTTCTCCCATTGATGCCAATGATGGATCACTATGCCTCAAATTGATACCAACGATGGGGCACTATTCCTTCCACTGACATTAGTGATAGGGCGCTAATCCTCCCCCAATACCAAGGATGCATAGTTTACTCCTACAGATGCAAGGAAAATTTCTACTTCCAATGGCCACAGTCTGGCCCCACTAAAGTCTGGAGGACAGTAAACTGTTCCTTAGTTTAGAGAGTTTGGAGACCCCCTGTTCTGGATCAACTGAGGCATAAGATTCTGTATATGGAGGTTTTCAATTTTTTTTAATTGGTACCAAGTGAACTTTTTGTGATTTTTTTTCAAACTAGCAATTTTAATTTTTCTCGTTAACTGCTTGCCATCCGCCCACAGTCAAATGACGGCAGGGCAGTGCAGCTCTTGTTCTGGGCCACTGTCATATCACGGCAGCCCAGAACAGCTGCTACCATGCGCCCTCAGGGGCGTTTAGTGCGGCAATCGCAGCCACTCCACGTTGCTAGGACACGGCGCGACCCCGATCTGTGTAAAGAGCCGCATCGGCGCCTCTTTAACCATGTGATTGGCGGTGTTCAAACACGGCCGGTCACATGTAAATACAGAGATGCCAGTAATCGGCTCTCCTCACCTCACACTGACAGAGTGCGAGGAGAGGCGAGTTGATCAGCGGCATCTCCTCACAGGGGGACAGCTAGGGAAGTAATCGGGGCACTGATCATCAGTGCCCTGATTACAGTATAGAAAAAAAGTGTTAAAACACAGTGCCCACCAATGCCAGCATACAGTGCCCAATAATGCTAGTCATCAGTGCCCACCAGTGGCAGTAATCAGTGCCCACACTACCCACAAGTGCCGCAAATCAGTGTCCATTAGCCATGCAGTCAGTGCTGGTAATCAATTGCCACCTATCAGTGCTGCCCATCAATGCCCATCACTGCTGTCCGTCAATGCCCATCAGTGTCACCCATCAATGCCCATCAGTGCCCACCACTACCACTTATCAGTGCCCACCAGTGCTGCCTATCAGTGCTCATCAGTACCACATATCAGTGCTCATAAGTGTAGCATATTAGTGCCTCCTCATCAATGCCCACCAATTCAGTCTATCAGTGCCCATTGGTGCCACCTCATCAGCGCACATCAGTGAAGGCAAAAAATTACTTAGTTACAAATTTACTGAGGAAAAAAGTAAAAAAAACTTTTTTTTCCCAAAATTTTTGATCTTTTTTTTGTAAAAAATAAAAAATCCAGCGGTGATTAAATACCACCAAAAAAAAGCTCTATTTGTGTTTAGAAAATGATAAAAAATTTGTTTGGGTACAGTGTAGCACGACCATGCAACTGTGATTCAAAGTTTGACAGCGTTGAAAGCTGAAAAATGGCTTGGGCAGGAAGGGGGTGTTCGTGCCTGGTAGGCAAGTGGTTAAATTGGTTTCCCAATTTTTTTTCCCCTTTCTATTGCATCTTAGCGCTGTTGACAAGCTTTTTTTTTTTAAAAGTGAACCTTTACAAATGCTTTAACCACTTCCGGACCACCGCACGCCGATGTACGTCCTCACTTTCAGGATGGATATCGTTGTTATGGTAGCAGCTACCTGCCATAACCCTGGTATCCCTGTGTTCGGCCGGTGGTCTGGTACAAGATAAAAATGGTCTCTGCGGCAGATTCACTGCAAGATCACTTTTATAGGCGGCAGGAGAGGGCCCCCCCTCGTGCCGCGATCTGGTGCCCTCCGCCATTTCCCGGAGCCATCGGCAGCTGCAGAGGAATCTGAGATCCTTTCCGTGGCTGTGCATGGAGACGGGTGATGGGAAGATGGCCCCCTCCCTTCTCCATGACACTGTAAGGCGGAAGCGACGTCAAAACGTCACTTCTGCCCATAGCTCTTAAAGGGCCTTTTTTTTTCTTTTTTTAAATAACAATTTTATTTTTATTTTTTATTGCATTTTAGTGTAAATATGAAAACTAAGAAAATGGCAGAAAAGACCTACTAGAACAGCTGAACTTTATTTGGGGTTAGACCCCTTTCACACGAGGGCGCTTTGAAGGCGCTATAGTGTTAAAAACAAAGCCTGCAATCTGTCCTCAAACAGCTGCTCCATTGTCTCCAGTGTGAAAGCCTGAGGGCTTTCACACTGGAGCCGTGCATTGGCAGGACGTCAGGAAAAGTCCTGCCAGCAGCGTCTTTGGAGCAGTGAAGGAGCCGTGTGTTTACCACTCCTCCATCGCTGTTCCCCATTAAAATCAATGGGGCAGCGCTGCTATACTGGCAGGCAAACGCTGCTATTGCAGTGCATTGCGGGTTCAGTTTTAACCCTTTCTCGGCCGCTAGTGGGGGTTTAAAGCGCTCCGCTAGCCCCCCGAAATGCACCGCAAATCCGACGGTAAAACGCCGCTAAAAATAGCGACGTTTTACCGCCGTTATGGGCGGCACAGTGTGAAAGGGGTCTTAATCAGAGGCATTTTAACCAGTTGCCGACCGCCGAACGCCGATGTACGTCGGCAGAATTGCACGGGCAGGCATATTGGCGTACAGGTACGTCCATGCCTTCCCGTGGGTGGGGGGCCTAAACGGGCCCCTCCCCAGAGCCAGCGGCGGTCGGATTCCGTGCAGGAGTGATCCGGGATGAAGGGGCGGCCATTCATTCATGGCCACCCCCTCGCGATCGCTCCTGACGAATGAAATGCTAGCACTACATCACTTCCTCTCCTGTAATGTAAACACAGGCAGGAAGTGATGTAATCTCTCCTCTTTTTCTTTTTCGTTCCGGCACCGAGGATAGAGGATCAGTGAGTTGCACCAACACACTACACTAACAGTAGAACACGCCAGGCACACTTTCACTCCCCCTTCACCCCCTGCACCCCCAATCACAGTGACACCAATTGCATTTTTTATTTTCTTTTTATTATTGCATTGGTGTAATTTGTGACTGCAATAACTGTTAGGGCAGTTAGGGTTAGCCCCCTTTAGGTCTCAGGTACCCCCCTAACCCCCCCAATAAAGGTTTAACCCCGTGATCACCCCCCGCCGCCAGTGTCACTAATAAGCAATCGTTTTTCTGATCGCTGTATTAGTGTCACAGGTGACGCTAGTTAGGCAGGTAGGTATTTAGGTTCGCCACAGCTTTTTTTAGCGTCAGGGACCCCCATATACTACCGCATAAAGGTTTTAACCCCCTGATTGCCCCCTAGTTAAGCCTTTCACCAGTGATCACCATATAACTGTTATGGGTGGTTAGTTATTTTTTTTAAAGTTTCAGGGCACCCGCCATTTATTATTCTAATAAAGTTTTAACCCCCTGATCACCTGGCGGGTGATATAAGTTAGGTTTTAGGGTCACATAGGGTCTGCGTCGCCCCAGGCAGCGTCAGGTTAGTGCCAGTACCGCTAACACCCACATGCAAAGCATACACCTCCCTTAGTAATATAGTATCTGAACAGATCAATATCTGATCTGATCAGATCTATATTAGTGTCACCAGCAGTTTAGGTTTCCCAAAAACGCATCGTTAGCAGGATCAGCCCAGATACCTGCTAGCACCTGCATTCAGCCCCTCCGCCAAGCCCAGCCTAGCCCAGCCCACCCAAGTGCAGTATCGATCGATCACTGTCACTTACAAAACACAACACACATAACTGCAGCATTTGCAGAGTCAGGCCTGATCCCTGCGATCGCTAACAGTTTTTTTTTGTAGAGTTTTGATACAGTCGCTGACAGCCTAGGTGCTTTTTTACCTGTGAGCCTCACTAGTGTAAGACTAAATTTAGAGCCCAAAATGGCAAAGTGAAGAGGCCTACACGTTTCTGAGCATGACAGATAGTGAAGAGGAAGTCACTCATCTGTCAGATTCAGGCTCAGAATATGATCCTGTAGAGGACAGCAGCTCCATGACAGATAGCTCTGACGACGGAGATGAGGTCCCAGTTAAGGGCAGGCGTACCCGATCCCAAACTTCTTCTGTTATTGAGGTTCAGGAACCGCAGGTCCCTTGTATGGAGCAGAGACATACTAGAGCCGCTCATCCTTCTGGTGAACTGGCAAGTACCAGCGGCCTAGTACACCCTGGACGTACATCCAGCACTGCAGTAGCACGTGGTGACGTGGCAAGTCCCATAAGTGCAGTTCAAGCTGGTGAGGTGGCAAGCACAAGTAGTGTCCCGCTGCCACCAAGACAAAGACAGGCCCGTCATACCCATAGTGCCCTTCCTGCAAAATTCGCCAATCCTGATTGGGTGCCCACCACTTCTGCAGAACCTGTACTTCCCCCATTCACTGGCCAACCTGGCATTAACGTGGAAACAGTTGATTTTACGCCACTTGATTTTTACTCACTGTTTTTCACCGAAGATCTCTATAGATCTATTGTGGACCAAAGCAATTTGTATGCTGGTCAACACATTGCCACTATTCCCCGGTCCGCCCTTGCCAGACATTGAAAGCCAATTACGGTTTCCGAAAATTTAAGATCTTTCTGGGCCTCTCCCTCAACATGGGCATAACCAAAAAGAGTGAGTTGTGGTCATATTGGTCCACTGACCCAATTCACCATATGCCCGTGTTCTCTGCTTCCATGTCCAGGGCACGATACGAGCAGATTTTGCGGTTCATGCACTTCAACAACAATGAACTCTGTCGTCCTCGTGGAGACCCTGCATACGATCAGCTCTACAAAATTCGGCCCCTCATAAACCACTTCAACCAACGTTTTGCAGACTTGTTTACTCCCCATCAAGTTGTCTGCGTTGATGAGTCCCTGATTAAGTTTTCTGGTCGCTTGTCATTCAAACAATACGTTCCCAACAAGCGTTCCAGATACGGGGTCAAGATGTATAAGCTCTGTGACAGGGCCACAGGCTATACATGTAGTTTTATGGTTTATGAGGGTAAAGATAGTTACGTAGAGCCGGAGAACTACCCTGACTACATAGGAAGCGCTGGCAAGATAGTGTGGGACATGGTGTCATCCTTATTCGGAAAGGGGTACCATTTATATGTGGACAATTATTACACGGGCGAGCCACTGTTTAGTCACTTGTTTGATCAGCAGATTGGAGCATGTGGCACCGTGCGACCTAATCACCGGGGCTTTCCCCAGCGGCTTGTAGATTCTCGTCTTAGGCTGGGGGAGAGAGCCTGCTTGCGGTGTAATAACTTGCTCGGTATGAAGTGGAGGGATAATAAGAATGTTTTCTTTCTTACCTCCCTTCATGCAGACACGACGGTCCAAATTACTACGGCGACTGGTATTGTGGAGAAACCTCTCTGTGTCCACAAATATAACCTTAATATGGGAGGGGTGGACCTCAATGACCAGTTGTTGGCGCCGTACCTAGTTGCTCGTAAGGCCAGATGCTGGTACAAAAAAGTGTCTGTTTATTTATTCCAATTGGCTATGCTGAATGCTTATGTGCTACACAAAGCTTCAGGACGGACTGGATCCTTCCTTAAATTCCAGGAGGATGTCGTCAGAGCCCTTCTGTATCCAAACGGTGCTCCACCTCACCTTCCCCAACCAAATGCAGTAAGTCGGCTGCATGAGAGGCATTATCCTTATGTCCTCCTGCGTACCCCTACCCAACGAGCCCCCCAAAGAAAATGTTGTGTCTGCAGAAAGCGCGGATATAGGCGTGACACCCGTCATTATTGTCCCCTCTGTCCTGACAATCCTGGGCTTTGCATTAGTGAATGTTTTGAACGTTACCATGAACTAGTTGAGTTTTAGAGTAGGGTACAGCATTGCACAGGCTAGGCACACATTCACAGGGTCTCCCAAGATGCCATCGCATTTTGAGAGACCCAAACAGCTGGAACCGTTACAACAGAACTGTTAAAGTTACATAAAAAAGTGTAAAAAACCAAAAATGTAAAAAATAAAAAAAACCAAAAAAATAAAAATAGTTGCAGTTTTATTGTTCTCTCTCTCTCTATTCTCTCTCTATTGTTCTGCTCCTTTGTACTGTATTCTATTCTGCAATGTTTTATTGTTAACCATTTTTTGTTTTCAGGTACGCCATTCAGCTGTAGCGTGGATTTATTTATCTTGACAGCAACAGCGTTTGCTCTCACGATACATAAAGCCTTGACTCCAGCGCTGTTGGAGGTGATTTCACCACCACAGTTAAGAAAAGAGCATATATGTCGAAGCATGGGGGCAGCAGGGGTGGAGGAGCGATTTGCTCCTATTTTTTGCGGGAGGATGCCCCCATGCTTCGGCATATATATATATATTTTAGGCACAGGTTGCGTTAAAGTTTTATTTTTTGCTATTTTTTGTATTTGCTTTGCAGGTATGGTAAGTCCTACTGTTATACTGTAATGTTACTTTATTTTATTGTTAACCATCATTTGCTTAGCAGGTACGCCATTCAGCTGCAGCGCGGATTTATTTATCTTGACAGCAACAGCGTTTGCTCCCACGATACATAAAGCCGCGACTCCAGCACTGTCGGAGGTGATTTCACCACCACAGTTAAAAAAAGAGCATATATACCAAAGCATGGGGGCAGAAGGGGTGGAGGAGCAATTTGCTCCTAACTTTTGCAGGAGGATGCCCCCATGCTTCGGCATATATAAATGGTGCATGTATGCCCACCATTATAAGTGGGTGGATGAAGGGAGGTATTCTAATGGTGGGCATACCCACCGATCAATACCTTTTTTTCGTTCAGCCCACAGGCTGCAATACAATATATGCCCAACCAGTTCCAGCAACGTACTGGTATGTTGCTGGACTTTGAGTGCTTATACCAGAATGATGCCTGCAGGTTTAAGTATCACCTTGGTATCATTCTTTTCAGCCAGCGGATGGCTTTTATCTAAAAGCAATCCTAGCGGCTAATTAGCCTCTAGACTGCTTTTACAAGCAGTGGGAGGGAATGTTCCCCCCCCCCCCCCACCGTCTTCCATGGCTTTCTCAGGCTCTCCTGTCCCAACAGGGAACTAGAGAATGCAGCCGGTGGTTCCGCCAGCTGACCATAGAGCTGATCAGAGACCAGAATGGCTCCAATCATCTCTATGGCCTAAGAAACCGGAAGCTACGAGCATTTAATGACTTAGATTTTGCGGGATGTAAACAGCGCCATTGGGAAATTGGGAAAGCATTTTATCACACCGATCTTGATGTGGTCAGATGCTTTGAGGGCAGAGGA
Source organism: Lithobates pipiens (assembly GCF_037356315.1). Lineage (NCBI taxonomy): Eukaryota > Metazoa > Chordata > Amphibia > Anura > Ranidae > Lithobates > Lithobates pipiens. The sequence goes on along the minus strand of NW_027507788.1, from coordinate 93,819,158 downwards.
GAGATCTAGGGTCTGATAGACCCTAATTTTTTCAAAAAAGAGTACCTGTCACTACATTCCCTGAGATAACAATAAAAATGATAAAAAAATATATATATAAATGAAAGGAACAGTTTAAAAATAAAATAAAAAAGCAAAATAAATAATAAAAAAATAAAAAATAAATAGAACACACCCCTGTCCCCCCCTGCTAAGGCGCAACGTTAAACGCAAGCGTCGGTCTGGTGTCATATGTAAACAGCAATTGCACTATGCATGTGAGGTATCACCATGAAGGTCAGATTAAGGGTACTAATTTTGCAGTAGACCGCCTCCGTAAATCTAAAGTGGTCATCTGTAAAGGAATTTAAAGGCTTTTAAAAATGTATGTAGTTTGTCGCCGCTGCACGTTTCTGCGCAATTTTAAAGCATGTCGTGTTTGGTATCCATATACTCGCCCTAAGATCATCTTTTTTATTTCATCAAACATTTGGGCAATGTAGTGATTTTTAGTGCATTAAAATTAAAAAAAGTGTGTTTTTTCCCCAAAAAATGCGTTTGAAAAATCGCTGCGCAAATACCGTGTGAAAAAAAAAATGAAACACCCACCATTTTAATCTGTAGGGCCTTTGCTTTAAAAAAAATACTTAATGTTTGGGGGTTCAAAGTAATTTTCTTGCAAAAGAAATATATTTATGTAAACAAAAAGTGTCAGAAAGGGCTTTGTCTTCAAATGGTTAGAAGAGTGGGTGATGTGTGACATAAGCTTCTAAATGTTGTGCATAAAATGCCAGGACAGTTCAATTTTAGAAAGTAGACACTCCACGCTATTTGCTGAGAGGCATGTCGAGTCCATGGAATATTTTATATTTTGACACAAGTTGCGGAAAAAATACATTATTTTATTTTTATTTTTTTCTGCACAAAGTTGTCATTAAATGATATATTGCTCAAACATGCCATGGTTATATGTGAATTTAAACCCCAAAATACATTCTGTTGCTTCTCCTGAGTACGGGGATACCACAAGTGTGAGACCTTTTGGGAGCCTAGCCGCGTACGGTACCCCAAAATCCAAGCACCACCTTCAGGCTTTCTAAGGGTGTAAATTTTTGATTTCATTCCTCACTGCCTATCACAGTTTCGGAGGCCATGGAATGCCCAGATAGCACAAAATCCCCCCAAGTGACCCCATTTTGGAAAGCAGACACCCCAAGCTATTTGCCGAGAGGTATGGTGAGTATTTTGCAGACCTTGATTTTTGTCACAAAGTTTTGAAAATTAAAAAAAAGAAAAAATATATAAATTTTTCTTTTTTTTCTTCATTTTCAAAAACAAATGAGAGATGGAAAATACTCACCATGCCTCTCAGCAAATAGCTTGGGGTGTCTACTTTTCAAAATAGGGTCATTTGGTGGGGGTTTGTGCCATCTTGGCATTTTACAGCCTTCAAAACTGTGATAGGTAGTGAGGCGTGAAATCAAGAATTTACGCCCTTAGAAATCCTGAAGGTGGTGCTTGGATTTCGGGGCCCTGTACGCGGCTAGGCTCCCAAAAAGTCCCACATATGTGGTATCCCCGTACTCAGGAGAAGCAGCAGAATTTATTTTGGGGTGTGATTCTACATATGCCCATGGCATGTTTGAGCAATCTATCATTTAGTGACAACTTTGGGCAAAAAAAAAAGAAAAAGTTTGTCATATTCCCGCAACTTGTGGCAAAATATAAAATTTTCCATGGACTCAACATGCCTCTTAGCAAATAGCTTGGGGTGTCTAATTTCTAAAATGGGGTCATTTGTGGGGGTTTTGTGGCATCTTGGAATTTTATGGCCTTAAAAACTGTGATAGGTAGTGAGGAGTGAAATTACAGATGTATGCCCTTAGAAATCCTGAAGGCGGTGCTTGGCTTTCGGGGCCCCGTATGCAGCTAGGCTCCCAAAAAGTCAACCACATGTGGTATCCCCGTACTCAGGAGAAGCAGCAAAATTTATTTTGGGGTACAATTCCACATATAACCATGGCATGTGTGAGCAATATAAAATATTTTTATTTTTTTGTCATTATTCAATCGCTTGGGACAAAAAAATAAAATATTCAATGGGCTTAACATGCCTCTTATCAATTTCCTTAGGGTGTCCGGTCTGAAAGTGGTTAAATGATGGCAGGTGTGTACTGACTCCTATTTAACCACTTTCAGACCGGACCATTTTGCTGGTAAATGACCAGAGGTCTTTTTACACTTTGGCACTGCGCTGCTTTAACTGGTAATTGCGCGGTCATGCAATGTTGTACCCAAACGAAATTTGCGTCCTTTTCTTCCCACAAATAGAGCTTTCTTTTAAAGGTATTTGACTGACTCTGCGATTTTTATTTTTTGCGATATAAACGTAAAAAGACCGCAAATTTAAAAAAAAAATGATATTTTCTACTTTTTGTTATTAGAAAAATCCAATAAACTCAATTTTAGTCATACATTTAGGCCAAAATGTATTCAGCCACATGTCTTTGGTAAAAAAAAAGTCAATAACTGTATATTTATTGGTTTGCGCAAAAGTTGTCACATCTACAAACTAAAGTACATTTTCTGGAATTTACGCAGCTTTTAGTTTATGACTGCCTATCTCATTTCTTGAGGTGCTAAAATGGCAGGGCAGTACAAAACCCCCCCAAATGACCCCATTTTGGAAAGTAGACACCCTAAGGAAATTGATAAGAGGCATGTTGAGCCCATTGAATATTTTATTTTTTTGCCGCAAGCGATTGAATAATGACAAAAAAAAATTTTTTTATTTTTTTTTACACAAAGTTGTCACTAAATGATATATTGCTCACACATGCCATGGTTATATGTGGAATTGTACCCCAAAATACATTCTGCTGCTTCTCCTGAGTACGGAGATACCACATGTGGTCGACTTTTTGGAAGCCTAGCCGCGTACGGGGCCCCGAAAGCCAAGCACCGCCTTCAGGATTTCTAAGGGCATACATATGTCATTTTACTCCTCACTACCTATCACAGTTTTGAAGGCCATAAAATGCCAAGATGGCACAAAACCCCCACAAATGACCCCATTTTAGAAAGTAGACACCCCAAGCTATTTGCTGAGAGGCATGTTGAGTCCATGGAATATTTTATATTTTGCCACAAGTTGCGGGAAAATTACAAACTTTATAAATTTTTCACAAAGTTGTCACTAAAGGATATATTGCTCACACATGCTATGGGCATATGTGAAATTACACCCCAAAATAAATTCTGCTGCTTCTCCTGAGTACGGGGATACTACATGTGTGGGATTTTTTGGGAGCCTAGCCGCGTACGGGGCCCCGAAAACCAAGCACCGCCTTCAGGCTTTCTAAGGGCGTAAATTTTTCATTTCACGCCTCACTACCTATTACAGTTTTGAAGGCCATAAAATGCCAAGATGGCACAAAACCCCCACAAATGACCCCATTTTAGAAAGTAGACACCCCAAGCTATTTGCTGAGAGGCATGTTGAGTCCATGGAATATTTTATATTTTGCCACAAGTTGCGGGAAAATTACAAACTTTTTTTTTTTTTTTTTTTTCACAAAGTTGTCACTAAATGATATATTGCTCACGCATGCCATGGGCATATGTAAAATGACACCCCAAAATAAATTCTGCTGCTTCTCCTGAGTACGGGGATACCACATGTGTGGGATTTTTTGGGAGCCTAGCTGCGTACGGGGCCCCGAAAGCCAAGAACCGCCTTCAGGCTTTCTAAGGGCGTACATTTTTGATTTCACGCCTCACTACCTATTACAGTTTTGAAGGCCATAAAATGCCAAGATGGCACAAAACCCCCACAAATGACCCCATTTTAGAAAGTAGACACCCCAAGCTATTTGCTGAGAGGCATGTTGAGTCCATGGAATATTTTATATTTTGCCACAAGTTGCGGGAAAATTACAAACTTTTATTTTTTTTAATTTTTTTTTCACAAAGTTGTCACTAAATGATATATTGCTCACACATGCCAGGGGCATATGTGAAATGACACACCAAAATAAATTCTGCTGCTTCTCCTGAGTACGGGGATACCACATGTGTGGGACTTTTTGGAAGCCTAGTCGCGTACGGGACCCCGAAAACCAAGAACCGCCTTCAGGATTTCTAAGGGTGTAAATTTTTGATTTCACACCTCACTACCTATCACAATTTTGAAGGCCATAAAATGCCAAAATAGCACAAAACCCCCCAAAATGACCCCATTTTGGAAAGTAGACACCCCAAGCTATTTGCCGAGAGGCATGGTGAGTATTTTGCAGCTCTCATTTGTTTTTGAAAATGAAGAAAAAAAAAAATAATGTATATTTTTTTTCTTTTTTTCAATTTTCAAAACTTTTTGACAAAAATGAAGGTCTGCAAAATACTAACCATACCTCTCGGCAAATAGCTTGGGGTGTCTCCTTTCCAAAATGGGGTCACTTGGGGGGATTTTGTGCTATCTGGGCATTCTATGGCCTCCGAAACTGTGATAGGCAGTGAGGAATGAAATCAAAAATTTACACCCTTAGAAATCCTGAAGGTGGTGCTTGGATTTTGGGGTACCGTACGCGGTTAGGCTCCCAAAAGGTCTCACACTTGTGGTATCCCCGTACTCAGGAGAAGCAACAGAATGTATTTTGGGGTGTAATTTTACATATAACCATGGCATGTTCGAGCAATATATCATTTAATGACAACTTTGTGCAAAAAAAAAAAATAATAATGTATTTTTTCCACAACTTTTGTCAAAATATAAAATATTCCATGGACTCGACATGCCTCTCAGCAAATAGCTTGGGGTGTCTACTTTCTAAAATGGGGTCATTTGGGGAGGTTTTGAACTGTCCTGGCATTTTATGCACAACATTTAGAAGCTTATGTCACACATCACCCACTCTTCTAACCACTTGAAGAAAAAGCCCTTTCTGACACTTTTTGTTTACATGAAAAAATATTTTTTTTTGCAAGAAAATTACTTTGAACCCCCAAACATGAGGAGTTTTTTTAAAGCAAAAGCCCTACCGATTAAAATGGTGGGTGTTTCATTTTTTTTTTTCACACGGTATTTGCGCAGCGATTTTTCAAACGCATTTTTGGGGGAAAAAACACACTTTTTTTTATTTTAATGCACTAAAAATCACTATATTGCCCAAATGTTTGATGAAATAAAAAATATGATCTTAGGCCGAGTACATGGATACCAAATATGACATGCTTTAAAATTGCGCAGAAACGTGCAGCGGCGACAAACTACGTACATTTTTAAAAGCCTTTAAATGCCTTTACAGGTGACCACTTTAGATTTACGGAGGAGGTCTACTGCTAAAATTAGTACCCTCGATCTGACCTTCGTGGTGATACCTCACATGCATGGTGCAATTGCTGTTTACATATGACACCAGACCAACGCTTGCGTTCCACGTTGCGCCTTAGCAGGGGGGGACAGGGGGGCTTTTTTTTATTTTTATTTTTTTTATTATTTATTTTGCTTTTTTATTTTATTTTTAAACTGTTCCTTTCATTTATATATATTTTTTTATGATTTTTATTGTTATCTCAGGGAATGTAAATATCCCCTATGATTGCAATAGGTAGTGACAGGTACTCTTTTTAAAAAAAATTAGGGTCTATCAGACCCTAGATCTCTCCTCTGTCCTCAAAGCATCTGACCACACCAAGATCGGTGTGATAAAATGCTTTCCCAATTTCCCAATGGCGCTGTTTACATCCCGCAAAATCTAAGTCATGAAATGCTCGTAGCTTCCGGTGTCTTAGGCCATAGAGATGATTGGAGCCATTCTGGTCTCTGATCAGCTCTATGGTCAGCTGGCGGAACCACCGGCTGCATTCTCAGGTTCCCTGTTGGGACAGGAGAGCCTGAGAAAACCATGGAAGATGGTGCGGGGGGGGGGGGGGTCATTCCCTCCCACTGCTTGTAAAAGTAGTCTAGAGGCTAATTAGCCGCTAGGATTGCTTTTACATAAAAGCCGACCGCTGGCTGAAAAGAATGATACCAAGATGATACCTAAACCTGCAGGCATCATTCTGGTATAAGCACTCAAAGTCCCGCAACATACCAGTATGTTGCTGGAACTGGTTGGGCATATATTGTAATTTTTTTTTCATGCAGCCTGTGGGCTGAACGAAAAAAAAATATTGATCGGTGGGTATGCCCACCATTAGATACCACCCTTCATCCACCCACTTTTAATGGTGGGCATACATGCACCATTTATATATGCCGAAGCATGGGGGCATCCTCCCGCAAAAGGTAGGAGCAGATCGCTCCTCCACCCCTTATGCCCCCATGCTTCGGCATATATGCTCTTTTTTAACTGTGGTGGTGAAATCACCCCCGACAGTGCTGGAGTCGCGGCTTTATGTATCATGGGAGCAAACGCTGTTGCTGTCAAGATAAATAAATCCGCGCTGCAACTGAATGGCGTACCTGCTAAGCAAATGATGGTTAACAATAAAACAAAGTAACATTACAGTATAACAGTAAGACTTACTATACCTGCAAAGCAAATACAAAAAAAAATAGCAAAAAATAACACATGTAACACAATCTGTGCCTAAAATATATATATGCCGAAGCATGGGGGCATCCTCCCGCAAAAGGTAGGAGCAGATCGCTCCTCCACCCCTTATGCCCCCATGCTTCGGCATATATGCTCTTTTTTAACTGTGGTGGTGAAATCACCTCCGACAGTGCTGGAGTCGCGGCTTTACGTATCGTGGGAGCAAACGCTGTTGCTGTCAAGATAAATAAATCCACGCTACAACTGAATGGCGTACCTGAAAACAAAAAATGGTTAACAATAAAACATTGCAGAATAGAATACAGTACAAAGGAGCAGAACAATAGAGAGAGAATAGAGAGAGAGAGAACAATAAAACGACAACTATTTTTGGTTTTTTTATTTTATATTTTTTTTGGTTTTTTTGGTTTTTTTACTTTTTTTTTAAACACTTTTTTATGTAACTTTAACACTTCTGTTGTAACGGTTCCAGCGGTTTGGGTCTCTCAAAATGCGATGGCATCTTGGGAGACCTTGTGAACGTGTGCCTAGCCTGTGCAATGCTGTACCCTACGCTAATACTCAACTAGTGAATGGTAGCGTTCAAAACACTCACCCTGACAAAGACCAGGCTGGTCAGGACAGCGTGGACAATAAGAACGGGTGTCACGCCTATATCCGCGCTTTCTGCAGACACGACATTTTCTTTGGGGGGCTCTTTGAGTAGGGGTACTCGGGATGACATAAGAATAATGCCTCTCATGCAGCCGGCTTACTGCATCTGGTAGGGGAAGGTGAGGTGGAGCACCGCCTGGATACAGAAGGGCTCTGACGATATCCTCCTGGAATTTGAGGAAGGATCCAGTCCGTCCTGAAGCTTTGTGTAGTACATAAGCATTCAGTATAGCCAATTGGAATAAATAAACAGACACTTTTTTGTACCAGCGTCTGGCCTTACGGGCAACTAGATACGGCGCCAACAACTGGTCATTGAGGTCCACCCCTCCCATGTTAAGGTTATATTTGTGGACACAGAGGGGTTTCTCCACAATACCAGTCGCCGTAGGAATTTGGACCGTCGTGTCTGCATGAAGGGAGGTAAGAACGAAAACATTCTTATTATCCCTCCACTTCATAGCGAGCAAATTATTACTGCGCAAGCAGGCTCTCTCCCCCAGCCTAAGACGGGACTCTACAAGCCGCTGGGGAAAGCCCCGGCGATTAGGTCGCACGGTGCCACATGCTCCAATCTGCTGATCAAACAAGTGACTAAACAGTGGCACGCTTGTGTAATAATTGTCCACGTACAAGTGGTACCCCTTTCCGAATAAGGGTGACACCATGTCCCACACTATCTTGCCAGCGCTTCCTATGTAGTCAGGGCAGTTCTCCGGCTCTACGTGACTATCTTTACCCTCATAAACCATGAAACTACGTGTATAGCCTGTGGCCCTGTCACAGAGCTTATACATCTTGACCCCGTATCTGGAACGCTTGTTGGGGACGTATTGTTTGAATGACAAGCGACCAGAAAACTTAATCAGGGACTCATCAACGCAGACAACTTGATCGGGAGTAAACAAGTCTGCAAAACGTTGGTTGAAGTGGTTTATGAGGGGCCGAATTTTGTAGAGCCGATCGTATTCAGGGTCTCCACGAGGACGACAGAGTTCATTGTCGCTGAAGTGCATGAACCGCAAGATCTGCTCGTATCGTGCCCTGGACATGGAAGCAGAGAACACGCGCATATGGTGAATTGGGTCAGTGGACCAATATGACCGCAACTCACTCTTTTTAGTTATGCCCATGTTGAGGGAGAGGCCCAGAAAGATTTTAAATTCGGAAACCGTAACTGGTTTCCATTGTCTGGCAAGGGCGGACTGGGGAATAGTGGCGATGTGTTGAGCAGCGTACAAATTGGTTTGGTCCACAATAGATCTATAGAGATCTTCTGTGAAAAACAGTGAGTAAAAGTCAAGTGTCGTAAAATCAACTGTTTCCACGTTAATGCCAGGTTGGCCAGTGAATGGGGGAAGTACGGGTTCTGCAGAAGTGGTGGGCACCCAAATAGGATTGGCGAATTCTGCAGGAAGGGCACTATGGGTACGACGGGCCTGTCTTTGTCTTCTTCTTGGTGGCAGCGGGACACTACTTGTGCTTGCCACCTCGCCAGCTTGAACTGCACTTATGGGACTCGCCACGTCACCACGTGTTACTGCAGTGCTGGATGTAGGTCCAGGGTGTACTAGGCCGCTGGTGCTTGCCAGTTCACCAGAAGGATGAGCGGCTCTAGTACGTCTCTGCTCCATACGAGTGACCTGCGGTTCCTGCACCTGAACAACAGAATACATTCGGGATCGGGCACACCTGTTCTTAACAGCGGCCTCATCTCCGTCGTCAGAGCTATCTGTCATGGAGCCGCTGTCCTCTACAGGATCGTATTCTGAGCCTGAATCTGACAGATGAGTGACGTCCTCTTCACTATCTGTCATGCTCAGAAACGTGCAGGCCTCTTCACTAGTGTACCTTCGCTTTGCCATTTTGGGCTCTAAATTTAGGGGTACACTAGTGAGACTCACAGGTAAAAAAGCACCTAGCCTGTCAGCGACTGTTTCAAAACGCTACCAAAAAAACTGTTAGCGATCGCAGGGATCAAGCCTGACTCTGCGAACGCTGCAGTTATGTGTGTTGTGTTTTGTAAGTGACAGTGATCGATCGATACTGCACTTGGGTGGGCTGGGCTGGGCTGGGCTTGGCGGAGGGGCTAAACGCAGGTGCTAGCAGGTATCTGGGCTGATCCCGCTAACAATGCGTTTTGGGAAACCTAAAATGCTGGCAACGCTAATATAGATCTGACCAGATACTATATTACTAAGGGAGGTGTATGCTTTGCGCGTGGGTGTTAGCGGTACTGGCACTAACCTGATGCTGGGGCGACGCAGACCTTATCTGACCCTCAAACTTATATCACCCGCCGGGTGATCAGGGGGTTAAACCTTTATTAGGTAATAAATGGCGGGTGCCCTGAAACAAAAAAAAAATAACTAACCAACCAGCGTCACCTGTAACAGTTATATGGTGATCACTGGTGAAAGGGTTAACTGGGGGGCAATCAGGGGGCTATGCGGTAGTATATGGGGGTCCCTGACGCTATAAAAAGCTGCGGCGAACCTAAATACTTACCTGCCTAACTAGCGTCACCTGTGACACTAATACAGCGATCAGAAAAACGATCGCTTATTAGTGACACTGGCGACGGGGGGTGATCACGGGGTTAAACCTTTATTGGGGGGGTTAGGGGGGCACCCTAGAGCTAAAGGGGGCTAACCCTAACTGCCCTAACAGTTATTACAGTCACAAATGACACCAATGCAAAAAAAAAAAAAATGCAATTGGTGTCACTGTGACTGGGGGGGGCAGGGGTGACTGGGGGGTGATTGGGGGGTGATCGGGGGGGGTGAAAAGTGTGCCTGGCGTGTTCTACTGTAAGTGTAGTGTTGGGTGCAACTCACCGATCCTCTCTCCTCCGTGCCGGAACGAAAAAGACCGACACGAGGAGAGATCACATCACTTCCTCTCCTGTGTTTACATTACAGGAGAGGAAGTGATGTCACGAAGGATTTCTATTCGTCGGGAGCGATCGCGAGGGGGTGGCCATGAATGAATGGCCGTCCCCTCGTCCGGGATCGTTCCCGAACGAATACCGACCGCCGCAGGCATCGGGCGGGGGCCCGATCGGGCCCCCGACCCGCGGGAAGGCAGGGACGTACATGTACGCCAATATGCCTGCCCGTGCCATTCTGTCGACGTACATCGTCGTGTGGCGGTCGGCAAGTGGTTAAAACGGTGTTTCAGCCCTAAAAAAAAAAAAAATGTAAAAGTCAGCAGCTGAAACAAAAGTAGCTGCTGACTTTTAATAAGGAGACTTACCTTTCCAGGGCGCCCGCGATGTCGGCCGCCAAGGCTGACATGTCCCTCAGCTCTCGGGTCCCAGCGCTGCCATTCCAACTAAGGGAAACAGGCAGTGGAGCCTTGCGGCTTCACTGCCCGTTTCCTACTACGCATTTGTGCGAGTCGCGCGGCACTTTGTGAATGGGACGCGCTGTGTTAGGCAACACACAGTTCCCAGAACACAGCACGCCCCATTACCCAGAAGTTAGCGCGGAGGAGGGGAGAAGACCGAAGATCACCGAGGAGCAGGAAGAAGGCAGATTAGGAAGACTGCCTAGCAACAGGGATTTCTGGCCAGGTTTTTTTTCAAATGTTTTTTTTTTTTTTTTTTTTATAGGGTGGCCCTCCACTTTAACATGAGTTTGAGTGCGATTGCTTAATTCTGAACACAGCTACATCCCCAGTTATAAACGGGTGTGCACACGTATGCAACCAATTTATTTTTACTTCCTCTCCCTAAAAGATTTCAGTTTGTTTTTCAACTAAGTTGTACATATTCTATGTCACATTAAAGGTGGAAAAAGTTCTGAAATGATTTATCTTTGTCTCATTTTTTTACATTACAGAAACATGACATTTTACCAGGGGTGTGTACACTTTTTATATCCACTGAAGCTGTCTTCCTCAGCTGACATGAGCACTGGAAATTGCCATCTATTTACCAGCAACACCATGCCATGGCATGTCACTCAGCTAGCGCCCATGATGTCTAGGTTTTGTGATAGACTGGGAAACGTTTCCTCTCAACCTTGATGCCCTCAAACGCATAGATAGCACCAGGATTCCACAAGATGCTATGCCTTTATCAAGATATGGGTGTTATATGGCTGTATGTTTGTAGAATAATTCTAGGGCGAATTTTTGATCCAATATGGCTCAAAATGTATACGGTCCAGAAACATTTAGCCAAAATAAAGGTGAATAAAGCACCTGGACCAGATGGCATCCACCCACAGATCCTAAAAGGATTGAGTTTTGTCATTTCAAAGCCATTGTATGAAATTTTTAGGGACTCTTTAATGACTGGAATAGTACCACTGGATTGGCCAGTGTGGTGCCTATATTTAAAAAGGGCTCAAAGTCTTTACCAAGTAACTATAAACTTGTTAGTTTAACTTCGGGAAGATACCGGAGAGTTTAATAAAAGACCGCATAGACGAGCTCTTGCTGGAAAAAAATATTTTAAGCAACAAACAGCATGGATTCATGAAAGACAGAGGTTGTCAAACAAACCTGATTTCTTTTTATGAGGAGGTAAGTAAAACCTTGGACAGAGGGGTGGCTGTGGACATGGTATACTTGGTATACTTAGCCACTTCTGTCCACAACGCTTCACTTCTAGCCCCACTGGACTCACTGGCCCCCCTCACTACACACAGAATCAGGCTCCAGCCCCTTCAACCTTGGCAAACAGATGATATTAGAAGTCTGAAAAAATGTAGTCATGCTCATGAGCGCCTGTGGCGTAAGACTAAGTCTCAGAGAGATTTCAACTAATATAAATCTGCCCTCTAAAAATAAAATTCCAGCCTCCTCACTGCCAAGCAGACCTATTTTATCTCATTAGCAGCTTATCAACCCGTCCCCATCAACTCTTCTCTACCTTCAACTCTCTACTTCGTCCTCCATCCGCCAACTCACTCATTGCCCAGGAGATCACCAATTACAGAAGACTGATACAATTCGCAATGAGATCTCTCCAGTTCAGATACCCTCCATGTTCTACACGTCATGCCCACAGGTACAATTATTACTTTCCTCTTTAAACCCCACCACTATAGACAAGGTTGCTAAACTATTTGGAAACATCCACCTTACTACCTGCCCTCTAGATCCTCTTCCCTCACAAATGCTACGTTCATCCTCTGGCTCTATGCTACACTCTCTAACCCGCATCTTCAATCTCTCCCTCTCTTCTGGCATCTTCCCCAACTCTCTAAAATATGCACTTGTCAGACCCATACTTAAAAAGCCCTCACTGGACCCATCCAATCTTAACAACCTACGCCCCATCTCCTTGCTCCCCTTCTTATCCAAACTCCTTGAACGTCTGGTCTACAACCGACTTAGCGTCCACCTCGCTGATAATAGCCTTCTTGATCCCCTTCAGTCTGGATTTCGTCTTCAACACTCCACAGAAATTGCTCTCCAGCAAACGATCTACTAACGGCCAAAACCAAACGACACTATTCTGTACTCCTACTCCTGGACCTCTCTGCTGCCTTTGATATGGTTGACCACCCCCTCCACCTCCTAAAAGAACTCCACTCTTCGCTGGTTCTCTTGCTATTTATCCAACCGCACCTTTAGCGTTTCTTACAACTCTACTTCCTCCTCTTCTCTTCCTTTCTCTGTTGGGTCCCCCAAGGTAATATATTTATTAATGAAATAGGGTCTGGGATTAAAAGTACCTTTTCAGTCTTTGCAGATGACACTAAGCTATGCAGTGGAATAACATCCCTTCAGGATCTCTCCAACTTACAAGCTGACCTCAATGCACTATTTAACCGATTGAGGTCCAGAAAATGTACCCCCCTTCATGACCAGGCAATTATGGCCCTGTGCTATTTTAACTGACAACTGAGTGGTTGTGTGACGTTGTTTGTCCTTTTTTACCCCCACAAATCAAGCATTCTTTTGGCGGTATTTGATTGCCTCTGTGGATTTTATTTTTTGAGCTATAAACAAAACAAGAACGAAAATTTTGTGGGTGAATACATCAGGGAGCCCGGCATGCCTACCTTACTTGCGGAGGTCTGCGACTCATTGGAAGCGGACATCACGGCAGAGGAATTCCAAGCGGAAATGGCTTCACCTTGACATATTACCGTACCTACGCAGAGTCCCTGACACAGCACTTCGTTAACGCATACAACAGGGTATAGGGGGACAGCGATATGCCTGCACACTCACTCCGGGCGTACATATCACTGATATCTAAAGAGGGGAAGCACCTGTCACAATGTGGGAACTTTCGCCCTATCGCGCTTTTAAATGTGGACTTGAAACTCTTTGCAAAGATCCTCTCCAATAGAATAATACCACATATTCCAAATCTAATACATTTAGATCAGGTTGGGTTCATCCCTATGAGAGAGGCAAGGGACAATACGACCCGAGTCCTCAACCTGATCCACGCAGCCCACAAGCGGGGAAGGCCCTTCCTGCTACTCTCAATAGATGCAGAGAAGGCCTTAGACAGGGTGGACTGGCACTTTCTGCAGGCCATCCTGGTCGATATCGGACTAGGACCTTGTATGCAAGGCTGGATATCGTCATTATACTCTAAACTGTCAGCGGTGGTGTGAGTGAACGACTGGCGCTTGGACTTTTTCCCAATCACAAATGGGACAGGGCAGGGGTGCCCCCTGTCCCCCCCTCATTTTTATTTTGATGTTAGAACCTTTTATGTACCATGTGCGGAACGATCCAAACATCAGGGGAATGCAGAAACCATCGGCTCACCATAAGCTCGCGGCTTGCGCTGACGACTTGGTGTTCTTTGTTTATAATCCCCACGTTTCCCTCCTGAACATTTTGGGAGCCCTGCGAGTATACGGCGCCCTGTCAAACTACAAGGTCAATTGCGCCAAGTCAGCGGTTCTTAACTTCTCTGTCCCGGAGGCTGAGGCCCGCGGCCTACGCTCAGCCTTCGCATTCCATTGGGCAGATGAATCAATACAATACCTGGGCATTGACATCACCTCGGACTTGGCGAAACTATACCTACATAACCATGCCCCCCTGTTACGCAAGCTGAAGGTAGACCTAGAGAGCTAGACATACGCAGATACTATAGGACGAATTTGCTGGCTAGAGTAGTGGACTGGCACTGCAACAAAGCACACTAACAATGGGTAAAGATGGAGACAGAAGACACAAGCACCCCTCTGCGGACTTCCCCATGGCTCATGACAACTTTACCTGGAGACCTGAGGGACCACCCCCTGATTGGGGCTATGCTGACAGTCGTGAGGAGACTATCCTGCAATACCTGTATCTCGCCTCTTCCCTCTGCCCCGACTCCGATAGTCGGGAGCCTGGACTTCCCTCCGGGCCTCACTAACAGAAAGCTGAGACAATTGACTATAGTCGGGAGCTCCCGAATCTGCAGTCCATCACGGAGCTCACTGACCCACCACTTGACACGTTTAGCGCATACCAGCTCCAACACTTCTAACAAACAGTACAAAAGACCCCCTATACACCACGAGACCTGACCTCTTTTGAGACTGTGCGTCACAGGACTGAACCTGTAAGACATACCCTTTCCCTACTGTACAACCTCCTGACTAGTCAATATGCGGGGACACCCCCGACGTTTATCCATCAATGGGAAAAGGACCTAGAGACCCACTTCACTTCACAGCAGATAGGTAAGATCCTGCTGCTGGCACACAAGGCCTCCATTGCAAATCACTTCCAGGAGTCTGGGTACAAAATAGTATCCCGATGGTATAGGGTTCCATACTTGCTTAACAAGATGAGCAAAACAATCCCAGATAAATGCTGGTGATACAACTGTGCAGTAGGAACCATGGGTCACATCTTCTGGGTGTGCCCAGCATTAGAGACATTCTGGAGGGAGGTAACAGAGATGATTAGGGGGTTAACCTCGGTGGACTTAAGGGGTAACCCGGCCGCGTGCCTTCTCCACCTGATAGAGAGGCCCATTCGGAAGTTTAAAAAGTTGCTGACGATGGAGCTCCTGAACGCGGAAAGGGTATGCATCCCTGCGATGTGGAGGCAACCTCAGCCTCCGTCGAGGGTCCTGTGGTACTCTAAAGTTAACTACATCCTCCAGATGGAGGAACTGACTGCCACTCTTAACAACACGGAAGAGCAGTTCCAAGATAAGTGGAGACCCTGGAGGTATTTCACGGGCACCCAAGAGTATTTGCATGAGATTACCGATGCAGCTACCCTGGAAACCGCCTGAACGCCTTAAACACAACCAGTGCGCAGGGAGCTGGACAAATGACTCTGGCTCGAGAGTGGGTAACAAGCCTTTCGCCCTTAACCTCATCCTCTCTTCCCCTCCCCCTTTTTTTTTTTTGTTCCCCCCTTCCCCCTCCACGTCCATCCTGCCCCGTTTCCTTCTCTATCCTTTCTTTCCGTGTCTTTTAGACTTTTCACCATTCTACGCTCAGAGCAGTGGGTATGTCCTGTAGACCTAACCAGACGACATAGGTATTGGGATATGGAATAAAATAGTCGTCTACGGGACGGGTCTGTGTGGAATACATGGACCCCCTGGTTTAAGGTTCCTTCGAAGCATTGAGATGACAGTTTCTCTCCCAAGTTATGTGCCAATATTTACTATGTCTAAATTGTATTGCTCACTGTTCTCAATTTCTGTTCATGAAGATGGTGTGTATAGCTAAAAAGTAACATGTGAAAGTACTGTATAGTTTGGCTGTTTTGCACAGCAAAATAAATAAAGGAATTAAAAAAAAAAAGAGCGAAATTTTTTTAAAAAATATTTTTTTTTTTACTTTTTGCTATAAAACATATACAATAAAAAAAAAAAAAAGTACATAATCAAATTTCATCATAAATTTAGGCCAAAATGTATTCTGCTACATATTTTTGGAAAAATGTTTTTTTCCAATAAGCGTCTACAAATTATGCTATATTTTTATTTATTTCTCTTAATTTTTGATCAGCAACTTATACTGGGACTGCGATATTGCGGCAGTAAAACTGTACACCTGACACTTTTTGGGGACCAGTATCACTAATACAGCAGTGATTAGTAATAAAAAAAAGCACTGTCACTGTACTAATGACACTGGCAGGGAAGGGAATAACATCAGGGGCATTTAAAGAGTTAACTGTGTGCCTAGGTTGTGCTTACTCACTGCGCTTTGACTAGGGAAAGGCAAAGATCAGTGTTCCTGCATAGAAGAAACAGGATTAATACCTTCACTTCTGGCAGAACGACAATCTGCCTTGGTTACATAGGCAGATTGTCATTCTGCCTGTGTAATTTGTGGGTGTTGGTGGAGATTGAGTCCACGGGACCTGCTGCTGGGCACCCGCTGTGCTTTTACATGCCTGCACCCCAGATCTGGAAGTGTCAGACCACGTATTAGGTACATGATTTGGTGGCCACCCTGCCACAGTAAATGTATGGTGGGGGTTTCCCCAAGTGGTTAATTGGTTTTAGAAAAATGTAAAATTATGCACTTGGGGGCATAAGAATATGCATGCATCATACATACTGGGGCGGGGGGGGGGGGGGGGTACAATTGGGGGAATCAATGGTGGAGAAGGATCTGGGTGGCCTGGTAGATCATAAGCTTAATAATAGCATTCAATGCCACACAGCAGTTTCCAAACTGAGCAAAGTCCTTTCTTGTAGGGACTCCAGAGAGAGAGATATTATTTTGCCCCTGTACAAATCATTAGTAAGACCTCACCTGGAATACAAAGTTTAATTTTGGGCACCAGGTCTCAAAAAGGATATCCTGGAACTGGAGAAAGTGCTGAGAAGGACAACCAAACTGATAAGAGGCATGGAGGAGTTCAGCTATGAGGAAAGATTAGAGGAACTGAATGTATTCCCTCTTGAGAAGAGGATATTAAGGTGGGGTATGATCAACATGTACAAATACATAAGGGGTCCATATAGTGAACTCAGTGTTGAGATATTAACTTTAAGAACACCACAGGGGACAAGGAGGCAATCTTTAAGTCTGGAGGAAAAGAGATTTCATCTTCAAATACAGAAAGGCTTCTTCCCAGTAAAAGCTGTGAAAATGTGGAATAGACTCCCTCAAGAGCACTGGTTCTCAGTAGATTGTTTGTTTTTTAAAGGCCTGGATTCTTTCTTAAATGTACATAATATAACTGGATACTAATATTTTATAGGTAAAGTTCATCCAGGAAACATCCGATTGCCTGTTGGGGTATCAGAAAGGATTTTCTTTCCCATGCTGGAGCAAATTGGATCATGCTTTATATGATTTTTTTTTTTTCCTCTAGATCAATTGTGGGTATAGGATTGTGTATATGGAGGTTTTCTATCTGTGTGTGTTTTTTCTGTGTTGATTGAACTAGATTTTTTATTTTTTTTAAACAGATTACCGTATTGATCGGCGTATAACACCCTAAAATCAGGGGAAAATCATGGGTGCATTATACACCGATCACCCACCGATTGTCATCTTCTCTGCCTTTTCTGCCATTCTCGGCAGCTTTCGGCATTTTATCGGCTATTTTTGTCCATTCTCGGTGGCTTTTGGCTGCTCTCGGCAGCTTTCGGCTATTTCCGCCCATTCTTGGCGGCTTTCGGAAAGCCGCCGATAATGGCCAAAAATAGCCGAGAACGGCCGAGAGCTACCGAGCGCTGCCGAGATACACAGGACATCTGCTCTGTATCTCGGCAGCGCCATTTTTAAACGGAAAGCCTGCAAAAGAAACTGTGAAGGCTGCAAATGACTAACAAGGCTGCAATGAAATGCTGCAAATGACTGACAAGGCTGCAATGGAAGGCTGCAAATGACATGCAAGGCTGCAATGGAAGGCTGCAAATGACTGACAAGGCTGCAAATGATTGAAAAGGCTGCGATGCAAGGCTGCAAATGACACTGATAAGCCAACATTGATGGGCATTTAAAGTTTTTTTCCTTAACCACTTCAGCCCCGGACCATTTTGCTGGTCAAAGACCAGACCACTTTTTGCGATTCGGCACTGCGTCGCTTTAACTGACAACTGCGCGGTCATGCGACGTGGCTCCCTTTTTTTTTTACCACAAATAGAGCTTTCTTTTGGTGGTATTTGATCACCCCTGTGGTTTTTATTTTTTGCGCTATAAACAAAAATAGAGCGACAATTGTGAAAAAACGCATTTTTTTAAACTTTTTGTTATAATAAATATCCCCCAAAAATATATATAAAAAAAAAAAATTCCCTCAGTTTAGGCCGATACGTATTCTTCTACATATTTTTGGTAAAAAAAATCGCAATAAGCGATTATTGATTGGTTTGTGCAAAAGTTATAGCGTTTACAAAATAGGGGATAGTTTTATGGCATTTTTATTAATAATTTTTTTTTTACTAGTAATGGCGGCGATCAGTGATTTTTATTGTGACTGCGACATTATGGCGGACACATTGGACATTTTTTACACATTTTTGGGACCATTGTCATTTATACAGCAATCACTGCTATATAAATGCAGTGATTACTGTGTAAATGAAACTGGCAGTTAAGGGGTTAACCAGTGGGTGGCAGTGTAGGGGTTAAGTGTTTCTAGGGGTGTTACTAACTGTTGGGGGCTGGGCTTTAATTTAGTGAACACTGATCTCTGCTCCAATCACATGGAGCAGAGATCAGCGTCACTAGTTGCTAGGCAGAACGGTGAGATGCTGTTTACAACGGCATGTCTCCGTTCAGCCGCCCTGTGAGACGATCTCGGGTATGCCCGTGGCGATCGAGTCCGCGGGACCTGCGACCGGATTTACAGGGGTCCCGACCAGCACGCAAGTGCGCCGCCGATGGCGCGCTCACGATGGCAGGGCGGCATTAGAGATTGGACGTACCTGTAAGCCAATATGCCTGCCCGTGCCATTCTGCTGATGTACATTGGCGTGCGCTGGTCGGGAACCGGTTAAGCTTCCCTCCTAAAAGTTTTTTTCTTTAAAATTCCCTAATAAATTTTGGGTGCGTGTTATACGCCGATAAATACGGTAACTATGTAACTTTAAAGGTGCAGAGAAACATCAGAAGCCCAACACAGCTCAAAAGCACCTGAAGACCTCTGGAAAGTTTTTCAGATGCTATTTGTCTTTTGATGCAAATTATTGAAAAAAATTTACAAATTTGATTTTTTTTGCCGACGGGCTAATATGAGTGCCAGGAAATGTTTGCACTGTACAAATCAGCATTGTCTGGACAAAATACAAACACCCTATAAATGTGAGCTGTGTGTCCTGTACGCATCAATACAGTTCTACCTGAACAGTACACTAACCTTGATGTGCAGTTTTCTTTAGAGTTGCCAGAAATCACTTAACATGGGTAATTTAGATATCCAAGCTCAGCAGAAATACATGATATGCTCACTGTAAGGTCTGTTGGCAATATTGGGTGGTAACGGGAACATCAGCCAACATCTTGTTAATAATGGTTACATCTTTGTTCTGTGCCTTTAGGAAAAATGAGCCTCAATGATTATTATTGCAACATATCTAGAACACCAGGTGTGGAAGTTCCCGGGAAGGATTTTCCAGAACTGTTATTGGTACAAGATGTAACAAAATAACACAGCAAAAGAAATGCACACCTGGAATTAGATTGTATGTTAAAGGTAATTTTCAGTTTAGATGTAAATCCCTATACTTAGTTCATCAGATGAAGTAACACACAGTAGGTGCAGCCCCCCCAAACCCAAAGAACTTGGGTTTTAGCAAGAATGGAAACCATACGTCTATATTTTACCTGAAGTGACATCTGCTGCTGAAGTCTGGTATAACATGTCAGAGTTTGCTGTAATAACTGGAATCCCTTTCCTTATAATACGCAAAGCACACTGGCCCAAAAAACTTTGCATCTACAAGAGTTTTGTGTTCTGCCTGTAGAAGCTACTCAATGTTTTCCTATGTGTCCATGCACATTATGATAATTACAGGCATATTTTGAGCTCAACTCTTAACTC
This sequence comes from Lithobates pipiens, assembly GCF_037356315.1. NCBI lineage: Eukaryota > Metazoa > Chordata > Amphibia > Anura > Ranidae > Lithobates > Lithobates pipiens. Next base: position 93,799,029 of record NW_027507788.1, on the reverse strand, counting down.
TCTCCTTCATCCCCCACCCCCTCTACCCACTAACTCACTCACTGCCCAAGAGATTGCCAATCACTTCAAAGACAAGATTGATGCAATTCGTGAGGACTCCTCAACTGTGCATACATCTTCCCCACCCAACATACCTGGCCTAACAGCACATTCAACACTCTCCTCTTTTGAATTGGCTACTACTGAAGAGGTTACAAAACTTTTCTCAAAATGCCCACCTAACCAATTGTCCCTTGGATCCTTTTCCCTCACAACTACTAAGGTCACCCTCTTATTCTATCCTATGCTCCCTCACTCACATCTTCAATCTCACACTCTCTAGTGACACCTTCATCTCCCCTCTAAAACATGAGCAGATCACCCCCAAAAAATCCTCACTGGACATCACCAACCTGAACAACTTAAGACCCATCTCATTGCTCCCATTCACCTCTAAACTTCTAGAACTCTTAGCCCTTGTACACACGGTCTGAGAATCCGTCGGAATGTGTCCTATCGGACCGTGTTGTCGGATAATCCGACTGTGTGTGGTATGCATTGGACTGATTCCGTCGGAATATCCGTCGGACCCAATTTTCCAACTTGTTGGAAATATTTTCCGACCAACTGGTTCGATCGGACATACTCCGATCATGTGTAGAGAATTTTGATCGGACCAAGTGCCACGCATGCTCAGATCAAATTCCTACATCAAAGCTATTGGCTACTAGCCTGAATGTAGTCCCATCGTAACGAAATTATGTCATCACGTTCTGAATGATCGAATTTTTCGACAACTTAGTCCGACCGTGTGTATGCAACAGTTTCAGACAAGATCCGACGGGCAAAATCCGACGGACACGGATTTGGTTGTCGAAATCTCCAACCGTGTGTACAGGGGCTTAGTCTACAATCGTCTTAGCTCCTACCTCAGTGAAAATAACCTTCTTGACCCATTACAGTCTGGCTTTCGCTCGCAGCACTCCACAGAAACAGCTTTACTAAAACTCACTGGCGATCTACTAACTTCTAAAACCAACAGCCAATACTCTATACTCCTACTACTTGACCTCTCTGCTGCCTTTAATACTGTTGACCACTCACTCCTCCTCAATAAACTGCATTCCCTTGGCCTCCGAAATTCTGCTCTATCCTGGTTCTCTGCCTATCTATCACAGCGCTCCTTCAGTGTCACCTACAACTCTGTCTCCTCCTCTCCATTGCCTCTTTCTGTGGGGGTCCCCCAAGGTTCTGTTCTTGGACCCCTTCTCTTCTCTATCTGCACCTCCTCCCTTGGTCGCTTGATAACGGCTTCCAATACCACATTTACGCCAATGACACACAAATCTATCTGTCTACTCCTCACCTCACTCCTTCAGTCTCCTCACGCATTACTAACTTGCTAACTGACATATCAGCATGGATGTCACACCACTTCCTTAAACTAAATTTCTATAAAACTGAGCTATTAATATCCCCCCCTGCCTGTGTCCCCCTCCATGACTTTTCCATCAAAATCAACAATGCAACCATCAGGCCCCTCGCGCCAGGGTACTAGGTATAATCCTAGACTCTGACTTGTCATTTCAGCCCCAAGTTCAATCGTTGTCAAAAGTTTGTAGAATTCACCTCCGTAACATCTCTAAAATTCGCCCCTTTTTAACAAATGAAACCACCAAGCTCCTCATTCACTCCCTTTTTATCTCTTGCCTTGACTATTGCAACTCCCTTCTCATTGGCCTGCCTCTCCATAGGCTATCCCCTCTTCATTCTATCATGAATGCTGCTGCCAGACTTATCCACCTTACCAACCGCTCAGTGTCTACCAACCCTCTCCTCCAATTCCTACTACACTGGCTCCCAATCACCCAGTGAATTAAATTCAAAATACTAACCACAACATACAAAGCCATTCACAACTCTGCCCCGAGCTACATCACCAATCTTGTCTCCAAATATCACCCAAATCGTCCCCTCCGCTCTTCTCAAGACCTCCTACTCTCAAGCTCTCTTGTCTCCTCCTCCCATGCTTGTCTCCAGGATTTCTCCAGAGCCTCTCCCATTCAGGGCAGGACTGGGAATAAAAACCAGCCCTGGAAAAAATTTCATACCAGCCCCACAGCATTATTATACCAGCCCAACAGCATAACATCATTATTTTCTTGTTCATGAAAGGGAAAACCATACATTTTAAAGCACATTTGATGAAGAGTGTATTATATATAGATATGAAATGACATAGGGAGATATATATATATATATATATATATATATATATATGCAAATTCCAGTTAAAAGTGGTCAATCATCAAGGGGGACCCCAGGAACTCAGAACGTGGGGGGGACCACCTTCCACAGAAAGAATACACTAAGGTAAGGGGGGTGGGTGCCCACCAAATGCAGCTTTACTCTGCCCGTGAATGCAGTCTCACTGTGCCCACAAATGCGGCCTCACCGTGCCCACCATTGCATCCTCACTGTGCCCATTATTGCAGCCTCACTGTGCCCATCAAATGCAGCTTTACTGTGCCGTGAATGCAGTCTCACTGTGCCCATGAATGCAGCCCCTCCTGGGCCCCATGTCCCAGTCTGCAGTCCCTGTCTGTGGGAAAGTGTGTTGTTGATGCTCGGTACGGTATCTTGCATGTCAGCAGGATATCCATGATGGCCAGCAGCAGGCAGGGTCTGTTCTCGTTTTGGATGGGGATGGTGCTCCTTCCAGAGGATCTGTTTGCTGTGAGATAAAGTGGTCTCTGGCTACCTGCACCTTCAGCCGTCCCCAGTCAGCCTGTCCTCTGGTCCTGGGGAAGTGGAGAGCACTGGGTGGGAGCTGGAGAGAAGGGGGAGCAGAGAGTACTGGCAGGGTTGGAGAACACATGGGTGGAGGCAAAGAGCAGGGGGTAGTGGAGATCACAGGGGTGGGGAGCAGAGAGCGCTGGGGGGGAACTTGAGAGTACTGGGGGGCCAAAAAGAACAGGGGTGGATAGCATGGTAGGCTGAGAGCACTGAGGGGGCTAAGAGTGTAGGGTGGCGAAGAGCACGGGGGGGGGGGGCAGAAAAACAGGGGTGGAGAGCACGGGGGCTGGAGAGTACTGGGGGGGTACAAAAAGTGTAGGGGGAGAACTTGATAGCACCAGTGGGGACCAGAAAGAACAGGGGGAAAAGCACGGGGGACTGGAGAGCATTATGGGAGGTGGAGAGCATTGGCAGGGTTGGAGAGCACATGGGTGAGGGCAAAATGCAGGGGGGAGAGGAGAGTGCTGGGGTGCAGCCAAAAAGAACAGGAGTGGAGAGCACGGGGGGGGTAGAGAGTACTGGGGGGGGCTGGAAAGCGATGGGTGGAGCTTGAGAGTACCAGGCGGCCAGAAAGAACAGGGGTGGGGAGAATGGAGGGCTGGAGAGTACTGGTGTGGGGGCTGGAGAGTGATGGGGAGAGCTGGAGAGCACTGGGGGGGGTGAGAAAGAACGGGGGGGAGAGCACTGGGGGGAAAAGAACAGGGGGGAGAGCCCTGGGGGAGTGGAGAGCACTGGGGGGGGGACAGGGGGAGCACTGGGGGGAGTGGAGAGCACTGGGGGGGAAGAACGGGGGGAAAGCACTGGGGGGTGAATAAGGGGGGGGAACAAGGGCGGAGAGCACTGGGGATAGTGGAGAGCACTGGGGGGGGAGAACAGGGGGGGAGAGCACTGGGGGGAGTGGAGAGCACTGGGGGGGAGTGCACTGGGGGAGTGGTGAGCACTGGGGGGGTAGAACGGGGGGGAGAGCACTGGGGGGTAGAATGGGGGGGAGCACTGGGGGGGAAAGAACGGTGGGAGCACTGGGTGGGAGCAGAGAGCACTGGGCAGGGACAGGGGGAGAGCACTGGGGGGAGTGGAGAGAACTGGGGGGAAGAACAGGGGGAGAGCAGAGCATTGGGGGAGGAGAACGGGGGGAGAGCACTGGGGGAGTGGGGAGCACTGGGGGGTGAACAGGGGGGAGCACTGGGGGGAGTGGAGAGCACTGGGGGGGGAGAACAAGCACTGGGGGGGGGGAGAGCACGGGGGGGTGAAAAGCACTGGGGGGAGAGCACGGGGGGGCTGAAGAGCACTGGGGGGGAGTGGACAGCACTGGGATGGTGGCTTGAGAAGGATGAGGAGAACTGGAGAGCAGGTTGGGGGGGCAGAAAGAACAGGGGTGGAGAGAACTGTGGGGGGGGGAGCTGGAGACCACATGGGTGAGGGCAAAATGCAGGGGGGAGTGGAGAGTACAGGGGTGGGGAGTGGAGAGTGCTGGGGTGGAGCCAAAAAGAACAGGAGTGGAGAGCACGGGGGGGGGGTAGAGAGCACTGGGGGGGCTGGAAAGAGATGGGTGGAGCTTGAGAGCACCAGGCGGCCAGAAAGAACAGGGGTGGGGAGAATGGTGGGCTGGAGAGTACTGGTGTGGGAGCTAGAGAGTGATGGGAAGAGCACTGGGGGGGGAAAAGAACAGGGGGGAGAGCCCTGGGGGAGTGGAGAGCACTGGGGGGGGGGAGAACAGGGGGAGCACTGGGGGTAGTGGAGAGCACTGGGGGGAAGAACGGGGGGAAAGCACTGGGGGGTGAACAAGGGGGGGGGGAGAACAAGGGCAGAGAGCACTGGGGATAGTGGAGAGCACTGGGGGGGAGAACAGGGGGGGAAGAACAGGGGGGGGAAAGAACAGGGGGGAAGAGCACTGGGGGGAGTGGAGAGCACTGGGGGGGAGAGCACTGGGGGGAGTGGTGAGCACTGGGGGGTAGAACGGGGGGGAGAGCACTGGGGGGAGTGAAGAGCACGGGGGGGTAGAACGGGAGGAGAGCACTGGGGGGGAGTGGAGAGCACTGGGAGGGGAAGAACGGGGGGAGCACTGGGTGGGAGCAGAGAGCACTGGGCAGGGACGGGGGGAGAGCACTGGGGGGATTGGAGAGTACTGGGGGGAAAAACAGGGGGAGAGCAGAGCATTGGGGGGAAGAACGGGAGGGGGAGAGCACTGGGGGGAGAACAGGGGGGAGCACTGGGAAGGTGAAAAGGACTGGGGGAGAGCACGGGGGGCTGAAGAGCGCTGGGGGGAGTGGATAGCACTGGGATGGTGGCTAGAGAAGGATGAGGAGAACTGGAGAGCAGGTTGGGGGGGGGCAGAAAGAACAGGGGTGGAGAGAACTGTGGGGGGGGGGGCTGGAGAGTGTGGTGGGGGAGGAGAGCACTGGGGGGGGCGGGGCCATGTTAAAGAGCGGCCGAACACCGAGCCAGCCAGCGCTGTGATCCGCAGTAGAAAGCACCAATGCAGCCGCAACTAAAAGCGGCCCCAGGGCAGGCGGCCTACCGGAAAATCTCCCAATATCCCGGTAGGCCAGTCCGGCCTGGTCTGGAACTCGCTACCTCCACTGGTCCGGCTATCCTCTACTCTTGCTACCTTTAGGCAATCCATGAAAACTCATCTCTTCAGGGAAGCCTATCATGTCTCCAACTAATCTACCACTTCCATCAGCTCATTCCCCACAGTTATAACCTTTTGTACCACCTGCCCCACCCTATTAGATTGTAAGCTCTTCTAAGCAGGGCCCTCTTAATCCTCTTGTATTGTAACTGTATTGTCTCCTTTTATATTGTAAAGCACTGCATAAATTGTTGGCGCTATATAAATCCTGAATAATAACGTTTAGAGACAGGAAAAAAAAAACCTTCTGCTTCTTGTTTCTGATTGGAGCTTACTGGTAGAAAAAAACTCTCCTAAACTCGTCTACACTTTGTACATAAAAGTGTTCTATATGAGCATTTTTTACTCCCAAGAGAACAGGCGTTTTTTTAAGCTTAGTGTGCACGGAGCCTTACTGTAATAACAACCGTTACAATAAAACATGGTAACGTTGGTCAAAAATATTTGGAGCTGGGAAAGAGACTTAGACTGAACCTACACAGAAGGCCAATGGTATAAAACATAACAGCACATACACTCAGCGAATAAATGCACCAATCTGTGGGAAACGGCACACAAAGTTTCACAGAGATGGTATCTTACGTCATATAGAATCGCTAAGTTTGCTCCTTCTGCATCCTCCCTATGCTGGAGGAACTGTTCACAAACAGGGACCTTATTCCACATATTATGGACTTGTGGGAAACTAGACAAATTCTGGCCAAGCGTATTTGCAATTTTCCAGCAAGTAACGGGACTCTCGACTCATTGCACACCCTCACTAGTTATACTTAAAGAGGAGCTGCACCTAAAAAAAAAATATTAAAAGCCAGCAGCTACTAATATTGCAGCTGCTGACTTTTAATAATATCACACTTACCTGTCCCAGGTTCCTGCGATGTCGGCGGCAGATGACGAGCGATCGCTCGTCTCGCTGCAGCCACCGCCGCCATCCTATGTCAGGGAATCGGGAAGTGAAGCATGAGGGCTTCACTGCCCGGTTCCCTACTGCGCATGCGCGAGTCGCGCTGCGCTGGTTCCCCGCTGTGTCTCTGGGAACTGTGTGTTTCCCAGAACACAACGGGGGGTGGAGCGATGCGGGGGTCTGCGGCGGTCTGGCCGGAAGTGGGTGCAGTTACCTGGATTATCCAGGTAACTGCACCCCCCCGAAAGGTGCCGATTGTGGCACCTTTAGGGTGAAGAACCGCTTTAATTTGGGAATAGAAAAAATACCACCACTCCTCAGAAAATGTACTACCCACTTATTTCTAGCTGCCAAGCTAGTTATTCTAAGACTTTGGAAATCTCCTACTCTTCCTGAGATCGCAGAGGTCATTCGCACGCTTACAATCCACCACACGTATGAAGGCATGTTAGCCAACATAGCAGGGAAATACAAAGAATTCCTTAAACACTGGGAACCTTGGATAAATTGGTATGGGGTCTATTATGCCTCTACAGGTCGTAAATCTATGAACAAACATAGTGAAACATAATAACCCTCTTCACAACTCTGGCATCATCCAAAAATGTTCTACATACAAGGCAGACATCATCTATAGGATCATAGTTCCTTAAATTTCTAATTTTTAATTTTCTTTTTTCCTCTTAATTTCAATTTTATTTGCTTTTATTTTCTCATTGGTTACGCTACGTCCAAGTTTAGTTACCCGGTGGGTTCCAAAACATTCTAAGCCCACGTACACATGGTCGGAGATTTTGCCAACCAAATCCGTCGGATTTAGTCCAACGGATTGTGTCCGAAACTGTTGCATACACACGGTCGGGCCAAGTTGGCGAAAAATCCGATCATTCAGAACGTGATGACGTAATTTCGTTATGATGGGACTACATTTAGGCTAGTAGCCAATAGCTTTGATGTAGGAATTTGATCTGAGCATGCGTGGCACTTGGTCCGATGAAAATGCTCTACACATGATCGTATTAGGTCCATCCGGCCCAGTTGGTCGGGAAATATTTCCAACATATTGGAAAATTGGGTCGGACGGATATTCGGACAGAATCAGTCCGATGCATACCACACACAGTCGGATTATCTGACGACACGGTCCGATAAGACTCATTCCGACCGTGTGTACAAGGGCTTAGACAACTAACATTGAAATACCGAGATATTAAGAATATAAATGTTGGCTGGGGGCTACCCCTCTCCTGGTCGCAGTTAGACCCCATTTGGGCGACTGGGTAGAGGGTTAGACCTAACAACTACAAGTTAATATACAAGATGTTTGTAGAAGTAAAGAATATATCTAATATGTCTTGTATCCAGATGACATCCTGATGACTGATTCAAACTCATACGGTCGACTTCTGTTATACCCGCTTCTGTATTTCGGTAAAATTCAATAAAAACTATTTACAAATAAAAATACTTGGAGCTGGAATAAATGTGTCTTTAGGCTGGGTTCACACCTAGTTGAATTTTATGCGGATTTCCCCGCATCCATATCGCATGACAGGAGATTGTGACCGGCTCTCTCCATGAAGCCGGTTCACATATCTCCGTTGTTGTGGAGTGGCTTGCACAGAAACGGGGCATCTTTGGCTCAGTTTCAGAGTCGAATTCAGGTAAAAATTTGGCCCCGATTAGTCCATGACAGTGGTCATCAACTCTGTCCTCAGGGCCTACTAATGGGCCAGGTTTCCAAGATAAATGAAATAAATCACAGGTGTTTATTAGGGGTGCAACGGATCAAAAAACTCACAGATCGGCTCGTTCCTCGGATCAGAGTCAAGGATCGGATCATTTTTCGGATCAGCAAATAATAATTGAATTTTCAAAAACCTGTGAAAATTCCACCACCATATAGTCCCCACTGTAAAAGACACAATCTCCCCCACTGTAATATTGGCTATGTATTGGCTTGGTATTGGCTTGGTATGGCTGGGTATTACTGAGTATGGCTGGGTATCGCAGAGTATTACAGAACATGGCTGGGTATCGCAGAGTATTACAGAGTATGGCTGGGTATCGCAGAGTATCGCAGAGTATGGCTGGGTATTGCAGAGTGCTGGCAGGGTATTGCAGAGTGCTGGCAGGGTATTGCAGAGTATGGAGGGATGGCTGTCACAGAGCAGCGCTGTGGGCACAACAGATCAAGCCCACAGCACTGCTTCCATCCGATCTCTCCCCTCCACTGTACAGATCAGTACAGATCAGTACAGAGAGGGGAGAGAGGAACCAGCATCATGACATGATGCCCGTTTGTTTACAAGTGATTGCCCTTTCATTTGACGGAGCAATCACATTGTAAATGGCCTGGGTGTAGAAAGATGGCTGCCACTCCAGAGCTAGGCAGAAGCCGCGGCCTTTCCTAAGACCGAGAGCGCGGAGCGCTCCACGGAGCACGGAATGTGCCGATCCGAGCGGGGTGACCCGTGCGGATCATGGATCGGTGACGATTCGTTGCACCCCTAGGTGATATCATTTGCTGCTCAGTGATTGCAGTATTCTAGTCTGCATCTCCCCAAGGTAATACATAAAACCTGGCCTGTTAGTGGGCCCTGAAGACATGATTGATGACCACTGGTCCATGATACGGAGAACAGGGACGCACCAGACCCCTGCTGCAAGCTGCATCCTTCAGAGGTGTGAACCTAGCATCAAGGTCAGGAAATGTACATGATTGTACACTAGGGGGCGATCAAGGGGTTAACCGTGTTCCCTAGGTGTGTTTATAACTGGGGGGATAGGAATGACTAGAGGAGGATCCAGATCGTTGCTCCTACTTAGTATGAACATACAATCGGTCTCTCCTCCCCCTATCAGAACCAGGGTCTGCTCCCGTGCCTGCTATCGCGGGTGGCCGGCAGCGATCGCACCTGCCAGCCACTCGCAGCGGGTCCCCCGTTGTGCAGCAGAGGCACGTGCACCTGCTACGCCTCCTATAGAAGCCATCGTATGGGTTCGCCCAGCGGTGCCGTTCTGCCAACGTATATCGGCATGAGCCAATCAGCAAGTGGTTGAGTGGTTAATGTGTTCCTAAAGCATTCTCATTTTTCTTCCTGTTTAATGTTTCCAAGATTTGGTCTCAATTGATGTCTTGTAGTATAAAGCACAGTTCAGAAAAGTTTGCTCATTTGAAATCTAGTGTTCTTGTAATTTATCACCACCCTATTTACCAGTCCCTTCCGCAACTCTCCATCCTTAAGGACCCTATTGTAATGCTTCCAACTGCCAGTGGGAAGGAAAGGAGGGAAGCCAGCAGCACTGTGGAGGTAGAGGAGGTAGAGGGGCTTAGGGTGAGGGGTAAATGTATGATGCATAGGGAGGGTGATCAGTGCGGTGGCAATCACTAGAAAAAATCCCCTGTATGGCTCTCTCTACAGCAGCTGAAAGCTGGCAGGAGGAAGAGGGGAAGATGTCAGCTTTCAGCTGCTGCAGAGACAGCCATACAGGGGATCGGTTCCAGTAATCGCCCCCCCTCCCCCCGCTGCTCTAATCACCCTCCCTACCCACATCCGATTCACAATGCTGCCTGGGCCCCATACAGGAGGACTGGTGGTACTCTCTTATCCACAGCCCTGCATGTGTAGCACTATAGCCACATTAAACAAAGGCTAATATGGCAGATTCCTTGGCTGCAAAGGATTTAGGGTTTAGCTCCACTTTAGAAGAATATCTTCCCACTATGATGGTCCTTGTTTTGGCACTTCCTTAATAGGTCTGTCCCTGTCTTTCAACTGTCCTCCAGCATTGTGACCTAGACTCACAGGCTTATGATGGAGACTACAAGTTGCCTTTTCAACATACATTACTCAGGCACGGTCCACTATTATCACCATCAGATCACGCAACCCTGCAAATAGGCTGTAAGATCATTGGTGCGTAGATGCAACCAAGGGTAGAGAAAAGAAGAAATATTTTATTATATTTAATTCAGTTTTTTTTTGATATGCAGTACTTTAACCAACCAAATGTCATTCAGTTTGGTTCTGTATCTATATTAATTAAAAACATTGCAAAGTATTCCTTGAAATGTATATCTATTAGCCCTTGTACACACAGTCGGAGATTCTGTCTGAATGTTTCCTATCGGACCGTTTTGTCGGATATTCCGACTGTGTGGTCTGCATCGGACTGATTCCGTTGGAATATCCGACGGACCAATTTTTCCAACTTGCCGGTAAAATTTTCAGACAAAATGCTCCGATCGGACATACTCCGATCATGTGTAGCCTACTCCGATGGACAAAGTGCCACGCATGCTCAGATCAAATTCCTAGACCAAAGCTATTGGCTACTAGCCTGAACGTAGTCCCGTCATAACGAAATAACGTCATCACGTTATGTACAATTGGATATTCCGACAACTTAGTCCGACCGTGTGTATGCAACATCACTTCCGGACCTCTTCCAGAATTAATCCGTCGGAATTACTCAGACGGATTTGGTTGTCGGAATCTCCGACCGTGTGTACAAGGGCTTAGACATTATGGTGATCGTACTACATATTTGATTGATTAGATTCGTTTTAACATGGCTTGCAAAATCTCCTGGATTTAATTAACTTCATGACTTTTCTTGTTGACGGGAATTGCTTTAAATACAAGAATAATGATAAAAAATAAAAGCAATAAAAAATATTATTAGCATTGTACAAGCTACCAATGGTCATCTCATGTAAGGGCACTTCAAGTAAATGACAACTTCTTATCACCATGACAACACAAAAGTTAAAGGTAATAACGCTTATACTTTAAATTAAGTACACATAAAACCAAGCACGCCGACATGACATGGAACTTGTTGGGGGATAACACATAGAGACAGATCTCTCTTCGCCCACTAATTAAAAGAAAAGTGCAACTTAGGAGAAAAATATCTTTTATTTCTAGTAAGCACACATGTTGTGCTATTACTGAGGGTTTTATCTTTAGTGTTTGCTATTAAATAGCATTGCTATTGTAATAAAAGTAGCCCTTAGGTTGTAAGCTCCTATATATAGCGCTGCATAACTTAAAGGCGCTATATAAGTAGCTGTAATAAATAAATACGTTTTTAGGTTAGCTCTGTATTTACCTCAATATAAACCAGATGTAAACCCAATCACTAAAATATAAGCTTAAGGGCCGGTTCACACAGCGGGCGAGGCGACACGACTCGCCTCGCTCCCGCAAGTCGCCCCCGTTCTGTACAATGGAACCGTTCTGAGAGGAGCGACTCGAGTCGCTCCGACTCAGAAAAAAGGTTCCTGTACTACTTCTGGGCGACTTCGGGGGCGACTTGCATTGACTTCTATACAGAAGTCCTCTGCAAGTCGCCGCTGAGGTCCCCGCAGGTCGCGGCGAGGCAAGTCGGAGACGCCTCGCCGCGCCTGCAGTGTGAACCGGCCCTTAAAGCGGAGTTCAAGCCTGGGGAAAAATATAAATAAAAGTCAACAGCTACAAATACTGTAAATATAAAATATATGAGTGGTCACGTGCTTGTGGCAATAAATGTAGTTGAAAATGAACTGCTGCCCCTACCGGTACAACCACCTAGTTGAAATGGAAAATGTAAATGGAGAGAGGTAGGTGTGGCGCTGTTCTGGGGTGCAATATTGCATACCACTGTGTAACAATCTGTGTGTCCCTATATTATACTCCCAATACAATTAATGAAATAATAAGCAACAAAATTAATAAACGTGTTTAAAGTGTAAAGTGCCTAATGCATACACTGATGTGTACAGGTGCTGGCAATGCTAATATGCAGAATAAGTATGTAGCGGATGACATTTGGGATCAAATGTCACACGCATGTAAATTTAGTTTTTGGTCTCAGGACAATAAAGGTTCTGAGGGTTGATTGTATAGGTAGGCCTTAACACCAGTCTGGCCAGGCTATGTTTGGAAGTTCTGCCTGGTCATGTGGACGGTGAGGTGCACATGACAGGATAGAACCAGCTCTGGTTGGATGTTTTGGTATCGGCCTTCTTAGAGCTAATCAGTGGGAGTGCCGGGGCCCGCTGAAGAGTCTGGGAAGGTTCCAGGGTAGCCCCGTGAGAGGTCACGGGGTGTTGGACACCCCGCAACATGTTCCTGTCAGTGGCCCCTGATAGACCTGCTTAGTCTGGGGTAGGGATCCATCCGTTCCCGAGTCTCAGAACCAGCTGGTCCAAGGAGCAGTAACTGAGGGGGGATTCACAGTGTCCGGGTGTGCTCTCGGCTTGGAGGGACACCGCAGCTCGTGGAAGTGACCGGGGAGGACTCTTTGGAGGAGGGCCGGCAAGTGGCATCATGAGAAGTGCCTGGTTACTGAGTTGAGAAGGACACTGACGAATTCACACTTTTCCAGTACCAATGAGGAGACGGGAAAGGTTCCAGGTATGAAGGAAAAAGGTTCCTGTTCACCCTTAGTTGATTGTTCAAGTTTGAGTCAATGTGCTGACTGCCATGATCTCTGGCTAGGGATCTGTTCAGCCTTGAAGTGCCCAGCTGCGAGTAGCTACTCTCTGGGTGGAAATAAAGACTTTGCTAGACTTGCAGTTCAAGGTGCCTGAGTTCTTCACCCACGCCCTCTGTTCCCTAAGAGACTGTGTTAATTGAAAGTTCTACTGCAAAATAAAACCTTTTTAAAAGGACTTCCTGTGTGTCAGTGTTCAAGTTGTTGGGTATCAACCCTGAGAACCCCTAGAGGTAGAAGAGCAGGCCAAGAGAAGGTAACCAGTAAGCCCATTAAGTCAAGGCCACCCTGCAATGGGTTATGGCCACTACAAGTAGATTTGCTGTGATCATATATAATCCATTCATCAATCCAAAGAGTTAACAATAAATAAAGTGACAAGTACTCTTCAAAAACGTGCCTTACTGATCCTTACACATAAAAATAATTCATGTGAAAAATCTTGTGAAAAGACATCTCCATAGTGTGATTCTGTTTTAACTTACATTTATTATCACAAATAAATTGAAAATGTACTCACATTGCTTCAAGTATATATACAGCCTTTAAAAACAGGAAGCCAGAATTATTCACATTCCAAGGCCGGAAACTGTAAGTGACGCAAACACGCGAGATGCTCCACCCTACGCGTTTCATCATCAAGACGTCATCTGGAGCTGCTGACTTTTAATATAAGGAGACTTACCTGTCCATGGAGCCCGCAATGTCAGCACCCCAAGCCGATCCATCCATCGGCTTTGGATGCAAGCGCTGGCATTGCAAGTAAGGGAAGCTGGCAGTGAAACCCAATGTGGGTGGTTGCTTTCCATTTGGATGCTCTCTAGGCAAATATGTTTATTTTTTATTTTTTCAAGTGGAGAAGGATTATATTGCTGTCTGTGTCCCAAGGGCATAACTACAGGGGTCCCAGGGGTCGCAATTGTGACCTGGCCCCATGCTCCAGGGAGCCCGTTCGGCTCCTCTGTACACCTGGAAAGGTTAAAACCTGATTCTCTTTCCCACGGGCACAGGTGGCTGCAGGAGGAAAATGGAGTAGATCAATTTCTCTACATGCTGCCCCCCCTCCCCTCCTATCCAGGTTCTTTTACCCTCCCCCCCATATGTTGTCAGGATGGAGATCCAGGAAGGGGTTGGAAAATCTGTAATTTACTGGCCCCTTCCTTTTCTAAATGGACAGAGTCAGTTATTGGTACCAATCACTGACTATGTCCATTCATGACTGAAGCATAGTAAACTGCGTGTACTATACTTTAGTTTGTGATAGACGGGAAGCTCTGCTGAGGCTGCAGAGAAGGTGATTGAGGGCAATGTCCTCAATCTCCTTTCTCTGTCGCAAAGGTGGAACATCAGGAGTTCTGTTTAGACCCCTGATATTTCACCAATGCCCCCAACAGGGCTCCAAAAAAGTTAAAAAAAAATAAAAAATAAAAAAAATCTGCTTACAACAGGGGTTGAACTGCCAAGAGCGCAAAGATTACACTTACAACCAGGCCTTGGTGTTCCACCACTGGGCAATGAGGGAAGGGCCTTGGACTTGGAGGGAAGGGTTCTGGCTAGAGTTCAGGGTTGCCCTTCATGGCTCCTTGCACTGGGGCCCTGAAGGTTTGAGGTACGCCTCTGCTGTATCCCCTATATTTGGTAACCATTGCCAATGGGAAAAGAAAAGTGATTGTAAATACAAAAATTAATAGTCTTCTCAGAACACGAGGTGTGCTGTTACACATGCTGTGCGAATTTATATAGTTAATTTTCCCAAGCCATTGTTATTGACTTCTGAATAGTTGGTTATTTTACTGCCATCTTGTGGTTATTTTGGTTATTGCACCATATTTTCCGTCTTCCCTCTGTGTTCCCGCCCATCTGAATGAATGAATGAGTGCCTTGTATAGCGCTACCTATGCGAACTGACATGCAGAGGTCAGAGCTGAAGAGGGGTGAAAGTGAGATATGGAGTGGTAAGCAGCTGTGGAAGAAGGCTGAACCCTACACATAGCACTCCCCCGAACTCTATGTAGCACACCTCTGAACTCTGTGTGTGCAACACTTCCCCCCCCCCGAACTCTGCGGTCTGTACGTAATGCACCCCTGGTATTTAATGCCCCTTTAAGACCCTTCCACTGTTTGATGTAAAATGTGACCACACCCACTATTTGATGTAGTTTGGAGGGTGTGTGTGTGTGGGGTGTGTGTGTGTGGGGAGGGGGGGTTGAGTTCCTGCACCTACTTTCTGAGAAAAAAAGCCCTGCCTACCAGCATGTCTTTGGAGTGTGGGAGGAAACCGGAGTAACCGGAGGAAATCCATGCAGGCACAGGGAGGGATGTATTTCCTGTTTCTTCTTGCACAGTCTTGTGGGAATTGAGAAGGCCACTTGTGTGAAGGACATATCCAATATACTCACATCTGGGAACACATTACCATGTTTGGACCTGCAAATACTGTCTTTCAATCAACTGCCACATGTTGTTGCCTGCTATACCTCCTGCTTTCAATATAAATCCAGGTTCCTGGGAAAAGGGTGTTTGGTGAGTTCAGCTATCTGATAAAGATTAAGGATAAGCTCCAAAGTGTTCGCACAGCCCACGTGCAGAGCCCACCGGGAAGGCGACACTGCGATGATCACAGGCAGTGAGATATTGTCCCGATGTACGGCTGCAGAGATCGGCACGTGGGCTGTGCAAACACGCCGGAGCTCATCCTTAATATAGTCCACGGTGATTATATCTGCTTATACAGGCCAGGCATAGGTCTCAGCAAGGGATAAGTCACTATTACAACAGTTAAAACCAGAATAAGAGGTAAAGGGAAATTCTTCCAATAGGGACATCTGATCTGTGGACAACTGTCTACCAGGTTAACCACTTGCTTACTGGGCACTTAAACCCCCCCCCCCTCCTGCCCAGACCAATTTTCACCTTTCAGCGCTGGCACACTTTGAATGACAATAACTCAGTCATACAACACTTTACCCAAATGAAATTTTTAATCATTTTTTCACACAAATAGAACATTATTTTGGTGATATTTAATCACAGCTGGGATTTTTATTTTTTGCTAAACAAAAAAAGATGGAAAATTTTGAAAAAAAAAATAATAATCATGTTTCATAGTTTGTTATAAAATTTTGCAAACAGGTAATTTTTCTCCCTCATGAATATGCACTGATAGGCACAGTTAAAGCGGCACTGATAGCCACTGATATGATGGCAGTGATGGGTGGCACTGATGGGCACTGGTAAGGGACAAGGATGGGCACTGATATGCAGCACCGTTGATGAGGCACTGATTGTGGGCACTGATAGGTGGCACTGTTATGTAATGTTGGTGGCACTGGCAGGTGGCAAAGGTGGGCACTGAGGAGCTGGAGGCAGCTCTCTGTGATCAGGACTGATGTCCCTCTCATGGCCACCAGTGATCAGCCTTTTTTTTTTCTCCTCACACTGTCAGCACGAGGAGAAAAAATAGCCGATTACCGGCTCTGTTTACATCACACGATCAGCTGTCATTGTCTGACAACTGATCACGTGGTAAGGGGTTGGGATTAACCCCTTACCCCGATCTGTGATCCAGCGAGTCTCATAGAAGCGCTGATCACAAAGCGTGCCACATGCGCCCAGCAGGGCGCGCGCAAGCTGCTCAGGCACGGGAGAAAGTCAATAGACGTACTCTCGGCAAAGCAGGTCCGCGCTGTAGCCGTCATTCAACTATAGTGCAGATCTGAACAGGTTAAAGAAAATCTCTCAAAGTGAGGACATTTCCTGTTGTGTCTCTGGAACAGGAAGTGACGGTGGAATCTCCCCAGTGGTACAGAGAGGGCAAAAAATAAACTGGTTGAGGTTATACTCTTCCCTACGCTATCTAAAACTACGAAACAATTTGGCTATACATACACTTTACTACATATGGGATGAAGTAGATGTTATCAAGGTAGTAATATTGTGGCCTCCTTCTGAGTCCTACATTATAATAATGAAGAAGTCATACTTCAATTTTTATTAATATGTTCTATTCCCTGAGAAAAAAGTACATGTAGTATTTTGTCCCATTTTTCCTAGGTGATGTTGAAGACTAGCTGTGAAGTTGGACAGGGCAACTGTAGCACAGGCTTAGTATTGCCTCTGTAATATATGCAGAATATTGCTCTCTGAAACATTGCATTGCATTTTCTGGCTAAACTGATAGCAGGAGGAGAGACTATTGGGTACAGCTGCAGGATTGAAGGCAGATTGGGTCCTGCTGTAGCTAAGAAAGAAGCCCACCCCTAACAACAAAAACAATGAAAGACAGGATTGGATAGCTACCCAGGAGAGCTGTGATTGGGGGAGAGAGAGGAGGACACAGGAGGAGGGACAAACTGTCATTGTGGCAGGCAGACAGAAGAAAGTATTCCATGTGTTTAACTCTTGAGCACTTCCAGAGCCTGTGACTCTCCTAAAGGAAGGTGCACACTTGAGAGGGGAGTTTGCAGTGCGTTATTCTGCCTGATTACTGAAGATGTGATAACAGTGCAGCGAAATCTTGAGACCAATTTCAGTGCTGCAGCAATCATCATCATTATCCTGTTTGGAGGTTTCTGTGGCATGTGTTGCTCACATCACCATCCAGTCAACTGAGACAGTAATCAATCTACCAATTGCTGGAAGGAGGATATATCAAGTGCATCTAATGGTGAGAGATCTTCTGCCATCCTTGTGTATGTGGATCTAGCTGCTAGGTCCTATTTACTGTTAATGCAGCTTTATCTGAAGGTGGATCTCCACATCTGTTATGCCGCGTACACACGGTCGAACTGTTTGACGTACTTAGTCCGTTGAAACACATTTCAGCGGACAATCCGCTCGTGTGTGGGCTTCAGCGGACTTTTTCAGCGTGCAGTCCGGAGTACTAAGAATTTCGGTTTTTCCAAAAATCTGTTCGTCGTACTTTGGTTTCAGCGGACAATACGGTCGTCAGTATGCTAGTCCGACGGACTAAGAATGGCGCATGCCCAGAAAGGATTTACAGGGCTTTGCTGTGTCTTGGACTTCCTATTTCTAGTCCCGTCGTACGTGCTGTACACGTCATCGCGCAAGCTTTCGTCGGACTGTTTGGGTATCCGTGTGTGGTCAAGTCCGTTCAGTGGAAAGTACGCCGGATTGTACGTCGGATTGTATGACGGACTAAGTACGTCAAACAGTTCGACCGTGTGTACGCAGCATTAATCTTTGTGACACTTTGTGAAGATACCCCTTTCCATTCTGTGGATTACAAATATTACTTCCCAAAAGTCTGAGTACTCAAACACAGGATTTAAAGGGCCCCAACGCTGGCAGACTCTGTGTGTGTTTGTGTGAATAGAATTCCCACTGGCCAGTGGTTAGCTAGAACCTACAAGACCTAGGTAGGATCTTATAGTCAGTAATATCACTTTTGGGAAATTGTTGAACATTATTCTTTGTATTGTATTGTACAGTTTTGTTCACCATTTGTTCAGTGCATTTCAGGCAAGGCCTCGCACTGGCAGTTAAAGTGAATGAACACAAATCCTGTTTTCCTTTACTGAGAAGTTGTAGTATATTATTGCACTTAATATTTGTATTCTGTTAATCGGTTTATCTCTTTTCAGGGCTTTTTGCTAGTTCTAATAAAGCCCAGCTAAAAGTTTAAACAGTGTTTTGGTGTTATTGAGATTCTGGGGAGGGCGAGTCATCACTGGTGTGGGACAGAAGACCTGTATATTACAGTGGCCCTTGCGGGGGTGGCGCTACACAACCATCCTCCCTTCATGGGCCCCCCAACAATTCCGCTAGCAAGGAGGTGGCTGCTTTGACAAATTACATATTTCTCTGTCTCCAGTCACTTGGCTGTGACAAGACTCTCGCCAGGAATGCAGGGAGATGGGGGCTCGTCAGTTAAAATAGCAAGTGTTTGGAGATGGGGGGAAAAATGCAGTTTGCCAAAGCAGCCTCCTTGATAACTGCGTTGTTGAACAGCTGTCAAAGTAGGAGGGGAATCCTGTATGACCTCAGAGCTAGCCTTAGACAGCACACAAGAATATTGCTACAAAACTCATTAAAAAAATTGAAAGTAAGATGTCTTCTTTAATATCTTTAAATTTAAAATTACTGTAAACCTCAGACATGAAATATGAACAAAGCACATCCCTCTACAGTGTGTACTTGCCTCAATTGAGAGCACAAAATGTCAGTTTTGTCTGCTGCTTCATTTCTCTGCTATCAGCATGAACCACTTCTGACACATTTTCCTTTCACAAGAGAAAAATGATGAAAGGTGAAGGATCTCCAGCTGATTGGCATCCTCAGCTCTGTTGCTGTGTGAAGGGGGGGGGGGGTGTGTCCCTTCCCTCCAATCAGCTCTCAGAGCTCTCCTCACTGAGCTTAGCAGACTGTAACTTCAGCCCTCAGCTCCCTTTTCTCCAAACTCTCATGCTGCGTACACACGACTGGACTTTCCGGTGGAAAAGGTCCGAAGGTCTTCCCAACAGAGTTCCGGCGGACTTCCGACCAAACAGACTTGCCCACACACGAACAGACCAAAGTCTGTTCGTTTTGAACGTGATGACGTATGACGGGACTAGAAAAGGAAGTTCAATAGCCAGTAGCCAATAGCTGCCCTTGCGTCGTATTTGGTCCTTCGGACCACCATACAGACGAATGGTTTTCCCGACAGAAATTGATTCCGTCGGACAGATTTGAAACATGTTCTATTTCTAGGTCTGTCGGAATTTTTGAAGTAAAAAGTCAGATGAAGCCCACACATGATCGGAATATCCGACGGAATGATTCCGTCTGACCTTTTCTGCCAGAAAGTCCGGTTGTGTGTACACGGCATCAGAAAAACGTTATAAATGCTAAACTTTGATAACGTAGAGGAGACTGCAGGTAAACAGGTACAACTTATGTAGGAGGATTTGTTTCATCTCTGTGTATCACCTGAGGTCGGTTACTTCACTGGGTACATGGAAGGGTTTACATATGCTTAAAATTTTTATTTTTCCTTATATGTTCTTGCCAACCCTAATATTTCCTTGAGGGAAAGGCTGGCAAATGTTGGCTCATGTAAACGTCCCATGCTACATCATGTTAACGATAATTGGATATTAAGAAAAAAGAAGACAGTTTAGGACATGTTTGTAATTTTTAGTTCATCTAAATATAGTTTTACACTTCACTGTATATATACACACATACATACGCACACATATATATACAGTCAGGTCCATAAATATTGGGACAGTGACACAATTCTAATCTTTTTGGCTCTATACAACACCACAATGGATTTGAAATGAAACAAACTTTTTAAGGGACCAAAAGTAATGGGACAGATTAACAATCATCCATCAAACTTTCACTTTTTAATACTTGGTTGGAAATCCTTTGCAGTCAATTACAGCCTGAAGTCTGGAACCCATAGACATCACCAGGCGCTGCCAGGCCTCTACTGCAACTGTATTCAGTTCCTACTTGTTCTTGGGGCATTTTCCTTTCAGTTTTGTCTTCAGCAAGTGAAATGCAGTTTTATCTTCAGCAAGTGATTGACTTGGTCATTGCATAACATTCCACTTCTTTCCCTTAAACTCTTTGGTTGCTTTTGCAGTATGCTTTGGGTCATTGTCCATCTGCACTGCAAAGTGCCGTCCAATGAGTTCTGAATAGGGTTGCCACCTTTTCTTTAAGTCAAACCCGAACACTTTAGCGGCGCATGGCAATTTTTGTTATAGTATAAACTATACATATATTTTGCTATTAAATAACATTCCTAATCATATGAATTTAATAATAAGAATCCCCCTTTACATCAGAGTCCACAGAGTTCCCCTTTTACATCTGAACTCGCAGAGTCCCCTTTCACTGTAAGGGGCAACTCTGCGGACTCTGATGTAAGTGAGAACTCTGGGGCCTCTAAAATAAGTGATGCTATGGGAACCCTGATTTAAGAGGGAACACAGAATTCTGATGTACGGGGAAGACTCTGATGTAAGGGGAAACAGGTGGCTTCTAGTGTAAAGGGGAACTCTGATGTAAGGGGTGCTCTGAGAATGCTGATTTGCCTTACTGTACTTACTCAGAGGCAGGAGAAAGAAGGGGGATACTTCAGTCACAGACAGGGATGGATGGTAAGCTCACTCACCCCTTGGCAGTCGGCACCTCTCATCCAGATGTATCTGAGGCTGCTAGACTTCAAATTTCCGGCCTCCACATTACTTTTCTGTGGCACAGCACCCAGGATTGGAGTGTGGACACAGAAGGGTAGGGGTGTTTGGGGGGGGGGGGGGGGGTGTTAGCGCTGGCTTTGGGCATTCTGAAAGAGTATAACAGACACTCTCAGCTTAGACAACTGCAGCCAATAACCCTGCTGGGAAGCCATAGTCCAGTCTAAATAATATGTCCGGGTTTCAGGCAGTCTGAAACCTGGATGCATGATTCCAAACCCGAACTGTCCGGGTGAATCCCAGACAGGTGGCAACACTAGTTCTGAAGCATTTTGCTGAATATGAGCAGATAATATTGCCCAAAACACTTCAGAATTCATCCTGCTGCTTTTGTCAGCAATCACATCATCAATAAATACAAGAGAACCAGTTCCACTGGCAGCCATACATGCCCATGCCATGACACTACCACCAAAAACAGCAAATTCTCCTGCGCTCTGGTTTCTTGGTCTTTAAATGCGATATAAACAGTTTGAAATGGTGTAGTCACTACGTCTTGCAGCCCTCCTTTAGAACATTGGGTGTTCAAATACTAAGGTTGGATTGTGGGCGGGTTCCTCTGCGCCTGTGTTTCCGGGTCCTGGTTCCAGCTTGCGCTTCAGGGGTCTGGCTAGACGCCGAAGCCTGAGTGGACCAGGTCACGCCAATGGACGCCCGTGCTCGGACGTCCACTTTGTGCGCCTGAGCGGAAGTACTCATGCTGGGGCGCCCGGATGTTGCGGATGGAACGCATATCCGTCCGCACTTCCTGTCACATGGGACCAAGTGCGCTCCAGTCAGCGTGAGCGGAAGTGCCCATGCTGGTGCACCGGAAGTTGCGGGTGGAACGCATATCCACCCGCACTTCCTGCTACAAGAAACCAGGTGCGCTCCAGCCAGCAGATAGCGTTCCACGAGGACATCACCTTTGCACACATACAGGTTGTGTACTGCACTAAATGTATTTCAATAAAATAAAATGAAATTCGGTGTAGCACCTTCCCCCTCGAGTGTACCACTAAGATCATCAGTAATTTCTATGTGGCAGATATTAACACAAAAAATCTCTATCGTATGTGGCGGTTAGTATTATTCTATTGAACAGGAGTACATATGTATATCCACACACGTGTGCATGAGCACACGCGTGCGTTTCCGCATAAGATGCGACACTTGTAGTCGCCTCTCTCCCTCCCCCTTTTTTTTTTTTTTTTGGGGGGGGGTGGAGCTTTCTGACCTGTCTGACCTGGGGTGGAGTTTTCTGACCTTTTCTACCTCATGGGCTTAGAGGCCTTTTTATATATATTTACTGGCAGCCTCCAGCGAGAGACCATAGCCCTCTTTGGCTCTGAAGAAAGGGGGTCACTCCCGAAACGCGTTAGCCATTTCCGTAGAGGTACTCATCAAATTCCTCGGACATCTGGTCTGGAGTCGCCAAACGTTTGGTGCGATGGATTTATTTGTATTGATTTTGCCTGTGATCAATACTCGTTTGTGAGTAGCCATTTTGCTATTTGATTCAATTTTAAATAAAGCTGTTTTATGGTAATGCACTAGGTCAGTGCGCCTTCCCCTTCTTTATATGACACTACCACCACCATGCTTCACTGATGAGGTGGTATGCTTTGGATCATGAGCAGTTCCTTTCTCCATACTTTTCTCTTCCCATCACTCTGGTACAAGTTGATCTTGGTCTCATCTGTCCCTAGGATGTTGTTCCAGAACTGTAAGGGCTTTTTTAGATGTTGTTTGGAAAACTCTAATCTGGCCTTCCTGTTTTTGAGGCTCACCAATGATTTACATTTTGTGGTGAACCCTCTGTGTTCACTCTGGTGAAGTCTTCTCTTGATTGTTGACTTTGACACACATACACCTACCTTATGGCGAGTGTTCTTGATCTGGTCAACTGTTGTGAAGGGTGTTTTCTTCCCCAAGGAAAGAATTCTTCGGTCATCCACCACAGTTGTTTTCCATGGTCTTCCAGGTCTTTTGGTGTTGCTGAGCTCACAGGTGCATTCTTTCTTTTTAAGTATGTTCCAGACAGTTGATTTGGCCACACCTAATGTTTTTGCTATCTCTCTGATTGGTTTGTTTTGTTTTTTCAGCCTAATGATGGCTTGCTTCACTGATAGTGACAGCTCTTTGGATTTCATATTGAGAGTTGACAGGAACAGATTCCAAATGCAAATAGCACACTTGAAATGAACTCTGGACCTTTTATCTGCTCCCTGCAAATGAGATAATGAGGGAATAACACACACCTGGCCATGGAACAGCTGAGTAGCCAATTGTCCCATTACTTTTGGTCCCTTAAAAAGTGGGAGGCACATATACAAACTGTTGTAATTCCTACACCGTTCACCTGATTTGGATGTAAATACCCTCAAATTAAAGCTGCAAGTCTGCAGTTAAAGTGGTTGTAAACCCTTACAAACCACTTTGACCTACAGGAAAGCCTAGATTAAGGCTTACCTGTAGGTCCAAGCAATATCTCCTAAACCTATATGGTTTAGGAGATATTTGCCCAAAAATGGGCACCGCTGTCTACGGCAGATGCGCCGTAGACAGCGGCGCACAGGCGCACTGAGCGCGGCATTTGCAAGAATGGAGCTGCCGCGTGTGTCGACTCCTGTGCGCATGCGCAGGAGTGATGTCATCGCGGCTTCGCCGAATGACAGCGGCGGAGCTGCGAGACCCCACCAACAAGATGGATGCGGCGGACTACAGGGGACAGCGGCGACTTCGCTGGCTCCTGTGTCAGGTAAGTGACACATAATGGGCTACTATGCGATACATAGTAGTCCATTATGCTTTGCCTTTGCAGGGAATGAAAGAGAAAGTAAACTCATCAGGGTTTACTTCCTTTTTAAAGCACATCTTTTTGGTTTCATTTCAAATCCATTGTGGTGGTGTATAGAGCCAAAAAGATTAGAATTTTGTTGATGTACCAATTTTTATGGACCTGAATGTATATATACATACATAACTTTGCACTGAAGGAAGACAATAAAAATACAGGGTGTGTACATTTCCGAAGCTACAGATAACAATACCAAAATTGTTCCCTGGAGTATAATTTAGTTTATGATGTTTAAAGTGACAATGATATAAGTCTAGGTTTATTTTAAGCCCTCGGAGCGAGTAAACATTTAAAAGAGGCGCTTGCCCCCCCCCCACCAAAAAAAAGAAAAAAAGAAATTAAGTCTGCAGCTACACATATTGTAGCTACTGACTTTTAATACTAGGGCACGAACCTGTCCAGGCATCCAGCAATGTGCTCACCGGAGCTGATTCTTCAAATTGGCTATTGGGTGCTGGTGCTGCCGGAAACCGGCAGTGAAGCTTTGAGCCTCCTACTACACATGCACGAAGCGCGCTGCACTTTGTGAATGGGCTGGCTACAGGGGAAGGAGGAGGGGAGGGGGCGAACTTCTAGCAAACTAAGCCGAAAATGAGAATGGGTACCTGTCAAAACCAAGTATCTTCTCTCCCCTCCCCCCCAAAAGGTGCCAGATGTGACAGCGGAGGCAGACAAGCAGAGCTTGGAGGAGGCAGACAAGCGGAGCTTCCTTTTTTGGTGGAGATCCGCTTTGCGTAAACATACAAACCATCCAACCCACTCTATGTTGTGTCTTGTAGCAACATAGGAGCTAAAGTGGTTGTAAACTCTGTTACACCACTTGTACCTACAGGTAAGCCTATAACAAGGGCTGGCCAAAGACATTGTTCTGCCTGGGTCCAAGAATGAAATGCCCCCCCAAAAAAAAAATCACTCACACTAAAAGCCCCCACATCCATTATTTTATATCATAATATGATATATGATAATTAAAACTAAAATTACATTTATCAGAAAGTCAGATTTACATGCATCAGCACCTTGTCTATGTGTAAAATTATATGCCATACCATTATGCTCAATTCCAAGGGGCAGTATAAGGGCAAGCTAGGGTAGTATATGCACAGGCTAGGATAGTAAATGGGCATACTAGGGTAGTATATAAACAGGCTAGGTTAGTATAAAGGCAAGCTAGGGTAGTATAAGTGCAGGCTAGGGTAGTATATGGACAGGATAGGGTAGTATATAGACAGAATAGGATAGAATATGGACAGGCTAGGGTAGTATATGGACAGAATAGGATAGAATATGGACAGGCTAGGGTAGTATATGGACAGGCTAGGGTAATAAATAGGCACGCTAGGGTAGTATATGGGCAGGCTAGGTTAGTATAATGACGGGCTAGAGCAGTATAGGGGCAGGCAGAGAGGCCCAGGGGACAGTTGTCATCATGACACACAAAACTGCTGGAAAAAACATCTTGGTTGTCAATTTGCTGGGTAAACAGAAGAGAAGGAGAGGCGACCGTGGTTTAATTTGCTGCCCCTCTCAAAGTGCTGCCTGGGTCCAATGGACCCAGTGGGACCCATTGTAGGGCCAGCCCTCCCTGTAGGTACTGAAAATATCTCTTAACCACTTGCCGACCATCCACCGCCATTATACTGCGGCAGGTCAGCATGATCCTGCGAGCTGTTGTAGCTACACGTCGGCTCCTTTAGGCAGGATAGCAGGCATGTGCAAGCGCTTGCTGGACTGCGGGGATGCTGATGCTCATCATCGGCGGATGCAATGACCGCCGGCCACAAGCGACCGCAGGCATGAGAGGCAGAACAGGGACGTGTGTGTGTAAACACACAAATCCCTGTTCTGTGCAGAGAGGAGATGCTGATCGTGTGTTCCTAATAGCTAGGAACCACAATCTGTCATCTCCTATAGTCAGTCCCCTCCTCCCACAGTTAGAACACACAGTCAGGGAACACAGTTAACCCCTTGACTGCCCCCTAGTGTTAACCCCTTCCCTGACAGTGACATTTCTACAGTAATCAGTGCATTTTTATAGCAATGATCGCTATATAATTGTCATTCGTCCCAAAAATGTGTGATGTGTCCGCCATAATGTCGCAGTCATGATAAAAATTGCAGATCGCCGCCACTAGTAAAAAAAAAAATTGTAATAAAAATGCCATAAATCTATCCCCTATTTTGTAGACTTTATAACATTTATGCAAACCAATCAAGATACACTTACTGCAATTTTTATAACCAAAAATACATCGAAGAATACATATCGGCCTAAACTGAGGAAAATAATTTTTTCAAAATTGTCGCTCCTTTTTTGTTTATAGCTCATAAAATAAAAACTGCAGAGATGATCAAATGGCACCAAAAGAAAGCTCTATTTTTGGCAAAAAAAGGAAGTCAATTTTGTTTGGGTACAGCAATTGTCAGTTAAAGCGACGTAGTGCCATATCGTTTCTTCAGTACCTGTGCTGTGATTGGCGGCTCCCGCGCATGCGCTGGAATGACGTCATTGCGGCTCCGGCCAATCACAGCACCGGAGCCCACAAAACTAGAAGTAACTCCAGTGAAAGATGTCGGCCGTGGGAGCGGAGTGCGGGCAGCACTGCAGTGCATCGATCTAAGGTAAGTATTTCATAATGAGCTAGTATGCGATGCATACTAGCTCATTATGCCTTTGTCTTGCAGGTTTTCTTTTCTTTTTCAGAGGTTTACAACTTCTTTAAAAGGACTGACCCAAGGTCTGAGGCAGAGGAAGCAAGCTTCAGAGCTGGAAGGGAAGTGTAAGAAGAAAGGAGATTGGGGAGGGGAACAAACAGAAGTGAGTGGTAAACGTAGAGGTTCGGGAGCTCACATGGAACATCACATCTGAAAGACAAAAATGTTTTTTTCTTTTTTTAAACTGATTACAGGACAATCAAATATTGGATGTGTGTGCACTACAGAGAACAAGGATACCGTTTAGGCCTCTTTCACAAGGACTGTCCATTCAGGTCCGCCTGCCAGTGTTTTAGGCGGACCTAAACATGTCATGTCAACAGGTGACATGTCCGCTGACATCCGACCCACTCCAACCCGAAAAAGTGTGCCAGAGGAAAAACCTACTTTTCCATCTGTTGGAGCATCTGATCGGGTGAGGACTGACTCTCCCATAGGGGAAAGCGACGCTCTAACAGGTCCGTCCCTACACAGTGTGCAGAGACTGACCTGTCATCTTCCTGCTCAGTGGGGATCGACGGAGCGATCCCCCACTGAGCAGAGTGGGCAGCGTACATGGACACGTCCGTGTGAAGGAGCCCTTAGATAGTGTCACTTTAAACTGCTCTGTACCGTTTACTCCTCAATCCTATGTTGAAGTTTATGTAGCGAAAGGGTGACATCTGCAGGAAACATTTGTTTCAACTTTGGATGTGGAGATCATGTGGTGCGTTGTCCAGAGGTTTGCGGTATAACTTGCACTGAATTGTAATGGGTTACTATAGGCCTCTGCATTTCTTTGATACAATTTTTATCATTTAGAACCATTGAGTAAATGGGTCAGAAAGGGGTGAGGAAAATTTGTGAAGGCTTGAAAGAAAAAAAGTTGATCTTATTAAAAAAATAAAAAATAAATGTCCTAAAAACATAAATAGTTTCCTTGCATCAACTAAATTCTAACATATATCATCTGATCCAAATCGATATGCTCATTATTTGATAGTCTAACCTAGTGCCATGTCAATGCGTTCTTGTTCATTTTATTACAGTTGTATTTCCAAACCAGTATGGAAAAAAAAAAAAAAGATGTCTGTGCTCTATCAAGTGAACTCCATTAATCTTTGGATCTGATCCTGCCATTTATAATGTTGATAATCAGCTCAGAAGTGGTGGTGCACTTCAAAGATTAATTTTCCTCTGCTAAATTAAAATCAAGTCATGTGTGGAGTTCACCTCATCATTTTCTACTCAGATGGAATAAAAAAAAAAAAAAAAGAAATAAAAAAAAAGCGTTTGGGATCAATAAAAAATAATAAAAATGTGTGTATATATATATATATATATATATATATATATATATATATATATATATATATATATATATTATATACACACTCACACAGCGTATATGTATATATTTATTAATTGGAAGAGTGTGGTGCCCCATTGTTCTTTTCATTCTCCACTTCCAATTGATTGAATTGAAATCAATTATATTGTAATGAAACATTGTCAATAGCATTGATTATAATCCCTTATTTTGTCCATTCAAAAAGGTAATTAAAGGGTATTTCCACTTTTGTGGGGAAAAATTATCAATAAAAAAAATAAAAAATAAAATGTGTACCGTATATACTCGAGTATAGGCCGACCCGAATATAAGCCGAGGCCCCCAATTTACCCCCAAAAAAACTGGCAAACTTATTGACTCGTGTATAAGCCGAGGGTGAGACATGCCTGTCCATCCCTGTGTGTGTGTCCGTCCATCCCTGTGTGTCCGTCCATCCCTGTGTGTCCGTCCATCCCTGTGTGTCCGTCCATCCATCCCTGTGTGTGTGTGTGTCCATCCATCCATCCATCCCTGTGTGTGTGTGTCTCCATCCATCCATCCATCCATCCCTGTGTGTGTGTGTCTCCATCCATCCATCCATCCATCCCTGTGTGTGTGTGTCTCCATCCATCCATCCATCCATCCCTGTGTGTGTCTCCATCCGTGTGTGTGTGTGTGTGTGTGTGTGTGTGTGTGTGTGTGTGTGTGTGTGTGTGTGTGTGTGTGTCCAGCCTACCTTTGTCCCGAGCCTCCGTCCCGTGCCTTGCCTCCTTGCCTCCGTCCCGTGCCGTGCCTTGCCTCCTTGCATCCGTCCCGTGTCGTGCCTTGCCTTGCCCCCGTCCCGTCCCGTCCCGTGCCGTGCCGTGCCGTGCCTTGCCTTGCCTTGCCTCCGTCCCGTGCCCTCTTCGTCGGCGGCCATTGTAAAGTTCAAAAGCTGCGCCGCCGCCTTCGCCTGTGATAGGCGGAACACTGAATTTCCCAGCAGCCTGTGTTCCGCCTATCACAGACGTCGTATCATCCTCGTCCGTAGTACGAGGATGATACGATGTCCGTGATAGGCGGAACACAGGCTGCTGGGAAATTCAGTGTTCCGCCTATCACAGGCGAAGGCGGAGCCGGAGGCGCGGCTTTTGAATAGAATGGCCGCTGTCTGTCTGCTCGACACGCTGATCGAGCGGGCAGACAGCGATGACTCGAGTATAAGCCGAGGGGGGCACTTTCAGCCTCAAAAAAGAGGCTGAAAATCTCGGCTTATACTCGAGTATATACGGTATATGTAAAATTATATATATATATATATATATATATATATATATATATATATATATCATATACAATTGCAACACATCATATTGTAATTGAATGTTATTAACAATTACCTTTCCTTTTAAATCTGCAGAGCTATTATTTTCTGTATGCAATACAATATGACTACCTGGAGACTTTATGTACACAGATGGTGTACAGAACGCCTCCCAGAAATATTGGTTCCTGCTTGTGTGATTGGCTCACTGATTTTCCCAGAAGTCTGCTCTAAGATACTAATCAGATTTTGAGCATCCCCTGCAACAAAAATGTCAATTTTGGCAAGATACTCAGAAAGGGAAATCATATCTAAAGGGAGGCAGACCCTGTCACTTTCCTCACTAGAACTCTGCAAGTGCATAGTTGCCAACTGTCCCGAATTTCCCGGGACATTCCCGGGATTAGGACATTTGTCCCGAATTTATTTTGTCACGGGAAATATCCCATGGCCATTTTTAAGAAGACCAGAAGCTGGCCTTCAATAGAGAACCTGTGGTGCCGCCCACCCCCGCTGCCAGTGTGTGTGTGTGTGTGTGTGTGTGTGTGTGTGAAGAGCAGTGGGCGGCGCCACAGTTCAAAGCCAGCGCAGCAACGACAGCTGCTGCTTGGAGGACAGGAGGAGATCATATGTCCTGTCAGGGGCCAGTCCGGACCGTGCAGTGAGTATGTCGGGGCCAGTCTTTTACATACTGTCACTGTGGGGGCCAGTCTCTGGGGGCCAGTCTGTGGATGTGGAGGCCAGTCTGTGGGGGTCAGTCTGTGGATGTGGGGGTCAGTCTGTGGATGTGGGGGCCAGTCTGTGGATGTGGGGGCCAGTCTGTGGATGTCGGGGCCAGTCTGGGGGGGCCAGGATGTGCGAGATGTGGGGGCCAGGATGTGCGAGATGTGGGGGCCAGGATGTGCGAGATGTGGGGGCCAGTCTGTGCGAGATGTGGGGGCCAGTCTGTGGATGTGGGGGGGCCAATCTGGATGTCAGAGGGGCACCAGATGTAAGGAGGGGCTCCGCTGATGGACACAGATGTGAGGAAGGTACCTCTGATGGGGCACCTGATGGAATCTGGTGGCAGGCAACGTGGCTAGTGACGCGCTCATGGCTCCCACTGATTCTGCATTATTGTGAGTTGAATGATTTCATTTCATATTACAATGTAATAATAGAAATAATGCTCTTTAACCATCCTGACACCATAACAATCATGGCACCGGGATGATTGAAGCGCTAACACCAGGTATTTGGAGTATCTTTATCTGCTGATTGTCAAACTCTGTAAAAAAAACATATTGCTATTGTGGTGTAGGATCGGGGGGCTGCTGTCTCTCCTATCGCTCTGCCCCCCTGCATTCATCTCAGACTCTAACCACACCCCTTTGCGCCACGCCCCCATGTAAGCCTCGCCCCCCTATTTTACTTAAACCATGCCCATATTTTGCCACGGCGCTTGCCGCGCGCCGCATTTTCATCTTTTTCTATGTCACACTTCTAACCGCCCCCTAATTATAATACAACTCCGCCTACTGCCAAAAAAGTGTCCCGATTTTATTTTTTTACAATGTTGGCAACTATGCAAGTGCAGCAGCTGATTGATAATTATAAAGCCATCCCACTGCTGCACATGAACACAGACAAACAGCTATTTCTCTATTTCTTCAGAACAATAAATGGTAGGAAGGTAGGAATCTGCAACAAAGTTTGTTAATAGACCGACGATGTACACAGGTCACCCAGAGACAGGGCCGCTGATAGAAACCATGGGGCCCCATACAGCCTACCAGACGGGACCCCCTTCATCCCCACCCTCAACCCCACCCCTGGTCCCGCCCCCTGCCTTAATATCTAGCGAAAGGGCTAAGATGTGTGGGAAGGGGTTAAGGATGCCAAGAGGTCCCCATGTCTTACCTTGTAAACTTACCTTGTAAACTTGCAATCTGTTTATTTATGCACGATGTACCCCATACTCATTCACATAGGGTAGGGTGCCGGGATCTGGGGGCCCCCTTATTAAAGGGGGCTCCCAGATTCCAATAAGCGCCCTGCCCGCAGACCCCGACAACCACCGGGCAAGGGCTGTCGGGAAGAGGCTCTTGTCCTCATCAACATGGGGACAAGGTGCTTTGGGGTGGGGACACCAACCCCCCCATGTTGAGGGCATGTGGCTTGGTATGGTCCAGGAGGGGGGGGGCTCTTGCTCGCCCCCCTCCTGACCTACCGGCTGCGTGCTCGGATAAGGGTCGGGTATGGATCTTGGGGGGACCCCCACGGCAATTTTATTTTGGTGTGGGGGGGGTTCCGCTTAAAACCCATACCAGACCTAAGGGTCTGGTATCCTCTTGGGGGGGGGGGGGGGGGGGGACATCACGCAATTTTTTTTTTTTTAATTTGTGGGGTTCCAACCTCAATATCCTCAGCACACAAGTCGCACCGCAAGTCGGATCATCTTGATCCGACTTCTATTCAAATCAATGCGCTCCCATAGGGAACCATTGATTTTTTAATAGAGACAGAGAAACGTGGCTGAAAGCTAGCGCGCCTTAATGTGCATTGAATGCAATGCAAAACATGGAGAAAAAAAAATCGAGTTTTTAACGCTGCTTTTTTCCTGGCGTCTGTACTAGCTTTACAGCCAGTTTTTTTTTTTTTTTTTTTTTTTTTTTTTAACGTCCATGAGTATGAGGCATTATGCTGCTAGCATTAGTAAATAGACAGGAAAGTACATTATATTTACTTGTTTAAAACTTTTTTTATACATTTCTTCAGTTGGATTCTGGCCTAGGCCAAAATGATGTCGTACATCCCAGGGGTCTTCATGACCATTTTATTCTTTTATCTGGAGGAGAGGAAGAGGGGCTTTCTCATCTAAACACACCTTTTGCATGTTTCCTAAGCTAAGGGCAGATGGATTCCAGGCAAATAATGCTAGATGAATCATCTGTCTTTACTCAAAGAGGGGGGGGGGGGTTCAAAGTGGCCTCTTGACAAAATAAAGCTTGGAGACATGGATGGGGGAGTTTGCTTTGAATATTAACCACTTCCTGCGCCCAGCCTATAGCAGAATGATGGCCGGGCGATGGTTCAGTTATCCTGACTGGGCGTCATATGACGTCCAGCGGGATAACAGCCTCTGTGTGCCCATGGGGGTCGCGTATTGCGGCGATCGGTGGTGCGGTGTGTCAGTCTGACATACCGCTACACCGATCTCGGTAAAGAGTCTCCGACAGTGTCCAAAGAGTATCCGATGGTGTCCAATCACAGCTGATCAGGATGTAAACAGCAAGAGCCGTTAAACGGCTTTTCTTCACTGGTGTCTGATAGACGCGAGTAGAGGAGAGCCAATCGACTGCTCTTCTGACAAGGGGGGTCTGTGCTGATTGTTTATCAGCACAGCCCCCCCTCGGATCCCGCCCAGGACCACCATCATGCTGCCCAGGACCACCAGGATGGCCATCCACACTGGACCACCAGGTGTGCCCCCTCTAGACCACCAGGGAAATGCAAATCTGTGCTAAGGCAGCTGCCAATCAATGCCCAGGCAGCTGCCAATCAGTGCCCACTCACAATGCCTACCAGTGCCACCAGGGATGCCTATCAGTGCTGCGTATCAGTGCCACGTATCACTACCCATCAGTGCCACCTATCAGTGCCCCCCATAATTACCCATCTTTGCAGCCTTTCAGTGCCACCCATGAGTGCCCATCAGCGCCGCCTATCAATGCCCATCAGTGTGGCATATCAGGGCCACCGATCAGTGCCGCCTACCAGTGCCCATCTTTGGTGCCGGTCAGTGACTGCTCATTGGTGCCACCTCATCGGTGCCGCCTTATCAGTGCCCATCAGGAAAAAACTCACTTATTTACAAAATGTTATAACAGAAACAAAAGCAAAACTTATTTTTTTCAAAAAATTTCTGTCTTTTTTTTATTTGTTTAGCAACAAATAAAAAAAAAGATCAAAAAAAAAAAAAAATCGCAAAAGGTGATCAAATACCACCAAAAGAAAGCTCTGTTTGTGGGAACAAAATGATAAAAATTCTGTTTGGGTACAGTGTAGCATGACCGCGCAATTGTCATTTAAACAGCGACAGCGCAGAAAACTGAAAATTGGCTCGGGCAGAAAGGGGGGTAAGTGCCCAGTATTGAAGAAGTGGTTAAAAATGAACTAAATAGCGATTTCAGTTTGTGGTGCTCTTATACAATTCAGTTCCACTTTAATGTAACAGATTGCTGTAGTAATTCTATCACAATCTGGTTCTGAACACAAGCAGCAAATGTGTGAACAACATTCACAGACTGGTCGCAGACATTTGCAAAACAGGAAGTGGTGTGAAATTATCGAATATCATCTACAAAATATAGAATGTGAACGACTGCATGCTTTCTCATGGTGTGAACCTTCGGAAGAGCACCACTACCTTCATAAATATCCCCTATTCTAGTCTAAGAATGGAAGCATATCATTTGCTAACTTCTAAAAAAAAAAAAATTGTAACTCAAATCAGAATTTCTGTTAGATTCCTGGGGACCTGCTGCAGGAAAGACAGTAAGTACAACGTGTATATAAACCCATTCTGTAGCGGCAACAGGTTTAGATATATTTTTTATGATAAAGCGAAGACTAAGTGATTACATTCACCAATGCAATACAATAATAAAATAAAAACTAAGGCAGACTTGACTTGAAACGCGTCAACTGACTTAATCTGTGTTTGTTCACTGTGGCTATTCAATAAAATTAAGACATTTTAAGAGCAAAAACTGGAGTGTGGATCGTTTTTTCTACATTATTCTACTCAGCAAGCAACTGTGGATCGAGCACCTGGGAGCTCTGCTATCTATGTGGTGTATGGGTAGTAGCACTGACTTTTCTGTTTATACTTAAGACTTGATGGACCTGACTAGGGTAGTCTAAAGGTCCCATTTTTACCTGTTACCCATTCCACTCCAACCGCCACCCCATGTCCCCCCATAAGTAAGAGACCACACCTTGCTTTGGAGTAAAATGGCCATAACAGCCTTTATTACAATACTCAAATACTCCAATCAAAATATATATATATATATATAAATAACCAAACAATATAAATATAACTATAACCATATACATATAACCATAACACACATCTGGTAACGAATAGCATCTAGCTAACATGCCCGGTCTGGTGATCTCTGACGGTGACCCATAACTTTACCAACCCAACAAGTCACTGCGGAACCAACTTCCCACTTTTCCAGGCCTCCAGCTGTGACCGCTCGGAGACAACCTCCGCAGTGACAACCATAACGGTATTCCCTCCAACGTTCAGGAATACACCGGAGGGACCCATCTTAGCAATGGGCCCCCCACCCCATATCAGATGACTTCTGATTTACCGCCAACCGTCAAAGACCACCAGACACACACCGCCACAGCCCAAGAGGGTGACTCCCTTACCCTTGAGGGCCACCCCACACCCGCAAGGCCTTTTGGATACCCTCCTGTAAGCCCAATGACCACAAATCAATCCCCACATCGGACAAGTGTACCCCATCCCGACCCACATTACACTCCAATTCCCGGTGGTGAACCACAATCCCACCCTGTTGGGCCACGAACCTCCCCACTACCTTGTTAACCCTAATACGGGTCCTCTGGATGCTCGCCACCGAACGAGCCCAGCGCCAGGCTGTCCTCGCCACGATGTCCGACCACACCAGTACAGTACCTGTAAAACGGAAGCGCAGCCACATGAAATCGGACTTGATGTCCGCAATCAAGTCTCTAACCTTCCGTACCCCCAGGTCACCCCCCCCCGCGCGGATTAACAGCACCGCCGGGGGACCCCCCCTGAGACACATGTCTCAACCTCCTCCACCAACCTTCCCCACCCCACCGCATCCCTGGGATACCCAACCACCGCAAGCACACCTCCCTCCTTGAAATCCCAAGTTGCCTGCCCTCCAGTCGCTGATCTCCTCTCCTGGCCCCCCAACACACGTAGGAGTGCCCCACGATCCAGACGAGGCGAGCCGGGCCTCCATCTGAAAAGAAAAACCAACAGCGTAAAACAGCTTCCCCCCCATGAACAGTGCATCCCCCTTGACAAGACGACAACCACGCCAGCCCTCCAAAACCCACACATGAAGCCCAAATTATGGTACAGGCCTGTAACCCTCAGAACTCAATCCCCGCCCCTTTTTTTTTTCTTTTTTAAGACAATCAAAACAACACCAACTGTGGCCTAACATATGAACAAAAACGCAGAGATTCCCCCTCCCAATCCTGCGAACTGCCGCCTCATCCAAACCGCACCGGGCCGCCTCCATGGCCGCCCGATCCGGAACGAATAGGACGCAAATTCTTTTCCATCCAAACCCACCGCCCGCAAACACTTACGAAACACCGAAACAAATTGGTACTTAGACAAAAAGGACCCATCCTCATGACACAGGAAAGGAACCTCCCCCCACATCTTACTGCGCGGAAATCCCGCACCGCCGCCACTGGGCACACTCTGGATCCCGGCAATGCAAACAGCGACACCAGGACCCCTTTGCCCAGCTGATCCGTTTTGGACCTACGCAGCCAGAGCCCCACTCTATCCACACCCACTCGAACCTCCCCATCAAACAATCCCCCAGCCACTTTTTTGGACGGGCTAACCAACTCCCCAATCCGAAAAGCCCCATAGAAGGCCAAAGAAAAACCCGCGGTAAATAGCCGCATCTCATACTCCGAAGAGCACACTCCCCCCAACTGAGCACAGATCGCCTGCAAGGTAGCGAACGTAACTGGCCTCCGCGTATCCCTCGCCCTGCAGCTTCTGCGATAACCCTTCAGCGCCTGACGCACCCAAAAATCTTTTGTCCAATCTTCCACCCGCAACAGCTTAAACAAAAACGTCAAACCTGCAAGCTTCCGTCCGCGGACACCGATACCCCATGTTCCATATTCCTGGCCACAAAATAAATTACCAACAACCGCCAATCGGAGCCCCGATCACTTACCCCCGCTTCCCGAACCAGCCCCGACCATTCAGACCAAACCTTGGAATAGGCCACCCAGGTGGGCGCACTCACTGACTGCCGGATCCATCTGGCGGCGACTCCAATGGAAGCCTCCAAATCCACTCCGGGCAATGGGCCCTGTCCGCTTCCGCGCCCGGAGCCAGCGCCCTGAACCTGTCCCACTGAAAACGAGACAGGGAGTCAGCTAACTCGTTTTCCACGCCCGGTATGTGGACAGCGTAAACAAAAACAGGACTAACTGACGCATCAACCGTATAACAGGAGGGGAAGAAGCCGACACCCGGCTCACCACCTGCACCACCCCCATGTTGTCGCAATTAATGCGCAACTTCAGATTCCGACACTCCTCCCCCCACAGCTCCATCGCCAACACAATCGGAAAGAGCTCCAACATAACCAGATTGCCCAGGAAACGCCGCTCGCCACGCCTCCGGCCAAGGTTCCGCGCTCCACTTGCCCTTGAAAAATGCCCGTAACCCGAAGAACCCGCAGTGTCCGTAACCAAATCCAAATCAAAATTGCTGACAGGGCCCACCATCCACATGGCCCTGCCATTGTATGAAACCAAAAAATCGTGCCAAACCCGCAAGTCTGCTCGATGCTCCCTCCCCAGCCGCACAAAGTGAGTGGGAACGCTGATACCCACCGTAGCTGCTGACAGCCGCCTGCAGAAAATCCTACCCATGGGGATGATCCTACACGCAAAATTCAGCTTCCCCAAAAGCGACTGCAACGTCCGCAACTGAACTTTACGTCGACCCTGAATCTCCCGAATTTCCCGCTGCAATTCCACCAACTTGGTCTCCGGCAGCCGGCACTCCATAGCCCGGGAATCAATCACAATCCCCAGGAAACTCAGCTCAGACTTCGGACCCTCCGTCTTATCAGCTGCCAGGGGAACCCCAAACCTGCCTGCGATGTGCTGCAACGTAGACAATAAAATCGCACACACAGTGGAGGCAGGTGGGCCCACACAGAGGAAGTCATCCAAATAATGGATGACCGACTCCAGACCTGAAGTATCCCTCACCACCCATTCCAAAAAAGAGCTAAACGTCTCGAAGTACGCACATGATATCGAGCAACCCATCGGCAGGCACATGTCAACAAAATATTTGTCGCGCCAGTGGCACCCCAACAGCCGAAAGCTATCAGGATGAACCGGAAGCAGCCGGAATGCCAACTCCACATCGGCCTTGGCCATCAGCGCCCCACGCCCGTACCGCCGCACCCACCGTACCGCAGCGTCAAACGACGTGTAGGACACCGTGCACACCTCAGGGTCAATTAAATCATTCACTGAGCCCCCCTTTGGAAACGAAAGGTGATGAATGAGCCGAAACTTCCCCGGCTCCTTCTTGGGGACCCCCCCAACGGGGAAACCACCAAGTCGGGCCACGGTTTTTCCCCAAACAGCCCCCCGAGCGCTACCTCCTACTGCAGCTTATCGTCCACCACCCCCGGATGTTCCAACGCTGACTTCAAGTTTTTCGCGACCCGTGGCACCTCAGGCAGCGAACACGGAATCTTAAAGCCGTCCCGGAACCCCGCCGCCAGCAACCGTGGCGCCGCCCTATCCGGATACCTACTTAGAAAAGGGAGCATCCTTGCCAGCATCACTGGCGTCCTCCCTCTTCTGAGCGGCATCCCCGACCCGCTTCCCTTTTCAGAAGAAGCGGGATAACATGTGAGCCCCGCCGCAACCGGAACATTCATGCTTAAACTTGCACGTACCCCCGAACTTGCAGGCTCCCTCGTTGTATTGCCAGCAAACCCCCCACTTCTTTCCACCCGGCAGTCCTGAGGTAGGCGCACTCCCGGCCCCCCCCCTGAAGAAACTGAGGCGGGGCCCTTGCCGAAGACATAAGCCTCATCCAGAGACTGATGTCCTTGTGGTCCCAGCGCAATTCCGGCCGCACCGCCTTGCGCTGCCGGAACTGCTCATCGTATCGGAGCCACACCAACCCTCCATACACCCGATGGGCCTCGCCAATCGCATCCATATAACAGAAAAGCGCTGAGCAATGCTCAGGGCTCTTCTCCCCGATGACGCTCGCCAAAATGGCAAACGCCTGCAGCCAATTAGAGAAAGTGCGCGGGATCAGCCGATACCGCCGCTTCTCCTCGTCCTCCTTCTTGGAATCATCGGGCTTAACCCTGTCCAAGTTGAACTTCTCCAACGGGAGAAGCGAGAAAATCTCAACAAATTCCCCCTTCCAGATCTTGTCCTGCACCTCCTGTTTCAAGTGGGCCCCCAGCTGCCCTTCGAAACACACGTAAACCTCACACCACGCCGCGTCGGCCAACCGCACGATGTCCGACCGCGCCACCGAGTCCTTTTTGCCCGCGTCAGCCTCAGCTGCCCCACCCCCTCCCCCCTCCGGCGTCGGCACCGCAGGTGCCACCGGCGTCGCGACCCCAGTGGCCCCCGGGGCCACCCCGAGCTCCACGGCCGGGGGAGCTACCCACTACCCACGGGGCCACAGGCGGCGCAGCCTGCCCCCGGTCGAAACGCCCCACCAAGGCCCGCAAACCCTCTAACAGGTCCCGCAACGTTCCGGCCGGTTCCCCCCCCGCATAGCCGCCGTCGAGACCCCTGCCACCCCCGTGTCGCACCCCACAGGCATCACCGGCCGCCCCGTGCCCGCCTGCACCGCCCCCAACAAACCCTGCAATGCATTCGACAATAAAAACGCATCAGGGGACTCACCTGGCTGTCTAGGGACGCTCCTCACAGCTGGACTGGCGACATCACCCCTTGGACCAGGCAGCTCCTCCTCATCTGAAATTTCCCCCTCGGACCGGTCCTCCTGGACCCATGTAGGCGGGGGTGTAAGCCCCCCGGGGGAAGAGACCCCGGAAGCCGATGCCGCAGCCCACAGAGATGCATCCACGCCCCCGGCTGATCCTTCCGCGGCAGCCTGGCGATGAGAGCCAACCCTGCCAGCCCCTGGGATGGCGGACCCTCGGGCGCTCCTGGCTCCAGTCTGTGTGGAGCAGCCTGCAGGCGATCCGCGTACCTGCCCAGGCTGAAGTTCTGCACCCCTGCTCCGAGCTGCTGGATCCGTGTCAGGGCCGGCCCGAGCAGCCACCCCCCCCCAGCATGGCGTCCTGCTGCAGCATCCCCCCTACTGACCACCAATGTAAGGACCATTCTTCCTACTGATTACCAATGTAGGGAGTATTCATTTCACTGACCCCCAGTGTAAAGCCTCGCACACGTGGTCTGGACGACCGAGCGTCTGATTTTTGTCAAAAGGGCACATGCAGGATTTTGTCTAGCATACTGACTATCCACGTATTGTCGTTTGACAAACACCAATGTAGTGACGTACTATGAGTGTATAAAGAGGAAGTTCATTTCTCAAGCGCACCCTTTGGGCCCCTTCTACTGATCACGGCTGTAATGAATTGTCAGGTCTCGGCAATATAGATAAAACTCATTGAAAAAAAAAAAAGAGAATGGAACCCCCCCCCCCCCCCCCCCCAGTCCATTACCAGACCCTTTGGGTCTGTTATGAATATTAAGGAAAACCTCGAACCAACATTTTTTTAAAAATTGCTTGGAGGTCCCCCTAAAATCCACACCAGGCCCTTTGGGTCTGATATGGAAATTAAGGGGAACCCTGTGCCCCCTCTGATGCCATGGGGAAGTCCCCGTGGGGCCACCCAGGTACGTCACCGGGTGGCCCAGCCCTCAGTTATATAAGGACTGTCACAGAGAAGAAGCATCACATGGCAGGAGCCTCCCATAGAGGTGGGTCCATTGCAGTTTTTTTTTTCTTTTTCAGTCCATCGCGGCGAGATAGAAGATGATGAATGGACATTGTGGGACATTTTTATGTTTTTATTTTTTAATAAAGGACCCTAAGCTGTTTCTTGTCGTTTTTAACATTTTGACACTTTTTTTGTGAAATGGTAGGGGTACATGTACCCTGTTACCATTTCACACGGGGGGGCGGGATCTGGGGTCCCCTTGTTAAAGGGTGCGGGTGCTTTGGGGGGCTACCCCAAAGCACCCTCCCCATGTTGAGGGCATGTGGCCTGGTATGGTTCAGGAGGGGGGCGCTCTCGTCCCCCCCTCTTTTCCTGCGACCTGCCAGGTTGCATGCTCGGATAAGGGTCTGGTATGAATTTTGGGGGGGCCCCTACACCATTTTTTTTTACATTTTTTGTGCAGGCTTCCCCTTAATTTCCATATCAGCCCTGAAGGGCCTGGTATGGATTTTAGGGGTACTCTTTTTTTTCAATTTTGGTTCAGGGTTCCCCTTAATATTCATACCAGACCCAAAGGGCGTGGTAATGGACTGGGGCCCCATGTTCTTTTTTTCAATGAGTTTTATCTATATTGCCGAGAACCGACAATTCATTACAGCCGCAATCAGTTTTAAATGACAATTTTTCCTTTAGAAATTCAATTTTGCTGTGGTATTGTTCTAAACACGGGAAAAATGTGCCACTTTACATGCATACTATAGACACCCCCCAGACACGATATTTAAAGGAATATTTCATTTTTATTGTTTTACTATAAGCATTAAAAAAAAAAATCCCTTCTCCTGAAAAAACATCTGCTTTTAAAAAAAAAACTGCATTGATACATGTCCCCTGGGGCAGGACCCGGGTCCCCAAACACTTTTTATGACAATAACTTGCATATAAGCCTTTAAAATGAGCACTTTTGATTATTCACGTTCCTGCCCCGTAGACTTTAATGATGTTTGTGTGTTCTCCCGAATGTTGTACCTGTTTGGTATGTTCTGGTGCGAACCGAACCTGGGGGTGTTCGGCTCATCCCTAGTATTGAGGTGTCTTTCTCTCTGCAACCTCATAACCTGAGCTCCTCCACAGGGAGTACTCTACATAACAGCTACACAAAGTGACACTTTCTCTGGTTCACACATTACAATAACCTATTGGTGGCTTCTCATGTTTTCTTTACTGTTGTGCCATTATGCCAACCCACTCAAAAGACCAGCATTTCCAGAGGTAGAGGAGTCATCTGTGGATGACTACTGAAGCCAGCCTTGGCCTGTTGAGATATGGGATATCCTTTTATATTTCTAGTTTTTCACCCAAAAAAATTTAAAAATTGGCAGAAGCATGTTTATGATATCTACAATTCCCTTGATTTGTGTACATTGCAGAATATTATTGTAATTCTGTTGAAAATTCCTACCTTTTTTGTTACTGTTCTGAACAAACTTTTTCATTATGATTCCTGGCAGGGCAAAGTTTAGCTGATGAACCACCTGGGCTGTAGATGGAGGCTTCAGTCTTCCTCTAGCAGTGGTTAACCCTTTAGGGGCTTTGTAAAAAAATGTTTTACTAAGCAAACTATTTCATTGCATTTAATTATTTTTATGGGCTGGTTTGTTAAATGGCATGCAAAACCCTGTGGGAAGTTTATCTATTGGTAGTTACCAGTCTTTGAGCAAAGCAGCCTTCTTTAGGGTCTTTGATAAAGAAGATGTGGATGAAGATGGCTGTATGAGTCACTTTTATATGGTTATATGTTCTGGCAATGACCAGTCTAATAGCCTTCCCAGGTAAATCAGCCTCTTCCGACTCTCCAAAGGGGAAGATGTGGAGGAACATGACTGTGTGAATTTTGCTTTGATTAAGAAACCAGAGATGAGGATGATGATACCTAACGGGTTGTCTTATTTATTAAACAAGTGGCCAATACACTCAAAGAAGTTATTCCCACTTACCCTGTGAAGGGTGAATTCTCTGGCAAGGAGCAGTCTCACAGCTTTCCCAAGCAAAACATCCGTCTTCAAACTCTAGCGGAATACACGGATGGGCATGACAGTATGTATCCCACTGACTCAAGCAGCCAGGGATAAGGATGACACCTAATAGGATGTCACATTCAATAAACACATTGTCAATACACTTTAAAGCAGTGGTTTCTGCTCACCCTTTGAAAGGGTTATCTGCTCTGGCAATGAGAAGCTGCCTAGCCATACCAGATGAAACAGCCCATTTTCCGAATTTCCGGATGGCCATGACTGCATAATTCTGCTTTGTTCAAGCAACCAAGAATAAGGATGACAACACCTAACGAGTTGTCACATTCATTAACCACTTGCTTACTGGGCACTTAAACCCCCTCAGTCCCAGACCAATTTTCAGCTTTCAGCACTGATGCACATTGAATGACAATTGCGCGGGCATACAACACTGTACCCAAATTAAATTTTTATCATTTTTTTCCCACAAATAGAGCTTTCTTTTGGTGGTATTTAATTACAGCTGGGAGTTTTATTTTTTGCTAAACAAACAAAAAAAAGATGCAAAAAAATAAAATAAATAAAATCATGTTTAATAGTTTGTTATAAAATTTTGCAAACAGGTCATTTTTCTCCTTCATTGAAGTGCGCTGATGAGGCGGCACTGATAGGCTGCACTGGTGGGCACTGATAGGCTGCATTGGTGGGCACTAATAGGCTGCATTGGTGGGCACTGATAGGCTGCACTGGTGGGCACTGATAGGCATAGTTAAGGCGGCACTAATAGGCACAGATAAGGCGGCACCGATGGGCACAGATAAGGCGGCACTGATGGGCAAAGATGGGCACAGATAAAATGGCACGGATGGGTGGCACAGATGGGTGGCACTAAGGGGCACTGATAGGTGGCACTGATAGGTGGCACTGCTGGGCTCTGATGGGCGGCACTGCTGGGCACTGGTAGATGACACTGATGGGCACGGATACGTGGCACTGGGGTGCAGCACCTTTGTTGAGGCAGATTGTGGGCACTGCTGGGTGGCACTGTGGGCACTGCTGGGTGGCACTGCTGGGTGGCACTGTGGGCACTGCTGGGTGGCACTGACGGGGGGCACTTATTTTTTTATCGTCTTTATTGATGAGGGGGCAGGTGGGCACTGGCAGGGCTGGCCGTGATCGGGACTGATGTCCCGATCACGGCCGCCGGTGATCAGCTTTTTAGTCGATAATAGTCGATTACCGGCTCCGTTATATCACATGATGAGCTGTCATTGGCTGACAACTGATCACGTGATAAGCGGTCGGGATCGACTCCTTGCTCGGATCGGTGATCAGGCGTAGTCCCGGAAAAGGAGATCCGCGCTGTAGCCGTCATTCGGCTATAGCGCGGGTCCCAAGTGGTTAAAGGGGTTGTAAAGGTAAATGATTTTTCACCTTAATGCATTCTATGCATTAAGGTGAAAAAACATCTGACAGTGCCTGCGCCCCGAGCCCCCCCTGTTTTACTTACCTCACCCCTCAAAAGTCCCGCGCTAGTCCCCCGACGCCCTTTCCACCATTCAGCCTGGCCGCTGATTGGCTGGAGTGGATGGATGGAAAGCAGCGCAGCCATTGGCTCGCGCTGCTGTCAATCACATCCACTGACGCGGAGCGCCGGGGGCGGGGCCGTGTGATACAGCGAGTGGCTATAGCCGCCAGCTGTATCACGGGAGCGCGCCCACAGATGCTTCTCACCATGCGAGGGAGCTCGCATAAACATGAGAAGTACCTGCGGGAGGAAGCCGAGACAGCCGCCCAGGGACCCCAGAAGAGCAGGTTCGGGGCCACTCTGTGCAAAACGAGCTGCACAGTGAAGGTAAGTATAACATGTTTGTTATTTTAAGAAGAAAAAAAAAATTACTTTACAATCCCTTTAAGCCTGTGGTCAATACAGTCTAAAGGAGTGTTTCCCCTCACCCTGTGAAAGAGTTACTGAGCAGTCTCAAGTATTCCCAGGCAAATAATCTGCTTCAGATTCTTCCAAACAGAAGACAGAAAAGCATGACTGCAAGAATGTTGCCTTGTTCAAGCGACCAAGGATAAGGGTCCGTTCACACAGGGGCAACTCAGATCCGACTTCAGGTCGCCCCTAGTTGCCTCAAGTCATGCTACATGTAAAAATCAATGCAAGTGAATGAGAGCCGTCTTAATGCACACTACTGAAGTCGCTCTGACTTCAGAAAAGGTTCCTGTACTACTTCAATCCGACTTGTAGGCAACCGGTACCCATTGATTTCAAAGGAGGTCGCCTCCAAGTCGGATCTCCGTCTATACGGAGGCGACTCTCACAGAATTATCAGCTCTCAAGAGGGAACTCCACACCAAATTTATGAAAAAAATTTGGCTTGGGTTCCCCCTCTGAGAGCATACCAGGCCCTTAGGTCTGGTTTGGATTTTAGGGGGAACCCCCATACGCCGAAAAAATGGCCCTCCCATCCATACCAGACCCTTATCCGAGCACGCTATCAGGCCGGCCAGAAAGCCGTACCAGGCTG
This sequence comes from Lithobates pipiens, assembly GCF_037356315.1. Taxonomy (NCBI): domain Eukaryota; kingdom Metazoa; phylum Chordata; class Amphibia; order Anura; family Ranidae; genus Lithobates; species Lithobates pipiens. The sequence goes on along the minus strand of NW_027507788.1, from coordinate 93,754,586 downwards.
CGCGCCCTCAACATGGGGGGGTGCCATGTGGCCCCCCCACCCCAAAGCACCTTGTTCCCATGTTGATGAGGGCCTCTTCCCAACAACCCTGGCCGTTGGTTGTCAGGGTCCGCGGGCGGGGAGCTTATTGGAATCCGTGAGCCCCCTTTAATAAGGGGGCCCCCGGATCTCGGCCCACCACCCTATGTGAATGAGTATGGGGTACAATGTACCCCTACCCATTCACCTGTGAAAAAAATAAAAAATGTAAAAAAAAAAAACACAAAACACAAGGGTTAAAATAGTTTATTGCACAGCTCCGGGGGTCTTCTTCTGTCTTCTCGCCGGACTCCTCCGCTATCTTCTGCTAGCTCTTTTACTAGCGGAGGAGCCCGGCATTCTTCTTCGCCGCCGCCCTCTTCTTCCAACTTCGGGGGTCTTGTTCCCCTCTTCAGCCCCCCCTTCCCCAAGGCACCCCCCCATGTTGAGTGCGCGCAGCCTGGTACGGCTAAGGAGGGGGGGGCGCTCGCTCGTCCCCACCCCCTTTCCTGGCCGGCTGGGTAGCGTGCTCGGATAAGGGTCTCATATGGATCATGGGGGGACCCCCACGCCGTTTCTTTGGCGTAGGGGGTTCCCCTTAAAAGCCATACCAGATACCTAAGGGCCTGGTATGCTCTCGGATAAATTTGGCATGGAGTTCCCCCTTGAGAGCTCATTCTCTGATTGGCCGTGGCAAAAGTCGCCTGGCCTGGGGCGACTTAAAGTCATGTTGTAAGTCGCCCCAAGTCGTGTTCAGGTCGTGTCCAAGTTTCCTCCAAAAGTTGTGTTGAAAGTCGTGTTGCCCCTGTGTGAACGGACCCTAAAGATGATGACAACGCCTAGGCAAATTAACCCTTGTCAGCTTCTTCCCAAGTAGAGGTAAATGAATATGTGATTCCTACTTTGTTCAGGCAGGCTGTGATTAAGATGATGGTGACCAAGTTGTCAAAATTAAGCATATGGTCAAGACACTCTAAAGGTTTAGGAGATATTTCCAAAAAGATAGCCACCACTGTCTACGGCGCATGTGCACTGGGCAGATCGCGGCGATATGCTGCGAGTGTCGGCTCCCGTGCGCATGCGCAGGAGTGATGTCATCGCTGCTCCGGCGAATCACAGCGCCGGAGCAGCGAGACCCAGAAGTCACTCCGGAATCCATGGCAGCAGCAGATATGAAGACGGAGGAGTGCTTTGGGGGCTTTGTTCTCAGGTAAGTTATTCATAATTAGCTAGTATGCTATGCATACTAGCTCATTATGGCTTTGCCTTGCAGGTTGCTTCTTTTTTTTTTTTTCCCCATGGGTTTACAACCACTTTAATCCAGCCTCTGACATTCTCAGGCTGATGACCTGGGTCTAGAGAGGCAGAGGCTAATGGACTTTGAATGCTTTGTGAAGATTTAAATACTCTCAAGAAAACAAAGGACAGCGCTAACCGTGCCTATAGTAGAATATGGTATAAATTCCCAGTATTATTGCTGATTAAGATTTTACGCTGGACTCTTCAGAAGTCAGTTCTGAAGTGCCTGCAGGTGTGGCTTGATTTAGAGCTATGCGTAAGAATGCTATAGGCACACATTTTGGCTATCTCTGCCTTCATCAGCATACAGTGGGCATCCAACACTTAATTATACTGTTTTTCAAGAAGCAATATGGTTGTGAGGATCAAGGTATAAGAATAAAAATGGTTGACAGTATATTTCTTTAAATGCTTATCTCGTCTGTTTTCAGTTGTTTTAAAGACATCATTCTTAAAGGCCGGATGGGTGCAGTCACGTACACACAAAGAGGAAGCCATGTCATAAGGGTCAACTGCTGCATCAGCTCTAAGAGCAGAAGACACTTAGAAATTGCCTTTTATAGAAGTTGATTTGTTTCAACATTTTTTAACGCCTGTTTTTCCTTTGTGTATATAAGACCTGTGTGATAATAAAGAGACTCAGAGTGAGTGAGTGCGACCGTCTGAGCAGACATACTGAGAACTTTTTCCGTGTCTCCTTGCTTAGATAAGACTCTAATAATAATTGGGAAACGGTAACATAACTTATGAATAGGTGACTTGCAGTAGTCACACCTAACATTTTTGGCGCCCGAACAGGGACTTCGCTAAAGAAACTACAAGAGGCGAACGAACATAAGGACGGAACAAAGAGGTCGGGCACATCAGGAACCACAGACAAATCCTGCGCAGGTAAGAAAAGCTTTATTTTCTTATAAACTCTGTGCTTCTTAGATTTGTGCCCACCCGATCTGTCTGTATTGTTCTTCAGGTAAAACCAACCTCTGTAGTAAGCGAGTCTTGAATTTAATATTTGACTTATGTTACCGTTGTTTCTTGTCTGTCTCCTTGTCATCTGTCTGTTGTGACTGAGATAAGCCCTGTTTGTATGGTGTGAATTGAAACATATATCATCCCAATGGGTAACGGAATGCGCCCTTAACTCGTAAGAGTACTTGGGGGTCCGACACTTAAGTTTGATATACGCTTTTTGATTCATGAGCCTAAAAACGGGTTGAAAGTATAAGTCCTGACTGCCTCAATAAAGCAGGAATAAGAAACGATTGCTGAGAGATTCCATGGTAATGGGAAGGGAATAAGGTCTCCACAAAGTCCGGAGATCTAGTCATATGTGTTTGGCCACCAAAAGGAATGCTTGTATATGTTGTAGCCGTCAGTCTGGTCATAATATTTGTCAGTTGGCTAGCATATAAAGTAATTCGATTTCAGAAATCTCATCCAGGAGAGGTTTTTAGTATTTTGGCACCCTAGGAGGAGAAGGCAACGAGACACTTAGTAAGTGATCCAAACGCCACCTAGGCAGGACTGTCAAAATGGGCCAGACACATGGTAAACCCCAGGAGGAATCTCAGAAATGTTATGCTGTTAAAGACATAATTACAATGTTGTATGGGAAGGACAAGGCACAGGGCACGAATAGGGTTCTCAAGAAATTTGGAATGGATGGAGAAAATGGGCTAAGTGTAGAAGGTTGGGAGAATATAAAGAGAGACAGACAGGGGGAGGTCCTGCAGAACAGATGGGTATCACAAATACAATGTTTAATTAAGGTTTCCAACAGGGCTAAAGAGGAGGGATGGAAGTATTGTCATGAACAGGGTGGATGGGATATGAAGGTCCGACGCAAGAGTCTCCCTTCTGCTCCCGAGGATGGAGTAAAAACGGAAGGTACTCCACCTCCTTATACCACTACCACACCAGGTAGCGAAAGACCAAAACTTTATCCTTCCTTAAGAGGAAGAGGATGGGTATGCCGAGTATGCGGTACCCAGAATACAGACTGGGCACAGGAATGTGTACATTGCGGAGCTCAAAGACCAGAGTCCGTAGCTCCAGTCCACAGTCGGACTAGGGTAATACAAGTAAATAATCCAAATGCGGGTCAAGCAGGACAGCCACCTACAGTGACTCGACAAGTCGTTCTGAGGACATGGACACCTTGGTCGGCTGACACTCTTATGGCATTAATACAGAATGCTCCTGATCCCGTAGCAAAACCTGCCGCATTCTGTAGATTCGTGACACAATTACTAGACACACATGAAGCAGCTTGGCAAGATGGGGAAGATTTGTGTAGACATAAAATGACACTGACGATGTTTAATCAATTTATGAATGAAATTGCTCCACATAGACCACAAGGGGATCCAGCGGCAGATCCACCAGGAATACACCCCCGTCATATAGACTCTAGACTCCTGTTTATTAATCAGTTACGAGAATTTTGCCAAAGGAAACAGCAGGAAAGGGGTTCGACAGCGCCCATAAAACAGGCCCCAGGTCAGACTGTTACAGAATTTTACCTCAACATGGAAAGCATGATGGCTGACGAAGGTCTAGATTTAGCCTTACCCGTCACCATTAGGGCTTTCAATCGACAGTTTATGGAAGGACTAGTACCCCAAATAGGTGACAAATTGAAGGCATGTACTCCCGAATGGAGAGCCATACGGGACAGAGGAACATTGTTGCAGAAAGCACAAGGCATAGAGGCTGATTTAGCAGAAGCTAAACCCAGAAGGACACCGGGAGTTAACACTGTTGCCCGGGTCAATGAAGGAGGGAATTCCTCCCGTAAACCTCTTACCTGTTATTACTGCAACAAGGTGGGACATATAAAAAGAGACTGTAGGAAAAGAATAAAAGACGAACAGGAAGGAAACACGGACAGAGACACGAGGGACTACAGACAGAGGCGTACCAACGATAGGGACGATCCGACCGCATGACTTGCCCCAGTCCTAGCTGAATCAGAGAATAAAATGCTCCACATGTTGATGAAGGTGGAAGGTAAACATATTCCTTGTTTAGTTGACACAGGAGCATCACGCAGCTTATTATCTGATTCAGTAGTCCCTCCACACATGACATCCCGTGACACCATACCCATAAGTGGTTATGACGGTCTTTTGTCCGATGCCCCACTGACTAAACCTTTAAAAGTAAAAATAGGGAATCACATGTTTTTGTCACGCTTTTTGATTTCCAGAGGAGCCCCTACTAATTTATTAGGAGCAGATATTCTTCAGAAAATAGGAGCAAACATTACTTATCATCCAGATGGTATGGTCACCTTAGCAATAGGAGATGACCCAGAGGGTATAGAAATCTGTAATAAAATACAATGTTTGGAAGTAGAACCAGAACTGTCCAATACACCCTCGCCGGAAATAGATCAAATTCTGTCTAGCCTTCCGGAAGGGCTATGGGAAACACATCCAGCAGACGTTGGGCTTTTGCCCATACCCCCGGTTACTCTACAGCTGATTCCAGGAGCAGTTCTCCCCCAGCAGAAACAGTACCCACTCAGTGCGCCCCAGGAAGCAGCTATAGAACTACAAGTGGAGGCTCTACTCAAAAGTGGAGCATTAAAAGAAATACAGTCACCAGCCAATACCCCATTGTATCCGGTCAAGAAAAAGACATTGGGGGATGGCCCAGTAAAGTATAGAATGGTACAAGACCTAAGGGCGGTAAACAAAATATTGGTCCCAATAACGCCACTAGTACCAAACCCGCATACTTTACTTTCAGAAGTACCATCAGATAGCTCCTCATTTACTGTTATAGACTTGGCTAATGCTTTCTTTTCTGTACCCCTGGCGGAGGAATGTCAACCGTGGTTTGCGTTCCGTCTCAAAAACCGCCAGTTGACCTGGACACGCCTACCGCAAGGAATGGCGCATTCGCCAACTCTATACTCGCAAGCCCTACAGACAGTGTTGGGGGAATGGCAACCACCTGACACTTGTGTATTGTTGCAATATGTAGATGACCTATTGTTATGTTGTCCGGATAACGATACTTGTTTAAAAGCCACTCTATCATTGTTACAATTCCTGGCTGAAAAAGGGTGCAAAGTGAATAGAACTAAGTTACAGGTATGCCAGAAAAAGGTTGTCTTTTTGGGCCACTGTATATCCCAGGGTACTCGACACCTCACTGAAGAACGAGTCCAGGCCATAAGACAAATGAATGTCCCACGCAACTTTAAGCAACTTCGTATGTTTCTGGGAATGGTATCATATTGTAGACAATGGATACCACATGCCAGTTCTCTGATGCAGCCATTATATGATTGCTTGAAAATAGTACCCTATGTACTCACAGAAGCAGGTCATAAGTCTTTTAGCACCTTAAGAAAGTTACTAATTTTGGCACCTGCGATCGGGATCCCTGACTATACCAAAACATTTCATTTGTACATTTCTGAAATCACGGGACACGCAACAGGGGTGTTGACACAACAACACATCAAACAAAGGCCGGTAGCATATTTCTCAGCGGCTCTCGATCCTGTCTCTAGAGGATCACCGTCCTGTGTACGAGCAGTCGCAGCAGTGTCAATTATCATTGACAAATCCTCAGAAATTGTCTTAGACAATCCTGTAGTGGTACATACCACACATGACATACACGCCATCTTGTCACAAGTTCAGCCAAAGCACATATCAATGGCGAGGCAGCTGCGTCTGCAATGCACCTTGCTCCTACCTCCCAATGTTACCTTCCAGCGATGCACTTCCTTTAACTTAGCACAACTTCTACCCTTACAGACAGATTTGACAGGGGGGAGTAATGGTGAAGGCACAGCACAAGAAACTCAGGATTCTGACACACTTTCATTTCATGACATAACATCTGATGAACACGATTGTTTTCAACTTATGGAACAAGAGATCACGGGGTTCCCACATGTCACAGACACACCCATTGCAAATGCAGAACACACACTGTACATAGATGGTAGTAGATTTGCCGATGACAAAGGTAAATATCACACAGGTTATGCTGTGGTAACGGACACACAGGTAATTGAGGCAAAGTCATTACCAGCACACATGTCGGCACAAGAAGCGGAACTAACGGCCTTAGAAAAAGCCTTAGAACACTTAGAGGGACAAGAAGGGAACATTTACACTGACTCTGCCTATGCTTATGGTGTTGCACATGATTATGGCCACATATGGAAAGCTAGAGGTTACCTTACAGCAGCAGGCACACCTGTTAAACATGGTGAAGGAATCAAAAGAGTCCTGAACAATCTTCAAAAAGTTAGAAGAGTAGCCATTATGAAGATAGCGGCACACACGAGCGCAAAAACAATTGAGGCAAAAGGAAATGCATTTGCAGATTTAACTGCAAAACAAGCAGCTCTAGGGGAAGTAAGCCCTGAGACCTTAGCTACGGTAAAGGTGAGCATCCCAGAACCAACATGGCAGCAGATGAGTAAACTACAGGAGCAAGCAGGAGAGAGCGAGAAAGATAGATGGGTAAAAATGGGAGCAGCACCAGGCCTTGACAATATATGGAGGGAAGGAGGCAGAATATGCCTACCTGCCTCTCTATACCCAGCAATGGCAGCGGCTGTCCACTTGCCCACTCATGTCAGCTCCAATTCTATGTATAGGATTGTAAGCCAAGGATGGCTAGCCCCTGGATTCAGTAGTACTGCAAGGAACTACTGTGCTGCATGCCAAATCTGTCTGTTAAATAACCCAGGACAGAGAGTGAAAACCCCACGTAAACATCAGGTTCGGGCCCAGTATCCCTTTCAGAGACTGCAAATTGACTATATCCAAATGCCTAAGAGCGGCCCATTTGAATTTTGTCTCGTGTGCATCTGCTTATTTTCAGGCTGGCCAGAAATTTATCCAGTGAAATCAGCTACAGCGAAAGCCACAGCGAAGAAACTGATCACAGAGTTAATACCTAGGTTTGGTCTTCCTGAAACCATAGAATCAGATAGGGGAACACACTTTACAGGAGAAATCATGCAGAATGTAATGGCTATGTTAGGGGTTCAACAAAGTTTCCACACCCCTTACCACCCACAGAGTTCAGGATCAGTAGAAAGAGTAAATGGGACAATAAAGTTAAAAATACAAAAAGCTATGCAAGAGTTAAATAAACCTTGGCCAGAATGTCTGCCTTTAGCTTTGTTCTCCATAAGGTATACTCCAACGGGAAAAACAGGGTTATCCCCATATGAAATACTTTTTGGGAATGCACCCAGACTAGGTTTATACTTTCCACAGAGTATGCAATTGCAATGTGATAGTTTGACTGCATATGTGATACAATTACAACAGCATCTAACTAAGATCCACAAAAGTGTGTATTCTTCTCTTCCAGACCCTAACTCAATAGCAGGTACTCATTCGCTGAGCCCCGGAGATTGGGTCTATGTAAAGAAACATACCAGAAAAGCTTTAGAGCCACGGTTTGAAGGACCATATCAAGTACTGCTGACCACTCCCACATCGGTCAAGTTGGAGGGTAAAGCAGCCTGGATCCACGCTTCACATTGTAAAAAGGAGCCAGTTGGCAAATGACAACATGTATCTTTTTATTCTTTTTGTTTCAGTAATCCTGACCAATAGTTTGGTTACCTCACAGAATGAAATTCACAAGGATGAAGAATTTTCTAAAAAAATGTTATTACTGAAGTTTAAATATGCTTATGCTCGGAAGTCAGGATATGAGAAATGTTGGATTTGCAGTAAATTACACCCCAGTACAGCAAACATACCACTGATGGCAGTTCCTATAAATTATACTGACCTTGCTAACAGTAGCATTAACATAACTGGAACAAATACCAGCAAGACAGTAATGTTTAAATCAAATGGTCTCGCCTTTCCCCCTGCCTGGTGTTTCAACTTAGGGAACACAACGGGAGGAAATAGAGAATGCCAAGACAGCAAGTTTAATTTGTCCATTGTCGTATTAAATGGAAGCTTCTACCCCAGTAATTCCAGCACACACCAGACATTATCTGACTTCCTCACTAACATTGTGGATAATAATGTTAGGTGGTTAGTATCCAACTTATCCCTCTATGGATACACCTCTCGTTATAGAAATGATATCAGTTCAAGATCAGTAGCTCTAGGAAACAATATATACATCTGTTGTGGGGATAAGTGTTATACCTGGATACCTAGAAGGGCTCAGGGATGGTGCTATCTCGCAAGTTTGGTACCAGTAATGGGAGTAGTGGGTGATGAACGAGGTGATCACCTACTAGAAGCTAGTATACACCCCAGATATCCCCTCAGATATCGTAGCAAGAGAGAAATATTCTTAGAGCAGGACATGGCATGGGCTTGGTTCCCGTCCTGGACAGGATGGGGTATAGACTTAATGAAGCGACTAAATAACTATACTGGAATAATTAATGATATTTTGGAGAAAAACTCTGATGACATTACTAAGTTAAATCTAGAGACCAGAGCCATCACAAAACAAATAGAATTACATGAGTTAGCGATTGAAAGTATGAGTGCAGCATTAACAGGACTCTGTGAGGCTACAGAAGACTATGAATGTTGTACTTGGATACATAACACCAGCATCGAGATACCCGACTATTATGACATCATTGCACGACACCGCACGGAAGTAAAGGATCTACAGGAGAAGGCCCGTAATATATTGGCCGTGACTGGGATCCTTTTGGTGGAACTTTTAGTTTCTCAGGGTTATTTTCTTGGTTCAAGAAGGCAGCAATGACGATTATAGTGGTGCTTTTATTTGTATTTCTTCTTTATGCGTGCTTTAAACTGCTCATGTGCTTTTGCAAGAAAGCCAAGGTAAATGCTGTAGAAAAGATGGAACTTTTGTAAGTTGATAAGTTGGATAAGATAGGTGGATTTAGTTTCTTGACATCACCCATCTTTCAGAAAGGCCACTCTTCCTGAATTTTAGATGTTGGTACTATCCAGGGGGATGGGTGTATACCCCTCTGACAACTCGCGGTCAGGGAGAGTACTTTGGACATAGGCCGACTAGAACTTGTTCAGGTGGACCCAGGGTAAGAGGGAGGGGTGATGTCAAAGGGGGAAGTTGTGAGGATCAAGGTATAAGAATAAAAATGGTTGACAGTATATTTCTTTAAATGCTTATCTCGTCTGTTTTCAGTTGTTTTAAAGACATCATTCTTAAAGGCCGGATGGGTGCAGTCACGTACACACAAAGAGGAAGCCATGTCATAAGGGTCAACTGCTGCATCAGCTCTAAGAGCAGAAGACACTTAGAAATTGCCTTTTATAGAAGTTGTTTTGTTTCAACATTTTTTAACGCCTGTCTTTCCTTTGTGTATATAAGACCTGTGTGATAATAAAGAGACTCAGAGTGAGTGAGTGCGACCGTCTGAGCAGACATACTGAGAACTTTTTCCGTGTCTCCTTGCTTAGATAAGACTCTAATAATAATTGGGAAACGGTAACATAACTTATGAATAGGTGACTTGCAGTAGTCACACCTAACAGTTGAAACCTCAAATTTGTTGTTTCAGAAATGGGATCTCCCATAGCTGTTGGACATTATTGCATCAGATGCCTTTAATCACCCTGTGGTACCCCTCACTGAAAACTGCTTTACTGGTGGCAATAACATCGGCCAGTCAGCACTGGTGGCCTTGGGGTTTAAAGAACCCATACTTGCGTACTTCCAGACAGGGTGGTACTCATGCCAATGCTCAAATTTTGTGCCTGAATTGACCTTCAGCATCCATATTACACAAGAGGTTGTCTTCCTACATTCATTTCAGGGAGTACTCAAGAAATTAGCCCGTTGGATGTGGCCAAGCTTTAAAATGTTTAATTAAGGCGATTTCTGCCATCAGGAAGTCAGAGCATCTGTTTGTCATTCCAGGTGGATTTTACGGCTTCCAGTAAGATTATTGCCTCTTGGTTGGTAAAGCTCATCTCCTTGGCCTACAAGTTGAAAGGGTTGGCTGTGCCAGGAGAATCACGGCACCCTTCACTAGAAGGGTCTCGACCTTGAGAGTGGCAGCAGGCCGAGTGTCTGAAACTATCTTCAAGGCAAGTACGTGGGGCACCAAAATATTCATATTCATGGCTTAATGACAGTTGAGTTTGGCAGACGCATCCTGGCTTCTGTTTTTTTTTTTTTTTTTTTGTCAGAATTAAGGAGTGTGTCGCATTATCTCTCCTCAGTTCCCAGCTGACATGGAGCCGTCAGGAAAGGAAAATTATGGTATTTTAATTCAATTTTCTGTTTTTGTGTGACGGATTTCTGTACTAAAAATCAGACGTTGAGTTCACATCAGACAAAAATTTCATAGCCTGCACATCCAGATTTTGCCTGATGAAAAAGTAAAATCGCATGTCGAATTTACCGTACTAAATAATGCAAATCAGTGTATATTATTTAGTTGGTGGGAAACTTATAGAGTCCACAAACTATGATATATATCTGAAAATTGATCAATCCTCATGTACTGACAGCCTATCTCATTACTTGAGGCCCTAAAATGCCAGGACAGTACAAATACCCCCCAAATCATCCATTTTTGTAAAGTAGACAGTCCAATGTATTTAGTAAGAAGCATGGTGGTTTTTTTGGAGTTGTCATTTTTTTCATGATTTGCTAAATGAAGGATTAAAAAAAAAAAATACATTTCAAAAATGTTTTTACATACTGTCACCAGTACAGTACCATCATATAACGGGTGTGGTGGTGATCAGGGACACTGACTGATGACAGTATGAAATATGTAATACTTTTTTTTAAATTTGTTATTAATTTTTTTTTTTTACACATTATGTTTGCCAATAGCAGTAAATTACATTGCTATAAGCAAGCAATTCTCTGAATGAAACTGAATCATTCAGTCTGTTTTGTTGCAATTAGCTGTGATTTGTCAAGGCTAATCACATGGTGCAGATGGGCTGTGATTGGCCCTGTATGTGCCATGTGATCAAATTCACCAATCACAGCTAGCAACACATTTGTGCACATTGGATGGCTTGAAAGAAAGCCATCCATTGTGTACAGCTATCATGTGACCTACTTTGATTCGTCAAAGGGGTCAAATGGTACCGACAATGAGCCATTACTCTGATCGGTCATTGGCTGTGTCCTGTGGACATGGCCGGTGACAGATTGCGCTGGGCATCCTGATGGGACATCATATGACGTCCAGTCAGGATGGGAAAGCACTTGCCCTTTAATCTGCAATTGGCTGGACGGGAACTGGTTGAATTTGAACTCGAATGAAAAAGTGTTGGAAACTCCGCTCAGGTCCCTGTATCTAAATCCAGCAGAACCACACCAAGGGTGCTGGCTCAGGGTAAGAAACTGTCCCAGCTCCACATGTGCAACTATAAAGAGGAAGTCCTGATGGCTGCAGTACCAAGATAACCTGATGCTCAGACAAGTAGAGGCAGCCTCCACCTAGCTCCAAGCCACGCTCTGACATGTTTCACTTCGCAACCGGGGGCTTAGTCAGGGCGAAACGCATCACGGACATTCTGCCAACCAAATCCGTCGAATTTTGTCCGTCGGATTTTGTCCATCCGATCTTGTCCAAAACTGTTGCATACACACGGTCGGACTAAGTTGTCGAAAAATCCGATCATTCAGAACGTGATGACGTAATTTCGTTACGATGGGACTACGTTCAGGCTAGTAGCCAATAGCTTTGATGTAGAAACTTGATCTGAGCATGCGTGGCACTTGGTCTGATCAAAATTCTCTACACATGATCGGAGTATGTCCGATCGAACCAGTTGGTCGGAAAATATTTCCAACAAGTTGGAAAATTGGGTCCGACGGATATTCCGACGGAATCAGTCCGATGGATACCACACACAGTCGGATTATCCAACAACACGGTCCAATAGGACACATTCCGACGGATTCTTCGACCGTGTGTACAAGGGCTTAGTGTACTCACTAACATAGAGGCAGGAGAGAGAAGGGAGGGGGAGACTTCAGTTACAGACAGTGGATGGTGAGCTCACTCACCCAGGGATGGAGGTAGAGTTTTATTCCACAGTGTATTTATTCCACAACGCCTTTATTCCACAATGTATCTATTGGCTGCTGGGCTTCAAATTTCCCACTCACACATCCCTTTTCTGAGGCAAAACATGCCGTTGATTGGAGTGTGGGTGGCCAGACACAGAGGGCTACGGGCAGGAGGAGGAGCAGATCAAGCCCTATCTCCTCTCCCATCCTTGTGGGGGCAGAGGAGAACTGTGATGGCTCTGGGTAGTGTAAAAGAGAGTGTCAGACGCTCTGCTTAGACAACTGCAGTCACCCCGCTGGATGGTTGGAAATCCTGGTGATTGGGGTGAGCCCAGGCACATCCAGCTCGTGCGCACGCCTGCTGTATGCATTTGGGGGTTTTGATACTTCGGGAGCCACGGTCTGGTCTGAATAATATGTCTGGGTTTCAGGCAGTCTGAAACAGGTGGCAAACCTATGAGGCCCTGATGGAGATTGATAGGTGGCACTGAAAGGCAGCACTGATGGGTTTCCCCTGTGAGGAAATTAGTACTAATATATGTGGTGCTTGCTTGATAAACAGTAGATAATGTGATCAATCTTCAAACACAGTGTATAGTGCAAATATGCAAAAAGTGACAGTGCACAAATATAAAGTTTCTTCACACACAGTAAAGGGTATATATGATATACAGTAATACCTTGGTATACGAGTAATATAGTATACGAGTGTTTTAAAAGATGAATACATTTTTTTTTTTATTTGTCTTGATATATGAGCAGTAGTTTTACTGTAGAAACAAAAGAATTACACTCACAATATTCAGGAGTTTGGTGTTCCTCAATGTAAAGCCAATGTAAAGCTGTCGGAGACGCCCAGAGACACTCCCAGCTGGGAGTGCGTTCTAAGCACCCGGAAGTGATGTCAACAGTTTCCGAGTGTCTCTGAGTTCTCCAGGAAATGGTGGAAGCCACCATCACCCCAAACCTCTGGCCACATATAGCGCGGTATACTGTACACCAGCGGCTTTACTGTAATATACACAGCGGCTTTACATGGATGAGCTCCAGACAACTTAAAAGTGGTTGTAAACCCTTAGAAACCACTTTGACCCACAGGTAAGCCTAGATTAAAGGGATTGTAAAGTAAAAAATTTTATTTTTTTAAAATAACAAACATGTTATACTTACCTCCACTGTGCAGCTCGTTTTGCACAGAGTGGCCCCGAACCTGCTCTTCTGGGGTCCCTTGGCGGCTGTCTCTGCTTCCTCCGGCAGGTACTTCTCACGTTCATGCGAGCTCCCTCGCATTGGTGAGAAGCACCTGCGAGCGCGCTCCCATGATACAGCCAGCGGCTATAGCCGCTGGCTGTATCACAAGGCCCCGCCCCCTGGCGCACTGCTTCATTGGATGTGATTGACAGCAGCGCGAGCCAATGGCTGCGCTGCTTTCAATCCATCCACTCCAGCCAATCAGCGGCCAGGCTGAGCGGCGAAGAGGAGGGCGGGGGCGAGCATGGGATTTTTGAGGGGTCAGGTAAGTAAAACGGGGGGACTGGGGGCGTCGGCAGTGTGAGATGTTTTTTCACCTTAATGCATAGAATGCATTAAGGTGAAAAAACATTTACCTTTACAACCCCTTTAAGGCTTATCTGTAGGTCCAAGAAATATCTCCTAAAACTACACAGTTTAGGAGATATTTACTAAAATACAGCGTCAGCTGTCTACAGCGCGCAGGCGCACTATCGCCGTTAGAAGCATGCCGCTGCTTATGGCGATATGCCGTTAATGGCGGCTCCCGTGCGCATGCGCGGGAGTGACGTCATTGCTGCTCTGACGCTGTGAGTGGCCGGAGCAGCAATACCTGGATGAAGATGGTTGCTCCGGACTACAGGGGACAGCGGTGACATCGTGGCTCCTGTGTCAGGTAAGTGACACATAATGGGCATAGTAGCCCATTATGCTTTACCTTTGCAGGGAGACAAAGGGGAAGTAACACCCATCTGGGTTTACTTCCTCTTTAACATTGTGAGTGTATTTCTTTTATTTCTTTTTTTTTTTTTTTTACATTATGGGCCAGTTCACACCAGATGCAGTTCCGTGCAGTTCCGTTTTTTCTGCGCCAATACGGTCAGTTTCCAGTCAGTTTCCGCTCCAGAAACTGACTGCATGGTGTGAATTAGAGCCATTGGAATACATGAAAAACATTGCAAATGCATTTTTAGCACTGAAAAAAAGTGCACGGAACTGAATGGAACTGTGTCTGGTGTGAACTGGCCCTTAAAATGTGATTCTTATATAGTTAGATAGCTTTTGCTTATATTTTGATCTTTTTTATATGAATAAATGGTTGTGGAACGAATTATCTGAGTTTCCATTATTTCTTATGGGGAAATTTGCTTTGATATAAGAGTGCTTTGGATTACAAGCATGCTTTTGGAACAAACACCCATACAGTCCGATTCTGCTACAGACAAAAAAAAAGGGGCCCTGTGTGAGTTTGATGCGAATTCAGCCATACGATCTTTATGGCTGAAATCGCATTGCACATTGATCGCAATGTGACTTTCACTGCAGTGCGAATTCCATCCAATCTCTGACATGGCACCAGTGTAAACCGTCCCTAAAGGTGCAACAGTTTCAAAGTGACAATACAGTGACTAAACCTGGTAGATGTGCCCAGTCCAAAAGTTCATATATAAAAAGTGCTTGTGCAAGA
The DNA here is from genome assembly GCF_037356315.1 of Lithobates pipiens. Taxonomy (NCBI): domain Eukaryota; kingdom Metazoa; phylum Chordata; class Amphibia; order Anura; family Ranidae; genus Lithobates; species Lithobates pipiens. The sequence goes on along the minus strand of NW_027507788.1, from coordinate 93,739,573 downwards.
GAAGTAGAATCCAATAACTCCAAATGCTTCCACCATCCGTAGTGTGCCTGTGGTTTGCTCCAGCCTCTCACCCCAGACAAAGACCCCTACGGGTCTAGTTTAGCCTTTGTTTATAAGTGAGTTCAAGCTCCAAAGCAATGAAGTCCTTCTCCTGGGACATCCAGCCAGATTGATAATAAGGCTTCCACTGGTGCTGATATTCTCCTTATAGATCCTCACTCGCCTCCATATAAAGTTCACGTGTAACATAGGAAAGTCTCCATGGTGCAGTAATCCAATAAAGCATTTTAATAACACAGCAGCAAACTTACAGTTAAAATGGCGATGATCAGCTTCACAAACAACAGGATTTCTGGTCTCGGCCGCAACCGGAAGTGACATCAACTGGGCTTCTCCCAACGCGTTGCGTCATAGATCACGTGACTTCATCAAGGGTGAGGAAATGCCGCTGATAGGCTCTCCTCACACACTGGCATTTCCTTGTTTACATGCAGTCAGCTGTGATTGGAGACAGCTGATCACATGGGTAAAGAGCTGCGTCACTGGCTCTCTTCAGAGATGGGGGAAGCGTTGTATCCCAGGGACACAACACACTGCCAGCCGCCACACTTGCCCACCCCCACACACAAGCGCGGTGATGTCGTCCCAGAACAAGAGAGCCTGCCCGCCACCATCATTTGTCTATATGGTGGGTGGGAGGTGGTTGATAAAGTTTACATTTCCACGCCGAAACGCGTCCATACGCATTGCACTGCATTTTTATTCCCATGAATGGGGCACATAGAGAACAATTGTTTTTTATTTTTCCTTGTGTTGAGCTTTTATCCCTGCAGCTCTAAGCGCCATGTGCCCGGGCCCTGAGAGGACACGTAGGGGTGGAGCAGTGGCCATACACTCTCCTATTATGTGGAATTGCCATTCTGTTTGGAGCCTGACAGGGTCTCTTTAGCCCCCCTCAGATTCATTGTCAGTACTGGAGGAAAGGATTGGGAACTCAAACCTACTACCCTCAATGTCCTTAATTAACTGTGAAAAAAACGTCATCACTAGTCGCCAAAAATTACGTCACCGTAACTACGGCAACCACCCAAAAAAATGGCAGCCTCAGCCTGTAAGCGCGTGGAACTGTGGGGCGGCTCACATGACCTTGCACTACGACCTCGGTGCCGGGCTCCGACCAATAGGAAGCCAAGGTTGCCGAGAAGGGGCCAATCGCGGGACACCTGGGCACCAAAGCTAGGCTGCGCCGCAAGAAGCCGGCTGATTGACGGAAGTTGCGGACCAATGAGGGGATAGAGAGGGGGCGTGGCGTCGCTTCTCCGTCAATCGCGAAGAAGAAGAGGCGGGGCTGGGACGGCCAGCGGCCTCGGTTGCTCGTATCGTGTCTGAGTGTATGTGAAAAATCCCGGAGAGCGCAGGAGAGGAGAGGAAAGGTGAGGTTGGGCTGTGGAAGAAGGAGAGGGAGTGGGGGGGAAGGAGTACCCGGGGATAGTGGAGGGGGATGGTGGGCTGGGTGGGTCATAGGATGGCACACTAAGTATGAATGGGACTTGGTGGAGGAGGAGGAGGCGGCACACTGATACCAGGGGCTGCAGCTGGCCTCCTCAGGAAAGTACAAGGTGGGCTGAGGCTGGGGGTCAGTGGGGGAGGGGCCTGTCCTGATGACACCATGGCCTACATCGAGAGGTGTCACCCTGATTATGATCACAGTACCAAATCATAGGAACTACCTACCTACTAATACCCCCAGTGCTCATCAACATTCATCCCTGAGGGGTCCACACCCCATAGTATAGAAATACATGAATCCTACCAATACAAATCTCATCTATTACCGCTCAGGGGTGCAGCCTGCATTAGTTTTCCCTTCACAGGCCTTTTATCCCTCTATATATTCCTGCTAGTAGTGCACTTCCTGTCCTGGAGTGACAACACTCCCTGGCTCTATGGGGCAGTGTGTTGTCACCCTGAAACAGGAAGTGTGTGATAGGATTGACTTCCTTCTATGTCTCCAGGACAGGAAGTGGTGGGAAATCTCCCCAATGGGGACACAAGGCAGCTCTTTGCGTGGGGGGTGGGCAGATTTTGCTTACAGGTTCTTCTACAGTGCCAACAATTTATGCAGCGCTTAACACACAGTAGCTCACAAAAGTGAGTACACCCCTCACATTTTTGTAAATCTTTTATTCTATCTTTTCATGTGACAACACTGAAGAAATGACACTTTGCTACAATGTAAAGTAGTGAGTGTACAGCTTGTATAACAGTGTACATTTTCTGTCCCCTCAAAGTAACTCAACACACAGCCATTAATGTCTAAACCGCTGGCAACAAAAGTGAGTACACCTCTAAGTGAAAATGTCCAAATTGGGCCCACAGTATCAATATTTTGTGTGGCCACCATTATTTTCCAGCACTGCCTTAACCCTCTTGGGCATGGAGTTCACCAGAGCTTCACAGGTTGCCCCTGAAGTTCTCTTCCACTCCTCCATGGGGACATCACGGAGCTGGTGGATGTTAGAGACCTTGCGCTCCTCCACCTTCCATTTGAGGATGCCCCACAGATGCTCAATAGGGTTTAGGATTGGAGACATGCTTGGCCAGTCCATCACCTTTTACCCTCAGCTTCCTTAGCAAGGCAGTGGTCATCTTGGAGGTGTTTGGGGTCGTTATCATGTTGGTATATTGCCCTGCGGCCCAGTCTCTGAAGGGAGGGGATCATGCTCTGCTTCAGTATGTCACAGTACAGGTTGGCATTCATGGTTCCCTCAATGAACTGTAGCTCCCCAGTGCAGGCAGCACAAATGCAGCCCCAGACCATGACACTCCCACCACCATGCTTGACTGTAGGCAAGACACTTGTCTTTGTACTCTTCACCTGGTTGCCGCCACACACGCTTGACACCATCTGAACCAAATAAATTTATCTCAGTCTCATCAGACCACAGGACATGGTTCCAGTAATACATGTCCTTAGTCTGCTTGTCTTCAGCATCATCTTTAGAATAGGCTTCCTTCTGGGATGACAGCCATGCCGGCCAGTTTGATGCAGTGTGCGGCGTATGGTCTGGGCACTGACAGGCTGACCCCCCACCCCTTCAACCTCTACAGCAATGCTGGCAGCACTCATATATCTATTTCCCAAAGACAACCCCTGGATATGACGCTGAGCACGTGCACTCAACTTCCTTGGTTGACCATGGCGAGGCCTGTTCTGAGTGGAAGCTGTCCTGTTAAAACTCTGTATGGTCTTGGTCACCATGCTGCAGTTCAGTTTCAGGGTCTTGGCAATCTTCTTATATCCTAGGCCAGTGTTTCTCAACTCCATTCCTCAGGGCCCCCCAACAGGTCATGTTTTTAGGATTTCCATTATTTTGCACAGGTGATTTGATTAGTTCCACTGCCTTGGTAATTACCACAGCCGTTTCATCTGAGGAAAATCCTGAAAACATGACCTGGTGGGGTGCCTTGAGGACTGGAGTTGAGAAACATTGGCCTAGGGCAGTGTTTCTCAAATCCAGTCCTCAGGCCCCCCCAACAGGTCATGTTTTCAGGATTTCCCTCAGATGAAACGGCTGTGGTAATTGCTAAGGCAGTGAAACTGATCAAATCACCTGTGAAAAATAATGGAAAACCTGAAAACATGACCTGTTGGGGGGGCCTGAGGACTGGATTTGAGAAACACTGGCCTAGGCCATCTCTATATAGAGCAACAATAATTTTTTTCAGATTCTCAGAGAGTTCTTTGCCATGAGGTGCCATGTTGAAATTCCAGTGACCGGTGTGAGGGGGGAAAACACCAAATTTAACACACCTGCTCATCATTCACACCTGAGACCTTGTAACGCTAACGAGTCACATGACACCAGGGAGGGAAAATGGCTAATTGGGCCCAATTTAGACTTTTTCACTTACGGGTGTACTCACTTTTGTTGCCAGTGGTTTAGACATTAATGGCTGTGTGTTGAGTTATTTTGAGGGGACAGAAAATTTACACTGTTATACAAGCTGTATACTCACTACTTTACATTGTAGCAAAGTTTAATTTCTTTAGTGTTGTCACATGAAAAGATAGAATAAAATATTTACATAAATTTGAGGGGTGTACTCACTCTTGCGAGCTACTGTGTGTGTGTGTATATACACTCACTGGCCACTTTATTAGGTACACCTTGCTAGTACCGGGTTGGACCCCCTTCTGCTTTCAGAACTGCCTTAACCACCTCCCGCCCACCGCATAGTAAAATTATGGTGGGCGGGATCCCCTCTCGTTCAGGGACAAGGTCATGTGATGTTGCCCCACTAATTCCTCCACCCCACTGCAAGCTCTTATCTGATTTGGTTTTGAGATTGGCGCTTCTGTCGGACAGACCGCTGCACACACTGGCTGAGCTGTCGGTGCCCATGCAGCTGTTGTAGGGGTCCAAGTAATTGTAATCTCCGCTCTTCTCCCTCTTCTTTCTGCATGGCTTCTGGGGTGGATCAGAGCTATTCTGATTGGTTGGTATGGGCACGGAGCATGGCTCTAAACGATCACAGATCAGAAAGAAGAGGCAGGGGACTATGGACTTCAAAACCCTGGACTGGTGCAGCTCATTACTGATGTAGGTATGTACAGCGGAGACCGGAGGCGTATATGGTGTTAGTTCACGTTTCCCTTTTTTTTTTTTTTTTTTTTTTTTTTTTTTATGAAAAGGTGAACTAACCCTTTAAAGCCTAAGTTTACTCAAAAGTGTTTTTTCAAAAATCGGCACTAGGGACAATATATATACGTTCAATGTGAAGTGTATTGTATTGTAGTCCCTTGTATTGCTGGCTTGAGATTTAGTTTAACACATCAATCCTTTTAACCCCCTTCCGGTGCCATGGAGATTAATAGATCTGATGGAGCTGTCACAGGCACTCGCCAATAGTGCCGACTATGTCTACCTTTTCTGCCATCCATCTCCATTCATAGAAGCTGTATTAAAGCTTCCACCAATGAAAATTGATCTATGAATGAAGGAGGTTGACCTTTGATTCATCCCCCATTCATTGAGTGGTCTGTGTCCCCGTTGGGGAGATTCCTCGCCGTTTCATGTCCTGGAGACACTGCAGGAAGTAAATACCATCAGTGGAGACACAGGCAGCAACATGTACCCGATCGACATTCGAGCCCTATCCGTGTTGGCAAGATTCTGCTAACTTCCTTTCCCAGTAACACACTAAGAAGTCACTGCAAATAACCCCAGGCAGAGCTAACAATCTTAGAGAGGGGTTCTAACCCTTCCCTACTCTGTACAAATGGTGGGAGGGGGGAATTGAAGTCTATGTTGGCCTAAATATGGAGGCTGCTGTTGCTGACCACCACTTAAAATGCTAGTTGCCTGGCTGTTAATGACCTGAAACCACATACACTAGCAGGACAAACGTTCAAGAGTTTGAAGTTGCAGGGATAAAGTTTGATTCACACCAGATTCAGGTGCCAAACAGACTCCCCTCCCCCTTAATCTGGGCTATAAAAAGTCATAAAAATGCAATTAAAAAATATTATAAAAGTCACAGAATAGCTACCCATTCACATATAATATCTGAATCTGGTTAATGGTGAACACATTCAGATATTCTATTCAATGCATAGGCTTCATTGGCAAACAGTCACAGTAACCACCTCAATACAGTGCACTTACACCCCCTTCCTGACCAGACCAATTTTCAGCTTTCAGCGCTCTCACAGTTTGAATGGCAATTACTCAGTCATGCAACACTGTACCCATATGAAACTTGCGTCCTTTTTTCCACACAAATAGAGCTTTCTTTTAGTGGTATTTAATCACTAGTGTTTTATTTAAATTTTTTGTGCTATAAAAATAAATACAATTTAATAAATTTTGTGAAAAAATGCCCCTTTCTTTGTTTCTGTCATAGAATTTTGCTAATTAGTAATTTTTCTTCATAAATTTTGGGCAAAATTTATACTGCTCATCAGGGCTTGACAAATTTGCTTGGAATCTAGGAGCCAGCTAAAAAAGTTAGGAGCCAGGTCGGTAACGGCGATCCGAACCTGTCCCTGGCCTGACATGGAGACGAGTGAGGGGAAGATGGCCCCCGCCATTGTCTCCAAGTCATTGCCCATAGCTCTTAGCCCTTGTACACACGGTCGGAGATTCCATCGGAATGTTTCCTATCGGACCGTTTTGTCGGATATTCCGACTGTGTGTGGTCTGCATCGGACTGTTTCCGTCGGAATATCCGACAGACCAATTTTTCCAACTTGCCGGTAACATTTTCAGACAAAATGCTCCAATCGGACATACTCCGATCATGTGTAGCCTACTCCGACAGACAAGGTGCCACGCATGCTCAGATCAAATTCCTAGACCAAAGCTATTGGCTACTAGCCTGAACGTAGTCCCGTCTAACGAAATAACGTCATCACGTTATGTACAATCGGATTTTCCGACAACTTAGTCCGACCGTGTGTATGCAACATCACTTCCGGACCTCTTCCAGAATTACTCCGGATTTGGTTGTTGGAATCTCCGACCGTGTGTACAAGGGCTTAGAGGCACATTTTATTTATTTATTTATTTTTCAAATGACAATTTTTTTTTTTTAAATTGCATTTTAGTGTAAATATGAGATCTGAGGTCTCTCTGACCCCAGATCTCATATTTAAGAGGACCTGTCATGCTTTTTTCTATTACAAGGGATTTTTACATTCCTTGTAATAGGAATAAAAGTGACTAAATTTTTTTTTAAAGAACAGTGAAAAAAAAAAAAAAAAGAGAAGAATTTTTTTTTTTAAACGCGCCCTGTCCTGCCCGCATATGAAAGCGCTGTTCAAACCACACATGTGAGGTATCGCCGTGATCGGTAGAGCGAGAGCAATAATTCTAGATCTCCTCTGTAACTCAAAACATGCAACCTGTAGAATTTTTTAAACGTCGCCTATGGAGATTTTAAAGGTTAAAAGTTTGTCGCCATTCTATGAGCGGGTGCAATTTTCAAGCATGACATATTGGGTATCAATTTACTTGGCGTAACATTATCTTTCACAATATAAAAAAAAATTGGGCTAACTTTACTGTTGTCTTATATTTTTTTTATTAAATAAAATTATTTTTCCCCAAAAAAGTGCGCTTGTAAGTCCGCTGCGCAAATACGGTGTGACAGACAGTATTGCAAGGACCACCATTTTATTCTCTAGGTTGCTAGAATAAAAAATATATATAATGTTTAGGGGTTCTAAATAAAGGGAAGGAGATAGGCAGGCAATAAAAAACAGGCAGCGGAAGCTCCATTAGCATTGCTGGTTGTCATACCAACGGCCACCACAAGAGGGCGCCAGATTCCAGAAGGAATCATAGGACCGCAGAAGGCCTCAAAGCCGCGGCCTCAATTACCGGCGGAACGACCCGACGCGATCACGCCGGGGGGGGGGGGGGGGATGTCCGCGGATACCCCCAGCTGTGCTGCCCCAGGTGCCAGGTTGCTAATTCTAGTCGCAGATGCGACCTGACGCCCGGGTTTTGTCGAGCCCTGTGCTACCTATCTTTGGGAAAAATAACCCACACTGGTGTATATTATTTGGTCTTTGTGAAAGTTATACAGTCTACAAACTATGGTGCCAATCACTGAATACTGATCACATCTGATCAGGCCTTCAGTACATCAGGTGTATCTAATTTCTTGAGACACTAACAAGTCAGGAAAGTACAAATGACCCCTTTTTAGAAAATAGACATTCCAAGGTATTAAGTAAGTAGCATGGTGAGTTTTTTTAACCACTTACAGACCGGACCATTTTGCTGGTCAAAGACCAGACCACTTTTTGCGATTCGGCACTGTGTCGCTTTAACTGACAATTGCACGGTCGTGCGACGTGGCTCCCAAACAAAATTGACGTCCTTTTTTCCCACAAATAGAGCTTTCTTTTGGTGGTATTTGATCACCTCTGCAGTTTTTATTTTTTGCGCTATAAACAAAAATAGAGCGACAATTTTGAAAAAAACGCATTATTTTTTTACTTTTTGTTATAATAAATATCCCCCAAAAATATATAAAAACATTTTTTTTTTCCCTCAGTTTAGGCCGATACATATTCTTCTACATATTTTTGGTAAAAAAAAATTGCAATAAGCGATTATTGATTGGTTTGCGCAAAAGTTATAGTGTTTACAAAATAAATGATAGTTTTATGGCATTTTTATTAATATTTTTTTTTTTTACTAGTAATGGTGGCGATCAGCGTTTTTTTTTTTTTCTTTTTATTGTGACTGCGACATTACGGCGGGCACATCGGATATTTTTGACACATTTTTGGGACCATTGTCATTTATACCGCAATCAAAAAAAAATCCAGAATATGGTGGAAGAGAAGGAGAAAGAGCAGAACTCCATCCCTAACCGTAAGGCCACTAATCTCTATCTTTTAAAACGCCCTGCAATCTGAATGACTGAAGCTTCCGTTGGCACCCCCTGTTACATGGGGTGTTTGAAAAAATTCTCAATGGGTCATCGCTCATACTGGACTGCAATGCTGTGAGTGCTGATGATAGAGGCATGGCAACATGGAATTCTGTTAATCCTGTTTCAATCCATGGTGTGGCAACAGGATTATTAGTAATGGTACAATCGCGCTGTCAATGGGGCCAAAATGCACATGCAGCGGTGACGTTATTGCAGTGAACATCAGGCTCAAGTTTATTTGGAATCTCTTTGCTTTGTTTTACTGGATTACAAGAAAAATCTCAGACGATACCTGGGTCAAATTCCTAACAAAGTTTTCTTTTGAAGATCAGAAAATGTGTGGGGTTTTGTTATCCGATGGTGCCACCATTGATTGTGAAATTTGACCAACCAAGCCTTCAATTTCACCTCATTTAGCTACAGAAAAGAATTTTCGTGGCTGGGAAGCTTCTTTTTTTTCCAGGTCACAGCTCATGTGCGTTTCTTTTTCGATATGTATTTTTCACACGATTCTCCCATTATTGATTGTAAATTTTTTGAATTGCTAATGAATTTTTAATGTGCCGATCACTCAAATTAGATGGCTGCACGAAAATCGTTTGTTGCTGCGGCTCACTAATGGTATTAAATGTGAACAAAAATTCTTAGTTAATTCTTTTGCCATTCAATCCATGTATGGCTGGCTTTAGGCTTAATCATTCATTTATAAAAGTGGCTTTTTTTATTTTTTTATTTTTTTATTTTTTAGCCCTTTGATATTTGGCCTGTGTACTCAAAAGACCCGACTAGAAAGATGAATTTATATGCATAGCTCTACTTTTGGCACTTCGTCATCCAAGCCTCCCTGTTGGGGATTGAGGCTGTCCGTTACATTAAAGGACCAATAGGGTGTCTTAGGAGGGAGGGGCAAAGTAAAAGATCAGCATTTTAATGTTCTGATCTACAGTATGTTTTTGCATCCTAGTCTACGTGCAACTTCTTATCTGTCGTCCGGAACCTACTGCCTTGGTATGTTGATTATTAGGCCCACCATACAGAATTTAGATGGGCAGATCTATTCTAACATCCATGGTGAGACATGTGCTTGTTTATGGCCTTCCTGATTGGGAGGGGTGTAAATTGTAAACTTCCAGAGTAGAAAAAAAACACAGGAAGAAGGGTTAAGAAGGCTTCTGTAAACATTTGCAACCTAAATTCATATATGCACAGTACCTGCCCAAGGCTTTTCTTTTCATGTTGTTAGAGCTGTGACTGACCCTCTACTAAAAGTGTCAGTTTTTAATAATCTTGTGTTCTGGGAACACCAGTTTTTAAATTAGAACTAAAGGCAAAAAGACTAGTGTGTGTCTGTGTGTCTTTTTTCCAAGGCCAGAGGGGATCAGAGGCAGTCCAAAAATCTGTAGGGGTCAGGAAAGTGAAGACTTGCAGTTCTGGATGCAAACAATAGTGGGACCACAGCCATCAGATTGAGATAAACCTACATCTGGGGACAGGGGTTAGGCTATATCAGAGGAAGTGGGCAAGAAGCGATTAGTGCATTTTGTGTTAAAGTGGTTGAAAAGCCTAAAGGTTATTTACCTTCAGGCACTCTCTGCCTTAAGGTAAAGGACTGTTTACGTGCAACCCCCCCCCCCCCCCCAACAACCAGCTTGCTAGTGGGGTTATTAAAGGGTAGGAAAGCCAGAAGCCCTGGTGGGGGACCCAAGATAAAGAGGATTTAATAAAAAAAAAAAAAAAAAAAAAAAGCATGTCCTCTTAAATGTTTCCCTTTATTTGTTTTCACAGTAATCATGGGGAATGTCTTGGCTGCCGGCTCTCCCTCTCCGCCTCCTGCAGGGTCCCCTGTGGGACCCGGTTTAGTATCTGTGCCTCCTGGCTTCACCATGCCACCCGTCTCTGGCCTGGGACAAGTAGCAGAAAAGAAGGAACCTCAGGAGGAGCGCTTACCTAATCCCGGAACTTTTGAAGAGTGTCACCGCAAATGCAAAGGTGAGTCTGTGACACGGAGTTCTATAATCGTAAGAACAGAAAATGCAACAGCTTCTGCAATTTGACTTTTTCTCATGAAAAAGTATGACATGAGAATCTATACATAAAATTATAGAGCATTACACATACAGAGATCTTTTACTTTTTTATACATTTTCCGTTCGATGTGCTGCTTTGACAGCCTCTTGCAATTCTCCATGTTCCTCTGATAGATTTTTTTTTGTGGTCAATTCCCAAAGCTTTGGTGAAGGAAAACTGGTGTGAGTGGTATGGGCCCCTTTAACAAAGCAGATGGGGTTGTTTCAAGTCTATCTGTGGAACCTGCCCAGTTTCTGAGTATATTAGAAACTGCAGTGGGTGGGCAGTTTTCAGTTTAGAAAACTGACGCAGATCTCTGCCAGATTGGACCTGGCGTACAGGATGTGAACTTTTTTTTTTCTGGTAACCTGGCACCTGCTTCTCTCTGCCTAAACATTTCACACGCTACAGGGGAAGATCCTGCATATATCCTGTTTCCCCTAAAATAAGACCTAGTGTGATTGTCGGTGATAGCTGCAATAAAAGCCCTACCCCCCAAATAAGCCCTAGTTAAAGTCCTTGTAGGTCTTCTTTTCAGGGTAGGGCTTATTTTTGAGGAAACAGAGTAGGGCTTATTTGGGTGGTAGGGCTTATATTGCAGCCAACACCGACAATCACGCTAGGTCTTATTTTAGGGGAAACAGGGTAGGTAGTAGGGCTGAAACAACTAATTGATTATGAAATTAATTGATTACTATTTTCGTAATTGATTAATTGGCCAGTAACATAATGGGGTTAAAAAATAAAAAATTGAGCCCTTTATAGTACAAAAAGAGCAAATAATCGCTACTATAAATATTTCACAGTTCTACAGTAAAAAAATGAACCCCTTACAGTAGTGGTTATCTGCTTCTTTTTTTTTTTTTTTTTTTTTTTTTTTTTTGTACTATGAAGGGCTATTTTTTGTCCACATCTTTGTTTTTTTATTTATTTTTTGGTGCTTTTTGCAGAAACGCACTACAGTTCATGTACATGGTTTCCTATGGGATACGTTCACATCTATGCTTTTTTCAGCCGCTGCGTATTTGGAAAGGGTCAGGAACTTTTTTTAAACGCAAACCTTTGCTTTTTTGATTCAATACAGTATACTTCAATGGAGAAGCTGCAGACAAGCATGTAATGCGTTTTTGCAGCAATTTGTGTGCTTATGTGTTTTATTTTTTTTATCATCTGCCCAAAAACAATTGGTAAAAAAAAAAGCAAAAACGCAAATTGCAGCAAAAATCAACACAGCAAAAAGCACTGCAGAAACAGATCAAAAGCAAACTGAAATTTTCACTTGTTTTAAAAATGAGTGTAATTTCTGAACGAAAACCGCATACACTGTGTGAAAATTCCTTTGACCAAGAAGTTTTCTATTTCCAAATTTTCCCGTCACTATGGTTGAAAATGTTGATTTGACCCCACTAACTTTCAAAATCGAACGATTGTTCTTAAAATTAATTTTTTTTTATTTTTTTGAAGGAAGACATTTATTTTTTCAATTAAAAAAATAATAATCTGAGTCTGTTATTTAACAGATTCACCCTTTTAATAGTATATACAGTATATCTCTTCTGTCTGTTCTTCTCAGAATGGATTTGATATTTTGCTCTTTAACCATATAGTTGGTTATATTAACCACTGCATAGGGATATTTAAGAATAAATTGCCCTTTTTTCACTGTTCAAAATTTTTATTGGTAAAAAATACATAAAGTACAGAAAAATTGACAGTTTGTCTTGTACAAGATAAAAGAAATGAGAACAAAATGTACTCCAAACCAAGTCAGGTTATGATATAGTAAAACAGTATAATAGTACTGGGTAGATAAATCTGTAACCTAACCGATACCAGGTCTTCACTCCATATCATAGAAACAGAAATGTGTAGTGCACGTTGGGGTTAGGACACTATAGTGTACAATTGAACAGAATAACTAGCCTTCAGTTTGTGAAAAATCACAAGGTAATTAGACCGTAACTAGTGTAGCCGTATGTCACCACGAAGGTGGTCATAAACAGCATGTGAGTACAAATGGGAAAGAAACAGTAAAGTAGAAGGTGAGGAAGTTGGAGTAAAAGGGGAAGGAGGAAAGAGCAGGAGAAGAAAGGGGGGGGGGGAGAATATAGGGGAGGGGGGAAGAAGGGGAAGGGATGGGGGGGTCGGCCGGCTCTCATTGAATATATAGGGACCAGCAGTCAACGGCTGGGTAGGGGGATATATGTGGCTATGGTTCTAACAAATGTCTATCAAAATTTGGTGGTAAAAAGTGGTCAACCCACGGCTGCCAGATTTTAGAGTGCTGGGGAATAGTGTCCTGAACAGTCACTTCAATTCTGTTATGGATCATTGCTTGTGTGACCCTATTTTTAACTTCAGCAACGTGCAAGGTGGGGCTTTTCCAGGCCTTGGCGATAGTTTGTTTAGCGGCCGTAGTGACTTGCAGAGAGAGGCGCATTTGCGCTATAGTGTAAGAATTTGGATAGGAGTTTTAACACTACAATACAGGGCACTTTCACCCCCTTCCTTCCCAGCCCAATTTTCAGCTTTCAGGGCTCTAGCGCTTTCAGTGACAATTGCGCGGTCATGCTACACTGTACCCAAATGAAATTGTTATCATTTTGTTCGCACAAATAGAGCTTTATTTTGGTGTTATTTATTCACGACTCCATTTTTTTTTTTTTTTGCGATATAAGCGCAAAAATAGCGGAAATTTGGAAAAAAAACAATATTTTCTTTTTTCTATTTGAAAAGAAATCCAATAAAATCAAATTTTGTCATAAATTTAAGCCAAAATGTATTCTGCTACATGTTTTTGGTAAAAAAAATTCCGTTAAGTGTATAATAATTGGTTTGTGTGATCACGGACATATGTACGCAAATGATCATGTACATATGTGTGCAGATAATCATTGGGACATGTGATTTTAGTGGGACATATGTGGGGGACATGTTTTTATTATTAGGGACATGTGTTTTTATTATTTGGGGACATGTGTGTTTTGGGGACATATGTGGGGACTGTCTTTGTACTATGTGGTGTGTTGTGTGTTTACACTACACTGATGATCAGTGAGTAAAAAGCTGTAAAAAGCAGCCCATACTCACTGATCATCAGCCGGCTGCAGCGTTCTGCTCTCCTCTCCTCAGCGGTGACTTCCGTGTGAGGAGAGGAGAGCCGATTGCCTAGCAACCGGCTGTTTGTTTACATCACATGACGGCCATGATTGGACACGGCCGTCATGTGATCAGGAGGGCCAATCACAGAGCCCTCCTGCCGATCTGAGATGTGCCGTGTCCGGGTGACACGAGCACATCGGGATCGCGCCGCTGCGTGAGCGCGCGCGATCCCGCTACTCCTGAAGGACGTTCCTGAACGGCCTATCAGGAGTAGACGGCTCCCACCCGGCCGTATATATGCATTGGCCGGGTGGGAAGTGGTTAAGAGGGCCAGGGCTGGATCAGGGTCTAATGGTTCATGAATCAAAGTGGATAGAATTAGAATTTTTTTTGCCCAAAAGCATTGTACCACCGGACAAGTCCACCAAATATGTAAGTGTGTACCCCTTTCACCACAATTGCGGAAACAATTTGGCGAGTAAGAAGGCAGAAATTTAGCAATTCTGTCCGGTACTAAGTACCATCGCATGAGGACTTTATAACTCGCTTCCAAGGCAACGATATTTTGTGAGGAGAGTTTAGTATGTAGCCAAATATCAGACCAGTCGTGTCCATCCAGGTTCAGAGATAGGTCCCTGGACCAACACTGCGCATATGCTGGGAGCGCCGAAGGCTGAGAGGTAAGGTGTTCGTAGAACTGAGATATGATGCCCGGGGCATGCGGGTCGGAGTCGCATATTTTTTCGAATAACGATGGTGTGTCTGAGTCTGTAGCGGGGCCTATAATCCCTTGCGTAAAATGAGAAATTTGGAGATAACGGAAGCACTCTTTATTTGGGAGTTGAGCTTGGGCTTGAAGGGATAGGAACGGTTTAACTGTACCGCCTGCCACCAGATCGCATTTTCGGGTTAAGCCAGCTTGTGCCCAGGCCCGGAATGAGATGAGTGTAGTGTAGGCAGGGTAGAACTCGGGATGGCTCAAGAAGGAGAGGAGTGGGGAATGTGGGGACATTAATTTGAATGGCCTACGCAACTTATCCCAGAGTTTCAGTGAGTGTAAGGTTAAGGGGTTGGATATGGGGCCTCGAGCGGCAGAAGAAAGCCAGAGGAGATTTGTTAGGGGTATAATGTGGAGATCTACAGCTTCCAGACTCGCCCATATAGGGATTTCGACTTTGGCGTGGTAAAGTGTTATTTGGGCTAGCTGGGCAGCATGGTAATAATGGTGAAAATTGGGCACGCCCAGGCCCCCGGCTCTGTGGTGACGAAGTAGGACGGATCGTGTTATCCTGGGTCTCGTGGGACCCCATATATAATTAAATACTCAGCCCTGAATTATACAGTGGAAGTAAGGGGGTACTGGTATTGGGAGAACTCTGTAAAGGTACAAAAGCTTAGGGAGTAGGGATAAATTGCCCTTTTTTAAAACTTTACATATTAACTAAATTATACACCACACTTTGTTCAGTTAATAACCTTAAAAAAAAAAAAAAAAAATCGGTCAACTAATCGGTTATGATAATAATCGTTAATTGCAGCCCTAATAGGTAGGGAAAGATCTTCTCTACTCCTTTTGTGCCTGCCTTAGGCTGGTAAATCCTGTATTTGCCATTCTCATCCCTCATTCTCTCCTGAGCCATGACTGGTTGACAGAGGGCGCTACAGCTCCCCTGCCTTCTATGCTATATGTTAAAGTATAACTAAAGATAAAATTTATATGGGTAAAGGTCATTTTATTTAGCAGTGTTGGTTTCTGGTTTTCTAGTTAGGAGCATTGCATGTATATTGCGGCTACATGCACTGCTGTCCCTACACTACAAATGCCAGGAACCATTGCACCTGTCTATTGTAATGGGCACATCTGAATGTAGTCCTCAGGACCGCACAGATGAGTGGCTACATTCCCACATATAGTGGAACCTTATAGATCGTACGTATTGGATTTAGCAAGGCATTAAATAAGATTGCAGGCAAATGTCAAACGCCTTTTAACCCAGATGTGTTCATTCTAAAACAAAAAAATTTATGCATTAAAAAGAAAACCTATTGCTACCTGAAAACTGTCTTTATATTGTCTTTTCCCAGTCCCCTGTACAGCACAGTGTTTGTGATTGGAAGGTTCACATCTAACAACTATAAAACAATCCTACACAAAGGGGCTGAATACAATAAACAAATATAAATAAAATGCTACAAATTTCCTCTTTTTCTTCCTTTTGACTATTTTACTTTGTAAAACTAAAAAGGCTGCTAGCAGGTCTAAAGTGTATTCCTAGAGGTGCCTGCACATATCTGCAGCAGCTTCCACTGTGCCCAAATGGCAGTCCATTCTGGATGGGCGAAGTTCGGTTTCCAGTGTTGGAATCCCCCCACCCCGCTCCTTTTCAATGGTGTATTACTATGTTGGAGTGCATCACTGGCCCAAAGTAGTCTCCTAAGTACAAATTGATTGTAAAGCATGTGTCTGTCTCTCTTGTCAGATTACAAACTTCTGTGTATGTATTTACCTTTTTGATTTGCTTTCTTCTCACAGAATTATTCCCCATGCAGATGGAAGGTGTGAAACTTACTGTAAATAAAGGGTTGAGTAACTATTTCCAGGTAAGGCCCATTAATGCCTATCTATGATCAAAAATAATGATATACGTAATGATGCATTTAGGGCCAGTTCATACCATGCTCGCATAGGAACGGGCTGTGCAATTCACATGTGGTTCAGTGCAGTGCCATTTCAGCCCATTGATTTTGATTGAGCTAAAATCGCACCATACTGCACCAAAAGTAGTGCATGCACTATAACCAAATCGCATTTGTGCTTTTGTACAAAAGTACCATGTGGTTGCAACCTATGTTTGGGGTGTCATTAACTTTCTTTTGACACCTGCTGCAGACCGCAAATGGAGTGTTTTGCATGCGGTCTGAATTGCACGGGAATGCACAGTGCATTTCTATGTGAGCCATGTGCGGCCATGGTGTGAACCGTCCTTAAACAGTAATAAACCCAAAGCCAAAAATGTTATGTATTTGCAGCTTAGCAATCCTTTGATGTGGTGGCTGCATTAGTGTTAAAATATATTATAATATATTTTTCTTTTCAAAGCTATTTCTCCCTGAAGGAGCAACAGAGATGCATATATGGAGAGAAGTAGTTTATCTGGGGAGAGGGGAGTGTTACTAACAAAATATAATCCAAACTCTAGCTCACACTCTATAAGCAGTTAGTTGCGCCACTTTCAGATGGAGCAGAATCCATCAAGTGCATCTGCCTACTCGGCGGGGATCGCTGTTCTCATCCCTGCTAAACAGGCGGGTGACACAGCCTGCTGTTCTCTATGGGGCGGTCGGATGGAAATTTCCATCCGGCTGTCCTCCGATCTGACTGACGGATGGCGAACGTATTCCCATCTGTCTGTTTTTAGTGGATCGGATGTCGGCGGGCATCAATGGACACATGTAGGCTAACATCCGCCGCGTTATAGAGAATTGGGTCTTTATTGTGGCTGTTGAGAACCCATTGTTCCGGCTGGTAGTGGCCTTCTATAGTAAGGAATAAATGTGTTTTGTTTTGTTGTTTTTTTTTATTACTAAGGCTACTTTCACACTGGTGCAGGCGGGCGCCGGCGGTAAAGCGGTGCTATTTTTAGCGGCGTTATTTTGGCTCCTAGTGGGTGGTTTTTACCCCCGCTAGCGGCCGAAAAAGGGTTAAAACTGACTGCAAATCGTCACTGCGCCATTGTTTTCAATGGGTAGGGGCGCTTTAGGAGTGATGAATACAGCGCTGCAAAGATGTTGCTTGCAGGACTTTTTGACCATCCTGCAAGAGCACCGCTCCAGTGTGAAGGCCCTCAGGCTTTCACACTGGAGACACGGGAGAGGCTCTTTACAGGCACTACACAGCATAGAGCATGTAGTGCCTGTAAAGTGCCTCAGTGTGAATGTAGCCTAATGGTGTATCTTTACATATGGCTCCTGACTCAAGCAACTAAGCAACTTGTGTAGTGTTGAGCAGTGTCACAGAACACAGATGGCAGTCTTATCCAGAATGAATGACATTATTGCAGATAAAGTATATACTTGATTCAGAGCTTTTTAAATTAGTTTGTGACTTTGGAGCTGCTTTCGGTCACTTTTTCACAGATGGTCTGGCACATATAGCATGTCTGTTTAACTAATTTCTTGTCCTGTCTCGCAGGTAAACCATACAATCGCACTCAGTACTGTCGGTGATTCAAATTATCATTTTGGAGCCACATATGTTGGAACAAAGCAGCTGAGCCCAGCAGAGGTAAAATTATAATTTATTTATTTCAGGTACTTGTATAGCGCTGTCAATTTTTGCAGTGCTTTTACATATACATTGTATATTCAGTCACTACCCTCAAGGAGCTTACAACCTAAGGTCCCTAACACAGATTCATACATACTAGGGCCAATGTAGACAGGATCCAATTAACTTACCAGCATGTCTTTAGAGTGTGGGAGGAAACTCATGCAAGCACAAGGAGAACATGCAAACTCCAGGCAGATGGTGTCGTGGTCGGGATTCAAATAAGCGACACTATAATCTCTAACTAAACTGAAAATTCTACACCGTTAAAATTTTACACTAAAAATGTTTTTTAAAAGTTGACATAAAGCAGTAGATTCTTTCCATATATACTGTAATTATGTCATATGACTAAATGGCCATCTGCTATTTGTAAATAACATGGATACAATTCTTTCACTAGTGTTGGTAATTCATTTTTTCTGATAAATTATTTAATATAAAAGTTATATTGATTTGGAAAATGCACATCTTATTTATGCATAGCACAGATATCAAATTTCTCTCTGCATGGCTGGTTAATTAAAAAAAAAAAAAAAAAAGCCTGTAATTACTGGGGCTTTCGTCTTATAGATCTTTTGTCTGCGTTTCGGTCCCTTTTGTTCCCCTAGAACACATTCTTGTGTCAGAATTTCTGAAAGATATAATAAAGGCCGCCCTTGTCTTTATTTTGAACTAACCCTCATTTAAAAGGTTAGTTCACTTATACAAGAAATTGCCAGTGCAATTAAGGGGTGCCAGTAGATAAAAGCAAATAGTACAGCTTTGACTAAAAAATAGACTTGCCCTAGCATATGTACCTTCTGAAGCCTGGTATAAAAAATCCCAAAGATGGTGTTCCGCCATCCTACCTTGCTAACATGCTTCCAGCTGATACTGTTTGCCCCCACAATCACAGGAGCGCCCTGCCCTCTCCCTCTCCCGCGCATGCATTCATTAACCCCTCACCAATCACAGTAGGTCTGAGCTCAGCACTGCAATGACAGGGAAGATAGAACACCATGTATGTTTGGGTTTTTGAATCTGAGCTCACTTTTGTGATGAGGGGGGAAAGCAGTAATGGCTGGGAGCATCATAGTAATGTCCTAGCAACAGGGGAATGCCGTTTTTTGGCTTGGCTTTAGGAGGTATGCAAATGACCTACAGCTATGACCAGTGCATTGCTCCACATCAGTGAAAGCTACAGGGTTTTTTTATTTTTTTTTTTGTTTTTTTTTTAAACCAGAAACTCATGCAAGGGAGACAATGCAATGCTTTCATGAAAAGAAAGCCAATGAAAGTCTTGTGCAAGTCCCTAATACAGTACAATATACATTTAAGTACATCTCAACTGTTAAGGTAACCTTAAAGCTAAATGGTCTCATTGCACAGCATTAATAATTGCCGCAAAATAGATAACGTAACTGGAAGTGTCTACAAGCACACATGATGGCTTCATATTCAGGAGTAAAAAAGAACTCATTCCAATAGAACAAGCACAATATATTGAGAGTGCTTTTGCTGTAAGTAGTAAAGTCTCAATTGGCTTGTTATCTTTAACCTTGTCTATCCCTCAGGGTAATTGAGATTGTTTCAACATATTTGGGATGCATCTCCTGGCTGTGTGGAGTAAATGGGGAAGGGTCGTGATCCTATACAGCGCTTTACTTTTTCCACATTTTGTTATGTTACAGCCTAATTCCAAAATGTAGAATTTTGAAGAAAATAATGAATTTAATCCAAATAATACTCCATAACGATAACGTGAAAGAAGTTTGTTTGAAATCTTTATTATTATTAAAAAAAAATAAAAAAAATCCCATGTACATAAGTATTCACAGCCTTTGCTCAATACTTTGAAGCACCTTTTGGCACCAATTACAGCTTCAAGTCTTTTTGAGTATGATGCTACAAGCTTGGCACACTTATTTTTGGGCAGTTTCCATTCTTCTTTGCAGGACCTCTCAAGCTCAGTTTGGATGGGGAATGTAAATGCACAGCCATTTTCAGATCTCTCCAGAGATGGTTAATTGGGTTTAAGTCTGGGCTCTGGCTGGGCCACTCAAGCACATTCACAGAGTTGTCCGGTAGCCACTCCTTTGTTATCTTGGCTGTGTGCTTAGGGTCCTTGTCCTGTTGAAAGATGAACCTTTGCCCCTAGTCTTAGGTTCAGAGTGCTCTGAAACAGGTTTTCATCAAGGTTGTCTTAGTACATTGCTGCATTCATCGTTCCTTTGAGCCTGACACTTAAAGACATCCCCACAGTATGATGCTGCCACCACCATGCTTCACTGTATTGGTCAGGTAATGTGTGATTCCTAGTTTCCTCCAGACATGATGCTTGCCATTCAGGCCAAAGAGTTCAATCTTTGTTTCATCAGATCACAGAATTTTGTTTCACATGGTCTGAAATTCCTTCAAGTGCCTTTTGGTAAACTCCAAGTGGGCTGTCATGTGGCTTCTGTCTGGCCACTCTACCATACAGGCCTGATTGGTGGACATATGGTTGCTTTTCTGGAAGTTTCGCCTCTCTCCACAGAAACGCTGGAGCTCTGTCAGAGTGACCATCGGGTTCTTGGTCACCTCCCTAACTAAGGCCCTTTTCCCCCTGATTGCTCAGTTTGTCCGAGTGGCCCACTCTAGGAAGAGTCCTGGTCGTTCCAAACTTCTTCCATTCATGGATGATGGAGGTCACTGTGCTCATTGGGACCTTTAAATGCTGCAGAAATGTTTCTGTACCCTTCCCCAGATCTGTGCCTTGATACAATCCTGAATCAGAGGTCTACAGACAATTTCCTGGACTTCATGGCTTGGTTTGTGCTCTGACATGCACTGTTCACTGTGGGACCTTATATAGACAGGTGTGTGCATTTCTAAATTGTGTCCAATCCACTGAATTTACCACAGGTGGACTCCAATCAAGTTGTAGAAACATCTTAAAGATGATTAGTGGAAACAGGATGCACCTCAGCTCAATTGTGAGTGTCATGGCAAAGGCTGTGAATACTTATGTACATAGGATTTAGGATTTTTTTATTTTTAATAAATATAAATAAATTTGCAAGGATTTCAAACTGATTTATGTCATTATGGGGTTTTGTTGGTAGAATTTTGAGGAAAATAATTAATTTAATCCATTTTGGAATAAGGTTCTGACCTCAGCAGTCTGTAGTGGGAGCGTTGGATCTCTACTAGCCTCATGTAATATATTCCCAGTTTCATATTGTCTTCTGCTGCATATTCCCAGAAAAACGATTTAGCATGTCCACACTCTGAACCGCATTTTTCCTATTAGGTCTGCAGTTTCTGACAGTCTACTCAAGCATTACATATATTGAACATTATATGTGGCCCTTTGTTGATGACAGGGGCTGCGTTTGAGGCTTTCTTTAGCTCATAAGTTGATAACTGTCAGAGCACATGTGTTATAGCTTAGTAAATTGAGCCTCTGTCTAGCCAGGTTGCAGTGACACAAATATTTATAAGTGTACAACATGTGCTCAGCAGGGATGCCTTGAGGTTGAGCACTGAATCACTTTGTTAAGGTGGCTTGCTTATGCTCTTGTGTTTTGTTTTCCCAGGCATTTCCTGTTTTAGTTGGAGACCTAGATAACAGCGGCAGCCTGAACGCACAAGTAATCCATCAACTCACTCAGTGCGTCCGATCGAAAATTGCCATTCAGGTAACAAAAGTGCCTGTGCATAGTTTAATTACAGAAGCCTCACTGTCATGTCCAGCAACACTTTATTCAGGGTGCTTTATGTTAGTTGATTAAGGGACTAGTTTATACCGAAGAGCAGCTATTGCTATCTGCTTCCCGTTATACCCTATTTGACACACCCACCTCTTATGACCCATTAATAAAATGCAAACGCCAATGTTGAACCTGCAAGACTGCAGATCTGCCTAGCTCCATGATTGGAGAAGGGCTGCTCATGTGACTTTGATTACATAACTAGGCCTTCCGCCCCACTTTGTTTTCTTGAAACTTCCATTCATTTACTAGTGCTCTGCTGGCTTCAAGCTCCCAAAGCTGGCAGTGAGCTAAGCACATTGCTGTGCTTTTTATAAATGTTTTTTTCTTTTTCTTTTTGTAAAGCGATATGGCTGCGGTATGGCATGTTTTTCATTCCACTATTAATAATCGCTGTTCAGTCTGGTTATCTAAAGGATGAAGACCCGTATTTAGGCTGGAACATGTAACATGTTCCAGCTCCTGCTGTCTCGTGCTCACACACACACACACACACACAAAATGGGCAGTGGATCCTCTTTCTGCACCCACTGTCACAGTTCAAAAACATAGTGGCTGTTTCCTGTTAATGAGTAAATAAGTACAGTCAGCCACATCGGCAGGAGGCTTGTCGCTTTGAATGAACTGTGTGGTCGCTGATGATTGCGCCCTTGTATTCATTCACAAGCCCTGCAGCTTTCAAACAGTCAGTCCTATGCAGGTATGGACTAAAAGCTGCAGGGCTTGTCTGCAGAAGCCATGACTTTGCACCCCTGATCCACTCATCACAGGTACAATGGTTTCCAGGCTCCTACAGGAAAAAATAATCATCATTTTTTCTGCAAAAATATGTGTATTATTTTTGCTAAAAAGGTGATCTTATCCCTTAAATTTTAGTTTCTTGGCTGCAAGACTGACTGGTTAGTTTACAAAAAAAGCAGTATGGCTTAAAAAAAAAAAAAAATAATAAAAAAAACAGAAACAAAATACACAGAAGTGCGCTTCTGGACACTAACACATGCAAATTGGATACAGGTTTTCCCCGCATCCAATTTGCATGATAGCAGAGTGTGTCTGTCTCTCAGTGGAGTCAGTTCACACAGCTCCTGGGCGGCTGCAGTTTGCATTTAGAAAGGGTCCTGTGCATCTTTGGTTCTGATTCAGGTGCAAATTCAGGCAAAAAATTCAGACTTGAATCGGTGAACAGGGATGCACCGGACCCCCTGCTGTGACCCGCAGCCGCAGCATGTGTGAACCTAGCCTACTGCAGTAAAAGTGAATGTTTTAATGGACACTGGAGGGTTGAATTAAGGTTCCCTTTAAAGTAGTTGTAAACCCTTACAAACCACTTTGACCTACAGGTAAGCCTAGATTAAGGCTTACCTGCAGGTCCAAGAAATATCTCCCAAACCTATGCGGTTTAGGAGATATTTGCCCGATGCATAGTAGTCCATTATGCTTTGCCTTTGCAGGGAATGAAAAAGGAAGTAAACTCATCAGGGTTTACTTCCTCTTTAATACTCCAGTAGCACGATCTCCTTGCTCTCCCCTGCTGATATGTCCAGTGTGTAGCCAGGTGAGAGTTTTGCATGCTTTGTAATATAAAATAACTTCATGAAGATCATGTAGTAAAGGTTATTTTCCTACTAGTGGCTGCAGCTTTGTGTATGTACTAACTAAATTGCACATATTTTGCTCCTTGAAGTCCCTGAATAATGTTAAATGTAATTGAGTACAACTTTAGGAAGACCTGCATTTTAGGTGAAATTGTTCTTCTCTGTAGCTTTATATGTTCTCTATTAGCTTGCTTAATAATTCTTTCAGATGAGAATTGAAACTTTTTAATTTTTTTTTTTTTTTTGAAGAGTAACCCCTGTCAAATAGCTAAATACACGATTTAAACCCATGGAAAGGAACTATATAATATTATTATTATTTTTTCCAAATATAAATTTTATTGTTTTAAGAAAGTCAGGGAAAAAATACAGAACAAGACCATCATGACATCAGAAATGGTGGGAAATGGGTAATTTCAACGAAAATCTGCTGGTTGTTAGATACATACAATACATGACAATTATAACTGTAAATCGTGACAGTCTGTACCATGACTTCATAAGTCACCTGATATTCACATCTTAAGTTGTTGCGTGAGGAATGTTATAATCCCTTTTGGTGTAAAGCAGCAGTGCAGCTGCTCTGACCCAGAGTATTGATAGAGTGAATAAAGGAACTGAAAAGATCAAAGAGGGGATCCGTTGGGTCCCGTGGAAAGCATTTGGAGAATGAGGAGAGGGGCAGGTAGACTCGAAGGCAATGAGTGCGTTGGCGCATCGGGTGTTTTAGCGATTCTAAGCGATGTTCAGGTTAAGAGTTGAGTAGGAGTAGTCCATCGTCAGAATAAACATGTTCCATAGCCTCCATGTATTAGAATGTTTTTCTTGCTTACCTTGTGCAGTGAGGACTAGATGTTCAAGTTGTTTAATTTCCTCTACTGTCAGCAACCACATTCCGATAGATGGAGGTGTTTCTCTCCCCCCCCCCCCCCCCCTACAAGTGGGGGATGCAAGATTCTGTGGCTTCCAGTAAATGTCTCACTATTGATTTTTTTTTATTTTTTTGTGACTCTGTGCTGGGATCGTATGGTCTGTGAATGTCTGCGTTTATTCTAACTGTTATTCTAACAAACTCGTTGTAGCAGTGAGCAGGACCAGAAGACATTGAGCAACATTCCTGTGTCTCTCTGGCATCTCCAGCACCTGCCAGTAGTATTCGGGGAAATAATTCTGTAGTAGCTGGGGTGTATGGTACCACCTGGTCAGTATGTTATAGTTAGATTCTTTGTATCTTCGTACATATAGACTATTTTAAGGAGAAGTTTATGATGGGTTTTGTTTTTTTGCCATCTGTAAAGCAGTGTTGTAAGTAATTCTCCCATTTCTGTATAAAGGGCAAGTTTGGTTGGTCTGCTGGGGAACTGAGTAGAATGTATGTTTAAGAGAGTACATGTGTCAGTGCCCCCTCTTCCCTACAGTAGTCCTCAAAGGTCGTTGGGAGACAGTTGTAGTGTGTCGGGTTGGCGATGGAGTGTAGGAAATGATGTAGTCTTAATGCCTGCCAGAATGGGAGTCGAAAGTGACTGGTATTGTTTGTCAGTGTTTGTATGGAGGGCAACTTGTTGGCATCTAAAATATGTGAAGCACGGTCTTCCCTGGCAGCAAAATCTTCTTATATTCGGATTGTTCCAATCCCGGGGGCAATGCCAGGTTTCTTAGGATTAGCAAAGAGGTGAACCACTAGTGGAGATGGCAGTCCTGTGTATGATCTTTGAACCTATGCGCAGAGTGTTGCCTATTATAGGGTGGGATGTCAAGACTGATGGTAACTGGTCACGGCCCCTTTCAACAGTACAGAAGCCTGGCCTTGCTCTATTGTGTTCAGAGTTTTATACTTAATGTGTCGGTTCCAATCAATAATTTATCCCAGATGACCTGCTAAATAATAATTTTGCAGGTCTGTGAGTGAACTCAATCGCGGCTTAGAGTGTGCCCAAACAAATTTAGTAAAAAAGAAATGTGTTTGGTTAAAGTACTCGGGTGTAATTTTGACTGGTAATGCTTGTAGTTTAATATATGTGGACCAGAGTGCAGCTGCAATGTGAAATTGGTGTAAGCAAAAATTTAAAATACTGAAAACAATAAATAAATAACAGTCCCCAGTGAAAAGTGGTGGTGCTTATGGAACAATGATGAAAAACTCATATACAGTGCCCTGACTTTGATAAGTAGGTCCATGCTCCTTATGTGCTTAAATAGGGTGCCCCCTTAGTAGATGTGCACTCACCCTTGAGATAGTGCTGGGCCATTTTTTTTTTTACCCCCCCAAAAAAATGGGTATTTTTTTATTATATTAAAGCGCATCAACAAACAAAATTGCAAAGGCAAACCCTTTCTCTAACTGAAAAGTCATTGAGCAAGTAAAGCGGCACATTTAATACACATACTACAGGAGAGGGTCAGACTGCGGACACACTGCACGAGATTACCAGAGACTGCGGACACACTGCACGAGATTACCTGTGAATTGGGGCCTCAATGACAACTTTGCAGAGTGCACTGCACAGGGGACGCAGAAGGCTGTATTCGTGTGCTAGCTAGCAGAGAGGAGGCGGGGCCGAGAGCTCCACTTGGAACAGAGCAGCGATCTAAGTGGGTGTGCATCATTGGAGCTTCTGGCCCCAGTATAAAGGGGCGGGACGGGAGCTCCAATGACACGCGCCCACTCCAATCACTTCTCTAACTAGAGCTGTTCTTTTATGAGCATACATGCTACATGGGGCAGAGTCAGCGCGTCAGTGGAGCTCCCCGTCCCATCCCCTCTGCTGTCTAGATCGGTAATACAGCCTCCCATGTTCTTTTGTGCGCTCTGCAAAGCCGATTGTTTTGCTTGCTCTGTCACGACGGGCCTGCGGACATGCCCCCTGTTACGGAAACTCTGAAGGGAGAAAAATCGATTTGAACTCGCAACTCAATTCAAGATTAAAATCTTTTTTTTTTTTTTTTTATTGTATCCATCTATATGAGGAACATTAATCATAGTTAACCAACGGTCCAGAGGATATCTACAGGGGACGCCCCCCCACACACACATTTGACCTAACTAGCAATAGTTGGTCCAATCCCAAGGGTGAGCGCACATCTACTAGGGGGACACCCTATTTAAGCACATAAGGAGCACGGAACTACTTATCAAGTCACAGCACTGTATATGAGGTTTTTCATCATTGTTCCATAAGCACCAGCACTTTTCACTGGGGACGGTTTTATTTATTTGATTGTTTTCAGTATGTTACATTTATTTTTCTGTATGTAGCAATATATTGCATATAGCGCAGTATATTATTTATTTTTTAATGCTTGTAGTAAGTATAGGAATCTCAGAAGTGCACTCATTTTGAGGAGGTTACACCTACCAAACCAGGAGTGAAGTCCCTTATGCCCCATACACACTATCAGTTTTTCTGTTGAGTTTTTCCATCAGGTTTACCAAAGCCATGTAGTACAAGGGCCTGTCTGATTGCATACAATTGGAAACTCCTAAGGTTTGACCTCATATTATATGGTTTTGGTAAATCTGAAGGAAAAACTCAGCAGAAAAACTGATAGTGTGTATGGGGCTTTATTCTACTCCTCTAGTAGCAAGCATGTCTTAGTTAACAGAGGTGTAAAATGGAGTGCATAAGTGTGTCAAGTCGCTCGGTGTAAGGGTGCGAAGATAATTGAGGGTGCTGTTTGACCACTTGAATTTAAACTGAGATTGTAAGGAGCTCAGTCCACTCGGCGTTTATATTGATCCCCATCGCTGCGGATTTATCAAAGTTAATCTTTAGGATAGATATGGAAACCTAAGAAGATTTGGTAGGCAGACTATTGGATTAGTTAGTGAAAATAGGAACAATTTTTTTTGCCCACTGGATAAGTGAAGACATGGATTTGCTCTTGTGATGTTGCAGCAGATCCGCCGTTCAGTTCTTTGGAATGCTAGTAAACATCTGCCTTGACTCTCTCGTAGGGCCGGTTCACACAGCGAGGCGAGGCGACACGGCTCGCCTCGCCTCGCTCCCGCAAGTCGCCCCCATTCAGTACTATGGAACCGTTCTGAGAGGAGCGACTCGAGTCGCTCCGACTCAGAAAAAAGGTTCCTGTACTACTTCGGGGCGACTTCGGGGGCGACTTGCATTGACTTCTA
The DNA here is from genome assembly GCF_037356315.1 of Lithobates pipiens. Taxonomy (NCBI): domain Eukaryota; kingdom Metazoa; phylum Chordata; class Amphibia; order Anura; family Ranidae; genus Lithobates; species Lithobates pipiens. The sequence goes on along the minus strand of NW_027507788.1, from coordinate 93,712,165 downwards.
TACAGAAGTCCTCTGCAAGTCGCCGCTGAGCTCCCCGCAGGTCGCGGCGAGGTAAGTCGGAGACGCCTCGCCGCGCCTCGCTGTGTGAACCGGCCCTCAATCCCACGCAGCTGCTTCCTTCCCCACCCTATTATCTTTCAGATGGGCCATTCTCATTCCAAACGCAATTGCCCCTGTAATAGCAGATTTGGGGTAATTTCGAGTTAGCTGTAAAAAATATTGCACCTTTTGAAAGAAACTGAAACTATGAAGAGTTCTTCTTTATAGAGCACAATCGTTTTTCAGAGTAGTTGGTAATTGCAAAACACATTAGAGAGTGATACCTACTTTCTCTCTTTTGTTCATTGAGGGACAAAGCATCTTCATCTTGACCTTAGGGTTATATCGCCCCTTTAGGAGAGGACTAGGCAGAAAGTGTTAAAAACAGCAACACTTGCACAGTACCTGACTATACACTGGCTATAACCTCTCACACTGCATCCAGCAGCTCATTTTTTTTTCTGCCTAGTGTAGAAGGACCTGGCTCCCGGTGGGTCCATTGGTCCTGGGAATTTTTTTCTGGTTTTCTGCAATTGGTGCTTGGGCTTTCCGACATCAAGCGTCTGTTTCTCAAGTGTGTAAGGCGGCAACCTGGTCGTCCGTTCACACTTAAACCAAATTTTACAAGGTTGTTGTGAGCGCATCTTCGGATGCTTGCTTAGGCTGCAAGGTTTTGAAGGCAGCTGTTTAAGGTTGCAACTCCTCCGTTGAGGAGCTCTGGTTGTTATGGGTGGAGTTATTTTTATTTTTTTTTCTGCTGTTCCCAACCCTCTTTTTTTTTTTTTTTTTTTTTACGCTGCTTGGGGACGTCCCTAAGGTCAAGATGAAGATGCCGTGTCCGTCAATAAACGAGAGAGAAAATAGGATTTTTGTACTTCCTGTAAAATCCTTTTCTCTGAAGTTTGACAGACACAGCACCCTCCCCTCCTGTTTGTACTGCTTTTGAGGAACTGAGCTGCTGGAAGCAGAGGGAAGGGTTATAAGCCAGTAGGACCGCCCCCTGGGTGGTACTGTGCAAGTGTTGCTGTTTTTAACACTTTCTAGTCCTCTCCTAAAGGGGTGATATAACCCTAAGGTCAAGATGAAGATGTTCGACAATGAACTTCAGAGAAAGGGATTTTACGGTGTGTACAAAAATCCTATTTTTATCATTGATCCTTATACTTTCTGTAATCTGCATCTTGCTTTCTCAGACCCAGCAGTCCAAGTTTGTGAATTGGCAGTTAGACACAGAATACAGAGGACAAGACTTTACAGCTGCTGTCACATTGGGCAACCCAGACATACTGGTGGGATCTGGTAAGGAGAATATCAATAAATGAGAGCAAAGTGTTCTGCTCAATCCTCCTAAAGCTGTTCTTTGATAAAACGAATAAAGTTCAATATTTATATTTCTAATGCTCAGTTATGTTGTGTGTCTGTTTTTTTTTTGTTTCCCCCTTAAAAGTGGGCGTTCAGCTAAACCTACTGTCAGCCACATTCTAAACTAATCTATCTAACCCTGTAAAGAAGAGATCGCTATACTTGACTATTCTGTAGCCGGTCTGGTCCCACTCTGAGCTGTCAGTTGCGGCTTCGGTGTGTAGGAGAAGCAGCCGACAACGGAAGCCCCATAGTAACTCTATGGGTGACGTCACTTCCCAGGCATTTTAACAACCACTGTTGGCTTTCTCTCTCTAAACAGCAGCTGCTGCTGGAGACCGGAACGGTTTCAGAAAAGGTACATATATTGCTTTTTCCTTTTCCATGGTTAGTCGTTTTAGGATGTGGCTAAGAGTAGGTTTTGGCTGAACTTCCACTTTAATGCCAAATATGTTTTAATATATATTTTTTATTTTTATAATCTTTATCGCTTATTTTCCATTACAGTAAAGCCTTGGATTGCGAGCATAATTCATTCTGGAAACATGCTTTTAATCCATAGCACTCTTATATCAAAGCGAATTTCCCCATAAGAAATAATCTTAACTCAAATGATTCATTTCACAACCATTTAATCATAAGTGCTTCCGTTTATAGTCCACATAAAAAGATTATAGCAATGTGATAGGTTGTGTAACCATAAAATGTCCATCCACAAATGGAACCCTGGATTAGGAGCAGGATCTACACGGAGTATAAAAGAGAAGAGAAGCGCCTCTAAGTGTAGCAATATGGTTACATTTAATGAAGGTACAACATTTAGCAACTCACATGGTTGATGATTAAAACGGGCACATCTAAGTATGCAGGCATCCGGGGGAAAGCTGTCCACATAGACCGTCCTCCGCACTGCCGGCTTTCACTGCTGCCAGTTTGCGGTTGTGACCGGAAGACTACCCTGCAGTAGAGCAATCTGAAATCGAGGCTTGAAGCGCTCGTAAAACCCAGTGCGGAGGATGATCCATTTGGAAACTTTACCCCGGAGGCCTGCATACAGTAAAACCTTGGCTTGTAAGCATAATTCGTTCCAGAAACATGCTTGTAATCGAAAACACTTGTATACCAAAGCGAATTTCCCCATAAGAAATAATGTAAACTTGAATGATGATTTATTCCACAACCATTTATTCATAAGTCCTTCCGTTTATAGTCCATATAAAAAGATTATAGCAATGTGATTGGTAGGGATGCACCGAAATGGGTTTTTTGGTGCCGAAAGCGATACCGAAAATGAAAAATACACTAGGCCAAAAACAGATACCGAAACAGCACCGATACTGAAAATGACTGTTTTTAAAAATATTTTTATACATGAGGTGGTCAGAGACTGGGAACATGGTACAGGAGGTGGTCAGAGACTGGCGACATGATAAAAGAGTTAAGTGTGTTGCCCCCTGTGTAGTCAGTGATGCCCCTCGTGCAGCCAGTGTGTTGTCCCCTGTGCAGCCAGTGATGCAGCAAAGAGAGGAGAGCCACCTCCGCCGTCTGGTTCAATACAGCGCTGGGAACATCACAGCTTTAATTTCAATAGCTGTATGTTCCCCCGTAGCGCTCTGTCGCATATAGCCCCTCCCCCTTGTCCGGGGAACTGTGATAGACAGATCCCCCGTCCAATCTGGACACGTGATCTGTCTATCAATGTTCCACGAACAAGGGGCGGGGGGGCTGTATGCGACGGCGCGCGACGGGGGAACACACAGCTATTGAAATTAAAGATGTGATGTTCCCAGCGCTGTATTGAAACAGACGGCGGAGGTGGCTCTCCTGCGCTATGCACCTCCCATGATGGGTGGCACCAGGGGCGGTGGTGGTGCTCCGCCCCCAGGCCACGCCCCATTTTCGGCTCAATCATCGGCCATTTTTTACTTTCGGCAATGCCGAAAGGGGCATTTTCGACCGATATGTTTCGGCGGCCGAAATTTCGGTGCATCCCTAGTGATTGGTTGTGTAACCATAAAATGTCCATCTACAAATGGCAGCCTCCACAAGGGGATTGGAAGCAAAGTCCAGCAGGAGCTACTAAGTATAGCTCTAAGTGTATCAATATGTTGCTAAATGTTGTACCTTCATTAAATGTAACCATATTGCCACACTTAGAGGAGCCTCTCTTCCCTTTTCTTGTATACAAGTCAAAAATTATTAAATGTTGCTGGTCTTGCAAAACACTCTCAAACCAAGGTTTTACTGTAATGGCTGCATTAAGCAAATATCAAAGAACCAGATGTATGCAGCTCTGTAATGATTAACATATATTTATACCCTAGTTCTTATTTATTTTTCATGGAGTAGAGAGGTTAAAACCGCTGTCGGGGTAGAGGATGAGCACCAGCCTCTTGCAGAGTGGGGAATGAGATGAAGAAGCAGTGCAAGGAGTCAGTAGCATGCCCATAAGATCATAACACATAGAGGAACTCCTCACTATGCTGCTTCTCTGTTCACTGCTTGGGAGAGTGTACAGATTGACCTGGGCTCAGAAGAAGTGGATTGAATAATGTTAGCCATCATACTGAGAACATCCAGTGGCTTAAAAAAGTACAATTCAATAGGCTATTATTTATTGGTATCTTTTTGACTGGAGTTCAGATTACTGTAGCAGTACAGAGAATAACAAAATATTAGAAAATTAAAAATGTGATTTTATACCATACTAGATTTGAAGATCACTGGATGCCAGTGGCACATGATATGATTGAATAAATGTTATTTTAAAATATTTTCAATCGCAAGATAACATGACTCAGGTATGTCAAATTGTGCATTATATTAAAAATGTCCTGCCATAATAATATTACTCACTGTGTTTATTATACAATTCCAAGTGTTTCAGCAGTCCATAAGCAAATTAATGTTTTGTCTCTAGGTATTGTAGTTGCACACTATCTGCAGAGCATCACACCTAATCTGGCACTAGGAGGAGAACTTGTATATCATCGGCGTCCTGGGGAGGAGGGAACTGTGATGTCATTAGCAGGAAGATACACAGGTAATAATTCCATATACAACATATATGCATAAATTAATAAATGTACATTAGTGCACCGGAAGGATCCCCCCTTTCATATTAAGTGTGTGAATGGGACAGTTGGCGGGTGCCATGCGGAACTCCTGCACCACTAATGGTGAAATTCCTACCACTCCAAAAACGTAAGCAATAAATTGTGCTCTGTTCGGCAACAAAGAAATCGCTCTAATAATACGCTATGAGCATATTCCTGTATATATCCTGAACATTCAGTCCTAAGCGGAGCTTGCCCAATCTAAAAGGCATCTCACAAGAGGAGCTCATTTAACCAGAGCTTTACCAGGCCAATAATACAAAATCTTAAAGGTGCAGTGTGACCTGTAATAGAGTAAGGTGAGCAGGCATTGCACCCAAAGGTGTCTGGTGATGGCTTTCTAACACTTAGTTGCCGCTCGAGTGTTGTCCATTCATAAATAGACAACTAACGATTAGTTTGTCTGTCGACTAATCTATCTATTATTTTTGCTTTTAGTCATCAACGATACGATTATTTTATTAACAGACCTCTGACCTCTGTCCCTTTCTCTGCAGCCTCTGCTGCACTCATAATGAATGTAGAGAAGATAGCGGCTTCTCTCCATTCATTAACTGAGACATCGTAATCACAGGAGGTTACAATGTTTCAGTTATGTGAATGGACAGAGTCAGTGGTCACTGACTCTGTCCATATTGAAAAAGGAGCCGGGTTTACCGGCTCCTACCTCCGCTCTCCATCCTGAGATACCGAGGGGGGACAGCAGCACGAATGGGGAGAATAGAGGGGGACGGCAGCACAGAGGACAGCGGGAGACACGGAGCAGGATGAGAGAAGCACCGCGGTGGGGGTGTGGACCTGCAACTCTCACTGTGTGACGCATGGACGCTTTGCACGCCCTTCGACGTATTTTTGTAGTCGACTTAATCAATTACGTTGACTCGTCGTGGCAGCTCTAGACACCACGCTCTTTACCTTATATCCTTGGGAATATAGATTTTTTTTTTTTTTTTATTATTGGCCTTTTATATCTACTGGATGTTTGATGATGATTTCACTGTTTATATGATAGTGTTTTATTCCTGCGCTACCACTGGTGATCTATCAAATGTCAGGGGCTGCTGCTACTACCGGAATGGATCACACCGTATCCACTTAATATGAAACTAAAGATATGTTGGTATTGCGCTGCCCCTATATTAAATAACCCTCCGAGGATGATAAGTATAATGCCTAGTTACATAAATCAATAGTGTAATATAAAAATATATATCTATAAATGTCTACTGAATAGTATCAAAAAGTGCTACATTAAATAAAATAAACACACCACAAAGGTGATAGAATCCAAATAAATGAAAATCAAGTGAACAAAGGTAAGTAACTAAAAACAGTCTCTTTAGAAAATTACTATTTTGATAAAGTGCAGAAAAAATGCAAAAAAATAAAATAAAAAAAAAGTAAACGCACTACAGAGTCAATTGAAAACCTCCACAGAAACACAACTGCTTCAATTGAGTGCAAAGCCAAAAAACAGTGAATTGATCATAAAGTGCCAAGTGCGTCTTATAAATGTGCAAATAAGTAAACACTCTCCAGAGGTGATATAAGTGAACCACCCTAATAATAAACAAATGATATACAAGAAAATAAGAGAGTATACCTAGACCAAAAAGAGGGTACCCTCTCCTGATCACATAGGAATAAACTTTAGAATAAACAAAAAAATATATTTTTATATATTTTTTTGTTTATTCTAAAGTTTATTCCTATGTGATCAGGAGAGGGTACCCTCTTTTTGGTCTAGGTATACTCTCTTATTTTCTTGTATATCATTTGTTTATTATTATTATTAGGGTAGTTCACTTATATCACCTCTGGAGAGTGTTTACTTATTTGCACATTTATAAGACGCACTTGGCACTTTATGATCAATTCACTGTTTTTTGGCTTTGCACTCGATTGAAGCAGTTGTGTTTCTGTGGAGGTTTTCAATTGACTCTGTAGTGCGTTTACTTTTTATTTTTTTTATTTTTTTTTTGCATTTTTTCTGCACTTTATTAAAATAGTAATTTTCTAAGAGACTGTTTTTAGTTACTTACCTTTTTGTTCACTTGATTTTCATTTATTTGGATTCTATCACCTTTGTCGTGTGTTTATTTTATTTAATGTAGCACTTTGCACTTTTTGATACTATTCAGTAGACATTTATAGATATATATTTTTATATTACACTATTGATTTATGTAATTAGGCATTATACTTATCACCCTCGGAGGGTTATTTAATATAGGGACAGCGCAATACCAACATATCTTTAATTTCACTGTATATGTTATCACCGAACACACACTTGAATGGAATTTTATATTTGGTTCATATATGGTATTGGAGTTAAATTTTTTTGCACAACAGCGCACCATTTCTTTTTTCTTACATTTGATTGCTTATGTTGACATATTAGAGAAGGTGAGCAGTAGGAAAGCTTGTAAAAGAGTTCTGGCTTCAATGACTTCTTAAGGATGTAATGTTTAGAAGGAGAATATTGGTATAATGCCATATACTAGAGTCGCACCCATGCTGATCCTAGGCATTTACACAAGTATTGGTACTCGTGAAAATGCGCCAAAATATTTAAAAACTATACCTTCTGGTTCAGTTGTCAGTGGAATTCTCCTGCTGACAAGTGAACTGTACAGAAAAGAATGCTGCAATTATCAGTTGTTAAGGAGCAGGGCTGCCGCGTCCTTAACTGATGACTTATTTATTTGTCAGTGGGGTTCCTGCTGACAGATGAATGTAAACCCAACCAGGGGCAACTGCCGCTAGCCATCAGTGTCTGTGGAGTCTGCCATGGATGGAGAGAGGAACAGCCTGCATGTACCATCACTGGGTAGTGTGGGTATGCAGGAATGCTTCCTCAGCCCTCCAGGTGAAGATTTGACTGGGATGGGACCTTGGAGGTAGGTGTGTGACTGGCCATGCCTTCTCTCTCTGCCCTTTGGTTTAACCCTGTGCTGCCCTATAAGTGTGGACTAGGATACAGCTGTACTATAATCAGAAACCCATTGTTAACTCTGTGCTGCCCATATATATGGGGGGAAGGCCTTATGGGCTATAGTGGACATTTCCTTGTGCTATGTAAGCTGAGGAATGGGATTTGTAGTGCCATATATAATCTCTATTATTCTTATTTAAGGTACTTGTATAGCGACGTTAATCTACACAGTGCTTAACATATACATTGTACGTTCACATCAGTCCCTACCCTCAAGGAGCTTACAATCTAAGGTCCCTAACTCACATTCATATGCTAGGGCCAATTAACCTACCAGCATGTGTTTGGAGTGTGGGAGGAAACCCACGCAGGCAGAGGGAGAAAATGCAAACTCCAGGCAGGTAGTGTCATGGTTGGGATTGGAACCAGTGACCCTTTTTACTGCTAGGCAAGAGTGCTACCCACTATTTTTCTCTTCTCTCTCCCTCCCCCACCCTTTTTTTCCTCTCTCGCACCCCTTTGTGTCTTTCTCTTCCTACACCCAGACCCCACTCTCATCTCGACTTACCCTTGCGCAATAACCTATATTTTATGTCACTTACTCCTGCATGTTGTATAGACTGCAGGAGGCGGGGGACATAAGATGGGACTTGTGGCGGAGGCAGCGGACGTAGGATGACGGCATGGTTCTTGTAGTTGTGGGGCCAACAGTGCTGAGTGTTGGGAGTGCTGTATTTCTTCATCACTTGGTCTCATCCAGATGGTAATATTACACAGCACATGGATAGATGGAGACCCCCCTCACTGCTCCTCCTCATCTTGATCTCCCTGAATGACAGAAATGGGTATTGATAATTGATACCAGTACTTAAGAAAAAAAGGAATTGGTACTTGTTTCTAAAAAAAAAAAAGTGATATTGCGGCATCCCTACCATATACTCGTACATGTAAACTGCTACTATGCCTAGTTTAAATAATTTGTTTTAACTTCTTTTCTTTTTGCTTCATTAATGCTTTATAATTTCTTTGTAGCTCCAAATTGGACAGCAACACTAACGCTAGGACAAGCTGGAGCACATGCAACATATTACCATAAAGCTAATGATCAGGTACTTTAGATGTATATGAGCAGAATCTCTGGTCATTAATAGGTGCAGTTGGCAACCTCTGGCAGGTGTGGAAGGATGTGGCGGGAGGATGTTGTGATGCAAGTGTGGTTTTAAAATCACTCTGTTCCCTTAAAGTGACACTAAACAATATCCTTGTTCTTCAACAATAACCGATACACATTCACTACATAATGGCCCGTAATTTTTTTTATTGCTTACATTTGTTTTTCTGCCTCCTTGTATGCCCCCTGTAAGCTACCTCACCCCCCCCCCCCCCCCCTTCTGTTTGTTTGGAACAAGCAGTATACATTAGTGGTTATGTACACTACGTAATGCACACTACACATCCCATAATCCCTAGTTCATATCATAAGCGAGCAGGAGAGGATAGCTGCGTTCCTGTAGTATGCAGCGGGACCATTGAGAACAAAGGTAACCACCCTCCTACCAAGAAGTCTGATAACGGCAGGGGAAAATAGGTATTTAGAGGAAGCGGAGAGCATTTAGAAGGGACTGTTTGATCTAAGAATACACACTTGCTTAGATGTGTTTGTTTTTTTTTTTTGTTTTTTTTTAGTTTTGTTTAAAAAAAAAAAACGTTTAGTGTCACTTTAACCACTTGCTTACTGGGCACTTAAACCCCCCTCAGTCCCAGACCAATTTTCAGCTTTCAGCGCTGATGCACTTTGAATGACAATTGCGCGGGCATACAACACTGTACCCAAATGAAATTTTTATCATTTTTTTCCCACAAATAGAGCTTTCTTTTGGTGGTATTTAGTTACAGCTCGGAGTTTTATTTTTTGCTAAACAAACAAAAAAAGATGCAAAAAATAAATAAAATAAAATCATGTTTTAATAGTTTGTTATAAAATTTTGCAAACGGGTCATTTTTCTCCTTCATTGAAGTGCGCTGATTAGGCGGCACTGGTGGGCACTGATGGGCTGCATTGGTGGGCACTGATGGGCTGCATTGGTGGGCACTGATGGGCTGCATTGGTGGGCACTGATGGGCTGCATTGGTGGGCACTGATGGGCTGCATTGGTGGGCACTGATGGGCTGCATTGGTGGGCACTGATGGGCTGCACTGGTGGGCACTGATGGGCTGCACTGGTGGGCACTGATAGGCATAGTTAAGGCGGCACTAATAGGCACAGATAAGGCGGCACCGATGGGCACAGATAAGGCGGCACTGATGGGCAAAGATGGGCACAGATAAGATGGCACGGATAAGTGGCACGGATGGGTGGCACGGATGGGCACTGATAGGTACCACAGATAGATGGGACTGATGGGCACTGATAGGTGGCTCTGATAGGTGGCACTGCTGGGCACTGATGGGCGGCACTGCTGGGCACTGATGGGCGGCACTGGGGTGCAGCACCTTTGAGGCAGATTTTGGGTGGCACTGTGGGTGGCACTGTGGGTGGCACTGTGGGCACTGCTGGGTGGCACTGTGGGCACTGCTGGGTGGCACTGTGGGCACTATGGGCACTGCTGGGTGGCACTGACAGGGGGGCACTTACTTTATTTCAGGATGGCACTGCGGGTGGCAGGTGGGCACTGGCAGGGGGCAGGTGTCCGCTTGAATTGCTGGCCGTGATCGGGACTGATGTCCCGAACACGGCCGCCGGCGATCGGCTTTTTTTTTTTCTCCTTGCGCTGTCAGCGCGAGGAGGAATACTAGCCGATTACCGGCTCCGTTCTATCACATGATCAGCTGTCATTGGCTGACAGCTGATCACGTGATAAGGGGTCGGGATCGACCCCTTACACGGATCGGTGATCAGGCGAGTCTCACGGACTCGCCGATCACAGAGCGCGCCGCGCGCGCCCCTCAGGGGGCGCGCAGGCCGCTCGTAACCGGGACGACGTCAATAGACGTAGTCCCGGCAATCTAGGTCCGCGCTAATGCCGTCATTCGGCAATAGCGCGGATCCCAAGTGGTTAAAGAACTTTTTGAAGTACAGAATCGGACAAAAGTGAGTACACCCCTGACATTTAAAAAAAAAAAAAAAAGTATAAATAATTTACTCACCCCCATTACTGGGCAGTGTTCCCCTAAATGTTTATTTTTTTATTTATTTTTTCATCAGCTTCAAGTAGGAGTGGAGTTTGAAGCTAGCGGCAGGATGCAGGACACAAGTGTCTCCTTTGGTTACCAGCTGGACCTCCCCAAAGCCAACCTACTGTTTAAAGGTATGAACAGCTTTTATATTGCCCTCTAGTGGCCTAAATTTTATGAGCCATGTTTTTAAAGGGAGAAAAAAAAAAAAAGTTTGCTTCAGTTGGTGTACATTGCTCGACAGCTTTGTGATCCTTTTTTTTTTTTTTTTTTTTTTTTGTTTTTTTTATTTAAAGATTGTTTTAATCTTTAATGTTTCCATTGTAGGCGCTTTCACTATTTGAAATAAATAAAATAAAACCCTGGTACATAAATAATCAGCGAATCTAAGGCGTTATGTACACTGCTGCTGGTAAACTGATATTTAGGAGCAGTTGGGCTTTTTTTGTTTTCAGCTGCCCCTGAACTCTCCTCTGTTCTCTTATCAGTACATGTACACAGGGTCGTTTTCTAGTCGTTTCTAGGCAGTTGAGTTTAGCAGCATTTTTTGGAAAGCAAAAAAATGCCTTCAGGGCAGATGTTCAGAGGCATTTGAAACGCCAAATGGCCGTAACAGCTTGTAAACGCGTTTAGCCACGTTTTTGTTTACAGGTGTTTTTGACTATTTGCAATGCAAAAAAACACTTCTAAGCGCAAACGCGGCACAACAGACATTTTTAAATGTCGGCTACTATCTGTCAAGTTAAATCGTTTATGTACGTCCCGTGAACATGAAGCCTAAAGTAAAGCAATGGCCTTTTATTTAAAAAAAAAAAGAAAATATCCAGTGCTACACGGGAATGTAAGCACATATGCATAGTTTTTCTTTTTCCCCTGAAAAGTCTCACAAACGCACCTGTTAATTCAGCCAGTGTAGTCCACCTTTTTATGCATTTTTTTTTTTTGTTAAGTGCTGACAACACTATTGTATAGTTCCTAAATTCAGAGCAGAATTGTTGCTCTCTTGTAGGCTGCTTCTGCTGTAAAAATCCACATAGATTGCTAAAAAGTTTTCCAGTGCCAGATGTTTTGTATTCTTTGTAGCCAGCAGGTGGCGCTAGCTCCTTTTTAGTGTTCTAGCTTTTTCTTACCTTCTGAAGGAATCTAGAGTTTGCAGAAAGGAAAATTAGGAAGGGCAAATGCAACCCGTTCATTTCTCTCTCTATGGGATGCAAATAGATCATTTTGTTTTACTGGAACCAGAACAGCTGTTATGGTTATTTTTTTTATTATTATATATATTTTTTTTCACCTTTGTCCTTAGCTAATTTTGTATGTTCCTTTCTGGCAGGCTCATTGGACAGCAATTGGATAGTCGGGGCAACTTTAGAAAAGAAACTTCCACCACTTCCTCTCACGCTAGCCATGGGAGCCTTCCTCAACCACAAGAAGAACAAATTCCAGTGCGGCTTCGGCTTGACCATCGGTTAACATCAGCTTCCGTACACGGCTTGTGGTCTCTCCTCTACACCTAGACATGTGGCCTCTTCCTCTGCTTTTCTGACTGCCTTCTCCCTCTCCCCAGTTTCTTAACTCTCCCTTCTACCCCAAAACTCCTGCCAGGCACATTATTATTTTTTTTTATGGACTTTATTTTTATCATTGGGGTTAGGGAGGCAGTGGAGGAATTTCCAGATTATCCAATGTAGGTACCTAGTGTGGAGGGGAAGCCATTATTGTCTTTATCTCTTACGTGGGATCTTGTGGTTGGGTAAAGTCTGAAGGAAGAATTTGACTTGTCTGTAGCAACCAATCTGATTCTTCCTTCCATGTTTGAAGTATGGTATGGAATAGTAAGAGAACATTTGGTTGGTTGCTTTGTGCATAAAAAGTTCTGTCATCAGATATTGGATCACGAGGTCAGCCGTTACTTTGGTCTGAGTGAGTTTTCTTTTTGTGTGTGTCCTGTTCAGGCTATTTTCTCATTATTTTTATTTGTACCTTTAAAGCCATTAATGCAGTTTCCTCAACAACTCCATGTTATGAATGTGACTTGCCTGTCTGAGTGTGATGCCATGGATGATTGATCCTCCCCATCTTGTGTGTTTGATCCACCATCTTGTTCTGTTCTGCTCTAGCTTCTGGGGTAGGGAGGTGTCACGTCTAGGAAGAGGGTCTTCTCATGGGACCTGCCTGAGCCTTGTGTCCTCCTAGGCCTTGTGCTGCTGTTGGAGAGGGGAGGGACGCTTCAGTCCTGCTGCCTCCTGACCTCTCTGTAGGAGCTTGGATGTAAATCATGTTTAAGTTATAAAGAGAATGACACTGATCTTTTACACAAAACGGATGTGGAGCCCAGAGCGAAGTCATGACCGGGCATGTACAGCAACCAATAAACTGACTTCTGCAATGGGATTAATTTTTGTCCGAGTGTTTTTTTTTTTTTTTTAAGTCTAAGGTAACAGTTGCTGAAGCGGTAGTAAAATCCGCTTTTTCATCTGTACCTAAAGGTAAGCATATAATAAAGCTTACCTGTAGATACAGTAAATGTCTCCTAAATGCATACCGTTTAGTAGATATTCACATTTGTAGCAGCTGGTGACATCTGCGGCACACTGGGCTCTGAGGGGACGCCACACTTGAGTGTGCCGTTTGTTCAGAGCGATGTGCTGCAATTGCAACTTGATGCCATTGCGGTCAGCCATTCAAAAGGCTGAAGTGCCCGAACCCATAAAGAAGACTGGGTGAAGATGCAAGCTCTGTCATCGTTGGCAACGTGCCATTGGAGGGATCCCCCCTCCCCAGGGAACTCCCTATCAATAATTATTTTTACAGCTCAAGTGGCATTGATGTAAACCAGGGATATGCAATTAGCAGACCTCCAGCTGTTATAAACTACAAGTCCCATCATGCTCTGCCTCTGGGTGTCATGCTTGTGGCTGTCAGTCTTGCTATGTCTCATAGGACTTGAAGTTCTGCAACAGCTGGAGCTCCACTAATTGCATATCCCTGATGTAAACGGTAAGTTGTATTTCTAAGAATGACAGATTCTGCATTATTCTATCTAATCTGCGACACTTGGCATATTTGACACACGGGAGCTCTTTACCTCAGTATGAAACAGTAAATCACCCGTGCTGCATAAACTAACATAGTGGAATACTTGATGCTGCTGTTCATTACAAGAGTCAAAAAATTTTGAAAAAGGTAATAAACACAGTGCAGTCAAATCCAACAACTGCTGAAAATGCTGGTGTGCATCAATGCATAAGCCAAAAAAAAAACACACATAGAGAGTTTATTACCTACCACTTTAAGAAAAGGCTTCTTTAGTGTTACTGAGCCTGTTTACAACCAGAGCAAGTAATGTTGAAGACATTCCAATCTAATCATACAGTCTCCTTTAGGGCCATGGCACACTAGTGATCATTTTGCAGGTGATAACGGTAAAGCGGCCCTAAAAATATCACTGTTTTACCGCTGACACTGCTCCCGCCCCAGTGTGAAAGGGGCCTAAATGGCACATATCTTAGGCTGTACAATCAGATTGTAATACAGTTTACATGCGATTCAGTGTGGTGCGATTGGAGCCCATACATTTTGAATGTGCTAAAATTGCACCAAAATAGTTCATGCACTACAATGTGATCTGGTGCAGGAAAAAGCACTGCATTTACATTCTGCATTTGGGGTGTTGCTAACATTGCACTGACACCCACTGAAGATTCCATAGGCAGTGTATCTTGAATCTGGTGCTGGAACTGTGTATGAATTGCATGTTTTCCTCACCACATTTTAGTGCAGTGATGGCGAACCTTGGCAGCCCAGATGTTTTGGAACTAAACTTCCCATGATGCTCATGCACACTGCAGTGTAGTTGAGCGTTCCAAAGCATCTGGGGTGCCAAGGTTCCCCATCACTGGTCTAGTTTGAACCGGGGCTAATGGTGACGTATAGATGCTCTTATTGACTCAATGTTATGTGGATTTCTTGATCTAGCTGACCACCTGCCTTTGATAGTCCCTGTTTAGTTGAGTCGCCGAACCCAAGCCACCAGTCTGACATACCGAATATTTTCAGCAGACTGAAGATTTATGTCCAGCTCCTAGTTTCTACCCCATATTTTTACATAGAGGGCATTTCTTTAAGTACTGGCCCACACCATAAAAAGGCTACTTGTGTGTTTAGACAGCGGGGGCTGGATATGAGCAGTGTAAGCTGTCATATTGCTCGATGTAGACTCTCATTTAATGCAGTAACAGATGATAGTTGTTATTAGCAGCAATTCATTGCCATATGTGTATGGCAGTGATTCAGCTCCACTACCCATATGGCGAGTGTGACAGACATGCCAGACAGCTGCTGCCTAATACTGTGAAAGATCTGCACAGAATCCACTGATGTTTGTTTTCAGAAAAAGTGGCCTTATTCTATAATTATACCAATTTTAATTTATATGGTAATGTGATTTTACATGCAAATTCTGTGAAGCCTAATGGGTACAATAAGGAATTTAAGAAAAAGAAGCACATAATAAAAGATGCCCTTGGCAACCAGACAAATCCATTCTTTATCCGTTTGCTGACCAGGCCTTTTCTGTAACTTTTTGTTTAAAATAAAAGTATTGTTTTTTTTTATGGGCCATTCTTGCTTACCTAGGTGGATGCTGCATCTGTCCCCCGCCGCCTCTTCACTGAGAAGCTATGCTCAGTTCTCTCACCTCCCCGAGCGGAGAGAGCTGCTGCCTGTCAATCAGCAGCTCCCCTGCTCTGCAACTCAACGCTCATTGGAGCACTGAGTTGTGGAGGGGCAAGGAAACTGCAGTCTCAACCTCTCAGTGAGCCTTTGAGACAGCCATCAGTTCAGGCAGATGGTGGATCCAGACTTCCTGAGTTGGGACTGATGGCAGCCCATTCTTGCATAATCAATGCTTTGAGTTTGGCAGAATTTGTGGGTTTTTTTTTTTTTTTTGCTCACATGCCTCTTTAGGATTGACCACAGGTTCTCAATGGGCTTAAGCTCTGGGGAGTTTGCTGGCCATGGACCCAAAGTGTCCATGTTTTGTTCCCCAAGCCACGTAGTTATCATTTTGGCCTGGCAAGGTGCTCCATCATGTTCGAAAAAGGCATTGTTCCTCACCAAACCTTTTTTTTTGGATGGTTGGGTGAAGTTGCTCTCGGAGGATGTTTTTTGTACCATTCTTTATTCAGGGCTGTGTTCTTAGGCAAAATTGTGAGTGAGACAACTACCTTGACTGAGAAGCAACCCCACACATGAATGGTCTCAGGATGCTTTACTATTGGAAAAAACGATCAAAAACAGCGCATCAAAGGGACTAGTAGATTGATGTGAAAAAGACTTTAAAATGTCATTTATTAAATGTAAAAAATAAACACAGACATCTGATCCCTGCAGGATCTCAAACACATAAAAAACACCAATCATAAAACGGACAGATGTTTGATAATGAAAAGCTCCTCAGATCTCTCAATTATAACTTTGGAAAGGTCAAGACCAAAGACCAATGTGCACAGCTTTCGAATGCCTAATGAATGCAATCAATCATCTGAAAGAACCCAAAAAGTCAGTGTAAACGAATGGAACAACGTTTCTAGGGACACTCACTTAAGCAGGAGAGTCGGCATAGCAACCTTCCCCTTCACAGCCTTCCACGTGACAAGCCTCTCATGTGATCCACAGCCGCTCGGACAAGCGGCACTGCAGGCAGTGCAGCGTTCTCCAAGCTGCCTATGTGTACAGCTGATATCATCTGGTGACTAAGCTTGATCCTTACCACCTAGCGTGCAGCATTACACCTCTGCCTCCAAGCCGAACGCTTCAGATGGAGCTGAAATAAACACCTCCCCCTCGGTCATC
This sequence comes from Lithobates pipiens, assembly GCF_037356315.1. Classification (NCBI taxonomy): domain Eukaryota; kingdom Metazoa; phylum Chordata; class Amphibia; order Anura; family Ranidae; genus Lithobates; species Lithobates pipiens. Next base: position 93,695,682 of record NW_027507788.1, on the reverse strand, counting down.
AGACTGGACTCATCAGCTCTGCAGCCCATTGAACACCTATGAAGTGAGTGTCCCTAGAAACGTTGTTCCATTCGTTTACACTGACTTTTTGGGTTCTTTCAGATGATTGATTGCATTCATTAGGCATTCGAAAGCTGTGCACATTGGTCTTTGGTCTTGACCTTTCCAAAGTTATAATTGAGAGATCTGAGGAGCTTTTCATTATCAAACATCTGTCCGTTTTATGATTGGTGTTTTTTATGTGTTTGAGATCCTGCAGGGATCAGATGTCTGTGTTTATTTTTTACATTTAATAAATGACATTTTAAAGTCTTTTTCACATCAATCTACTAGTCCCTTTGATGCGCTGTTTTTGATCGTTTTTTCTGCTGCATCCATTTTTTGCCAAGTCCATAATGGGTTAACAGCCGCACATTGAGACCATCTACAGGACATTTATTTAAATAAACAAACATCCCACGAGATAGTCAAACGCTCTTAAAGAGACCATTCATTTGTGCGCCAACTTTATCTTGTTTTGTTTTATGCTTTACTATTGGCATGTGGCATGACACATGACTGATGGTATCGCTCACCTTTTCCTCTGCAGACAAGGTTTTTTCTAGATGCCCCAATTGAAAAGATGAATCCTCAGAGAAAATTACTTTATCCCAATCCTCAGCAGTCCAATCCCTGTACTTTTTGCAGAATATCACTCTGCCCCTGATGTTTTTTCTGGAGAGAAGTGGCTTTTTTTTTTTTTTTTTTTTTGCTGCCCTTCTTGCCACCAGACCATCCTCCATAGTCTTCTCCTCACTGTGCGTGCAGATGCACTCACACCTGCCTGCTGCCATTCCCGAGCAATCTCTGCACTGGTAGTGCCCCGATCCCGCAGCTGAAAAAACTGTGGATGGCGGTCTTGGCTCTTGCTGGACTTTCATGGGCACTCTGAAGCCTTCTTCACAAATGCAGTGGGAATATTTTTTATAGGATTAAGTTCATTTTCATGGCAAAGAGGGACTTTGCATATACTCCAGAGTGATCAGATGAATTGCAATTATTTGCAAATTACCATCATAACTGAGGCAGCAGACTTTGTGAAAATTTTTATTTTTGTCAGCCTCAAAACTTTTGGCCATGGCTGTAAACTGAGTTACGCATGCTCCGTCACTCGATCCGTGTCTGCCATTACTGACCACTCATGCTTAAAATGCTGTTTGCCTGGCTATCATACTGACACTTTGGCTTCAATCATTTTTAAGCCACCAACCCAGATCAAGTGTGTGGATGAGGACAGTTGCCTTTTTCTTAGACTGCATATGTTTCTCCAGGTCAGTGACCTCAAAAGTGTTGAAGTGAGTACGAGGGCAATGATAGTCTAGCAGTTTCAAAAGATAAGTAATAAGAACCCATTTATTTCTGCCCTGAGGTGTACATTTAGCTGTGCTTCCTGCTGAAGCACTATAAGGCTTAGCATACCGTATTATGATGGTTTTCTTTGGTCTGTCTTAAAAATAATAATCAACAAGGTGGTACTGTCCCTGTGTTAGAGCCACATATGGTAATAACTTTACACGGCAGTACAAATTTATCATGCACAGTATTCGATAAATACTATCCATTTTGTTGGTATTTAGACACATTTTGCTATTTGTTAAAAACCTTATATATATCTTATACTTTTTTTTTTTTTAATGGGATAGGAAAAAGTTACTTGTTTAGTATTTACTGTTGCTTGTGAACATCTAGAGACAAATTTATTTCCCAATGACAGAGGAAGCATAGTGGCGAAAAAAAATGGTCACGTTAAAGTGGAGGGCCCCCCTGAAAAAAAAAAATGAAAAATTACAAAAAAATCTAAAAAAAAAAAATGAAAATTTTTTTTTTTTTTTTACTTACCAGACATGCCTGTTGCTAGGCACATAATCCTAATCTTCCTCTTCCTCCTCCGCGGAGATCTTCTTTCTTCTCCCTCGTCACGTTATCAACTGGGAAATGGGTCGCGCTGTGTTCTGGGAACTTTGTGTCCCAGAACACAGCACGTCCCATTCACAAAGCGCTGCGCAACTCGCGCATGTGCAGTAGGAAACGGGCAGTGAAGCCGCAAGGCTCCACTGCCTGTTTCCCTTAGAAGGAATGGCGGCGCCGAGGGATGGGTCGGCCTTGGGCGGCCGACATCGCGGGCGCCCTGGACAGGTAAGTGTGCTTATTAAGTCAGCAGCTGCAGTGTTTGACTAGCTGCTGACTTTGAAATTTTTTTTTTTTTTTTTTAAACAGCCCTCCTCTTTAATGCAAAAAGTACTTTTATTCTTTTTTTTTTTCTTCGAAGCCTGGTTGAATTATGTTACTTAATGCGCTATTAAATTTGTTTTTGAATGAGCAGGAAAATATATATTTAAAAAAATCTTACACTTGTTATACAATGCATCCGGAAAGTATTCACAGCGCTTCTTTTTCCACATTTTGTTATGTTACAGCCTTAGTCCAAAGTGGATTAAATTCATTTATTTTCCTCCAAATTCTACAAATAATACCAATGTGAAAGAAGTTTGTTTGAAATCTTTGCAAATTTATAAAAAATAAAAATCCTATGTACATAAGTAGTCACAGCCTTTGCTCAGTACTTTGTTAAAGCACCTTTTGGCACCAATTACAGCCTCAAGTCTTTTGAGTATGATGCTACAAGCTTGGCACACCTATTTTTGGGCAGTTTCTCCCATTCTTCTTTGCAGGACCTCTTAAGCTCCATCTGGTTGGATCGGGAGCATCTCTCAAGAGATGTTTAATTGGGTTCAAGTCTGGGCTCTGGCTGGGGCAGTCAAGGACATTCACAGAGTTGCCCCACAGCCACTCCTTTGTTATCTTGGCTGTGTGCTTAAGGTCGTTGTCCTGTTGGAAGATGAACCTTCGCCCCAGAGCCCGCTGGAGCAGGTTTTTTTTTGTCAAGGGTGTCTCTGTACATGTCTGTGTCTTTACCCTCAATTTTGTCTAGTCTCCCAGTTCCTACTGCTGAAAACATCCCCACAGCAGGATGCTGCCACCACCATGCATTAATGTAGGGATGATATTGGTCAGGTGATGGGCGGTGCCTGGTTTCCACCAGACATGATGCTTGCCATTCAGACCAAAGAGTAGTTCAATCTTTGTTTCATCAGATTTTGTTTCTCATGGTCTGAGAGTCCTTCAGGTGAGCTGTCGTGCCTTTTACAGAGGAGTGTCTTCTGTGTGGCCACCCTACCGTATAGGCCTGATTGGTGGAGTGCTGCAGAGATGGTTGTTCTTCTGGAAGGTTCTCCTCTCTCCACAGTGAAACGCTGGAGCTCTGTCAGAGTGATCATCAGGTTCTTGTTTGCCTCTCAGACTAAGGCTCTTCTCCCCCAATTGCTCAGTTGGGCAAGGCTGTACCAAACTTCTTCCGTTTACAGATGATGGAGGCCACTGTGCTCATTGAGACCTTTAATGCTGCAGTAATTTTTCTGTACCCTTCCCCAGATCTGTGCCTCAGTACAATCCTTTATCGGAGGTCTACAGTCAATTCCTTGGACTTCATGGCTCAGTTTGTGCTCGGACATGCACTGTTAACTGTGGGACCTTATATAGACGGGTGTGTGCCTTTCTAAATCATGTCCAATCAACTTAATTTAATTGTAGAAACATCTCAAAGATGATCAGTGGAAACAGGATGCACCTGAGCTCAATTTTGAGTGTCATGACAAAGGCTCAGAATACTTATGTACTTGGGACTTATCAGTTTTTAATCTTTTTTTTTGCAAAGATTTCAAACAAACTTCTTTCATGTTGTCAGTATGGGGTATTATTTGTGGGAAAATAATTAATTTAATCAATTTTGGAATAAGGCTGCAACATAACAAAATGTGAAAAAAGTGAAGCAGTGAGAATGTTGTCCAGATGCACTGTATGTAAGTGCAGTGGTTCTCAAACTGCAGTCTGAGGGCCAGGTGCAGCTCTCTGCCTAATGTTAACTGCCTACTGTTATCTGACCCTTGGGACACTATTCCTTCCACTTTTGGCACCTATGGCACTTTTCTTCCTACTGATAAAACATATAAATACAGCGCTCGGAAACATACTAAATGTAAGTGAAAAAATATTTAAGATGAACCAACACAAAATCCAAAACAAATGACTGAAGGTGCTCCAATCCAAAGTGAATGAATGAAAACTTCAGGTGCACAACACCCCCTTAAGAGTCCCCACTCACCAGATCCACGTGACCCCCAACTTTTCAGTCTGGAGGGTCAATTAAGGCTTGGTATGGATGTCTTTAGGATGGTGTGTGGAAAGCCAGGTCAGCAGATCCAGGGTTCCTCAAAGAAGAGTTTGAGCCAGAAAGACACATACCCAGAAGAAAAAAAAGGAACTAAATAGTGAAGTACCATCAAAATTGATTTGTTTAATCAAAAGATGGGTACTTACAAAAAGAGGGATTAAAACGAGCATTAAGCATGGGACAGATCATATGAAACCGTCGTTGGGGGCGTGCATTCCAAACGTCCAGAGCTGGCGTCCGTATTCCTGGAAACAGCGTCATCTGTTCCTACTGACACCAGTGATGAGGCACTATTTCTCCCACTTAGCAATGGGGCACTATTCTTTAGAATGACACCAACGATGGGGCACCATTCCTCCTTCCATTGGTCAATAACTCATAGACATGCTAATAGACATAGACATGCTAATTCCTTCCTGCTGCTTTTCAAGGCTAACTTGCAGGTAAGGACCAAAGTTCCCACCCCAAAGTCTCTCTGATCCTCCAAATTATGGGTCCATTGAAAAGAAGCAATCAGAAGATGGGAAAATACTTTATTTTAATGAATACCAATTGAATTCATGATATCCATAAACTTCTAATTTTCATTTTGTGTTTACAGAATTAGGTTCTCCCAAATGTGGTTGTCCTTTGGTTGCTTGTATATAGTACACTAAGCTCATGCACCAATTAGTAGTCCATTCCGGTGAACTGAAACTCCAAGAAAAATAACTCACAGGTAAATACACTATATTACCAAAAGTATTGGGAAGCCTGCCTTTAAACGCACATGAACTTTAATGGCATCCCAGTCTTAGTCTGTAGGGTTCAGTACTGAGTTGGCCCACCTTTTGCAGCTTTAACAGCTTCAACTCTTCTGGGTAGGCTGTCCACAATGTTTAGGAGTGTGTCTAAGGGAATGTTTGGTCATTTTTCTTCTAATGAATGAGCGAGTTTGGGGTGGAGGAACTTGATTGAGTCCTGAACTCAACCTGATAGAACACCTTTGGGATGAATTAGGTTGTTTTCACACTGAATCGCTTTACAGGTGCTATAGCGCTAAAAATAGCACCTGTAAAGCGCCTCTCCTTTCACACTGGAGCGGTGCGCTAGCAGGACGCTAAAATAAATTCCTGCAAGCAGCATCTTTGAGGCCTTGTAAAGCTCCCCTGCCCCCCTGTGAAATCAACCTTTTAACTCTTTTTCAGCAATTAGCGAGGGTTAAAAGTGCCCCGCTAGTGGCTGAAAAACAATGTTAAAGCGGCGCTAAAAATAGCGACGTATTATTGCCAACTCTTGCCCTCTTCAGTGTGAAAGTGCTCTTAGAGTGGAGACTGCAAACCAGGCCGCCTTATCCACATCAGTACCCGACCTCACAAATGCGCTTCTGGAAGAATGGTCAAACATTCCCATAGACATACTACTAAACCTTGTGGACGGCCTTCTCAGAAGAGTTTAAGCTGTTATAGCTGCAAAGGGTGGGCCAACTCAATAGTCCGTAGGGTTCAATAAGACTGAGATGCCATTAAAGTTAATGTGTGTAAAAGTAGGTCTCACAATACTTTTGGTAATACAATGTATGTTTTCTGCTTTACTTGCCAAACAACTTGTAATTTTGTCCAGTCATTTTTGAATATATGTCTATTTTGACTGAGCATTTATCTGTTTTCTTGGAGCTCCGCTTTAATTCAAGTAAATATACTTAACTATCAAGTTTACAGTCCATGGTTTCCCTCAGGAACTGAACTAGTCAATACATGAGCATAGGGACAGCCAGAGGCCACAAGACTATACATGTCTTTGGAAATGGTTAAAAAAAAAAAAAAAATGAATAGGTATTTTTGGGTGAGCTCCTGGATCTTTGAACATTTGTAATTTTGGTTTCTTTTCTTTATTTCTGAGCTTTTGTTTTGTTTTATGTGAGTCATATCAGTTTGTTATGGTTTCCTTATGTCTACTTTCTTAAAATCAAGTACACTATATTGTTGTTTAGGTTGTTGATCATTTCTTTATGTTTTTAGGATGCTCTGAGTAAGGCCCCTTTCACACGGGATGGATCTGTGATGATCCACCCCGTGAACATCCGCTTGCTCAGCGAGGATCACTACATTGGTCCCCGCTGAGCCAGAGGACAACAGGGCGGTCCCTGCACACTGTGCAGGGACTGCCCTGTCAGATCTCCACTCTCCTCTATGGGGGAATCGGATGAACGTGGATCGTCTGTCTGTGTTCATCTGATCCGCTCTGAAGACGGATAGAAAAATAGGATTTTCCTCCTTCTGCAGAATCAGACCATATCGGGGACGGATGATATCCCATAGCGATGCATGTATGTCTGTATTTCATCCAAAAACGGATGGATGAAATACGGACTTACGGTCTGCACGTATGAAAGGGGCCTAAGGTGATATTAAAATGGGTAAGGTCAGGGATTTGATGTGGACAAGGGAGCTTTTGATCATACTGGCAATTAATGCCGGGGACAAGGACCTTGATTCCTGCCCTAGGTGGTGGTTAATAAAGTCCATCAAAAAGGACAACTCCAGATTGGCAATGCCTGCAGCTGTCTCAGTACCTGATCAATGACTACATCTGAATCAATACAGTTGCCGTTCAGCTGCATCCATTTTCCACCTGGCCCTTTCAATTTTTCAACTGAAGTATGTCAAGACAAGTGGTCCTGGTTGTTTATCAAGACTTGTACGGACAACTTTAGGGTCCTGGTGTGTAATGTATACATATGGGGTTTATTGCATTCGAGTACACTGCATTAAAGTGGAACTAAACATCAAATCAAAAATGTAATAAACTGCAGATTACCAATCATTCGATGTGCCGGCTGCATTCTTTTATTTTATTTTTTGTCTGTTTTCAACTGGTCAGTATCATAACTCCTATATTAGAGTGTCTCCACTGTAGATGAGTGCCAGTTCACACTATGTGAATTCAGGAACCGCATTCCTGTTCAAATCACATGCCATTCTTCAGAAGTGCAATTTGAGCCATTATTTTGTTTGGCTCAAATCTCACCGAATCACCACCAAAAACGTGCAGGACCCTTTTTTTGGCCGCACCAGAATTGGATTGCATGGGCATTCACACCTATGCAATCCTATTCTGCAAATCGCACTACATTTTGGGAATCTATTTCGGTGTGTTCTTAACTCAACATACACACTCACAAACTGTTCACATTAAAAGGCTGCGATTTGGATGCTGTGTGGAATCAGCACAGAAAATTTGCAGCGAATTACACACATCAGTGTGAACCGGGACTGAATGCGCAACAGAAACAGCTTTGGACAGCAGCATTGTCAGTCTGGGGGTAGGAGACTTTTGGAAATGTTTTTAGCTAGTTTTTTGCTTCTGTACTTAATATTACTTTTGGACTATTCATATTTCTTTCTTATTATTGTTTTTCACCTTTTTATTTGTGTTTATATTATAATTTTTGTACACATGGTGGAAAGTAAGTTTTGTTATGGTGGTAATGATATAATTTAGCACTATTTATGGTACATGTTTTTCAGCGCAGCTTTCTTTTTTAAATTGCTTTTCATTGTGTGTATCTCACATTAAGTTACAGCAGGAGTTTTTAATATCATTTTTCTTTTCACAGACATTCATTTATAGACAGCGCTGTTTTTTTCATTTTTTTTTCATATGAGAATTTTTGTATGGTGAGTAACCTCTTCACTATCGACATGAGACTAGCATGCTACAAAAAAATGGACGAATGGTCGTTTGAAAATCTGATCGTGTGTACGATACTTTACACTCAGTCAAAGAGTCAAAGTTAGAGATTCTGCAGGATTAGTGAGGTGTATGATTACTCAATTGTACCAAGCAGGTGCTAATGATCATCAATTTCATAAGTAGGCTGAAACACAGTAATTTACTGAAACAGAAACAGCTGTGTGGGAGGCTTAAAACTGGGTGAGGAACAGCCAAACTCTGCTACAAAGTTGAGGTTGAGGAGGACAGTTTCATGTCCCAAGTCATACACCATGGCAAGGCCTGGCAGAGCAACAAGACACAAGGGAGGTATACTGCAAAAGCAGACTGGGGTTTCAAGATGTGCTGCTCATGCTCTTTTGAAGATGCACAAAGAAACGGGCAACAATGAGGACTTTGAACGCAATGGTCACCAAGAAAACAATGCAGCAGATGATAAAACATCATGCTTTGGCATCAGAGGATATGCAGCAGTGCCATCAGCACAGAACTGTTGGAAACCAGTGGGACCCAGGTACACCCATCTACTGTCCGTCCAGAAGCAGTCTTCATGGAAGAATTGTGGCCAAAAAACCACACCTCCAACATGGAAACAAGTCTAAGCCACTCAACTGCATGAGAACATAGGAACTGGGGTGCAGAAAAATGTCAGCAGGTGCTCTGGGCTGAGGAGTCAAAATGTGAAATAGTGGGAGTAGCAGGAGGCAGTTTGTTGGTGAAGGTCTGGAGAAAGGTGCAATGAGTGTCTGCAAGCAACAGTGAAGCATGGTGGAGGTTCCTTGCATGTTTGGGGCTGCAGAGGGGGACTCTGATGTAAGAGAGGGCCCTGATGTGGGCTCTGATTTAAGGGGGACTCTGATGTAAAGAGGCAATCTGATGGGGATTCTGATGAAGATCTGATGTTATGGGAGACTCTGATGATAAAGGTGCAGACTGAAGTTATTTTTGTTTGGCTGTTTAACCACTTAAGCCCCGATCCAATTTTCAGCCTAAGGACCAGAGGTCTTTTTACAATTTCGCACTGCACTGCTTTAACTGGTAATTGCGCGGTCATGCAATATTGTACCCAAACGAAATTTGCGTCCTTTTCTTCCCACAAATAGAGCTTTCTTTTGATGGTATTTGATTGCCTCTGCGATTTTTATTTTTTATGATATAAAAGGAAAAAGACTGAAAATTTTGAAAAAAAAAGATGTTTTCTACTTTTTGTTATAAGAAAAATCGAATAAACTAAATTTTAGTCATACATTTAGGCCAAAATGTATTCAGCCACATGTCTTTAGTAAAAAAAAATGTCAATAAGTGTATATTTATTGGTTTGCGCAAAAGTTATAGTGTCTACAAACTAGAGTACATTTTCTGGAATTTACACAGTTTTGAATTTATGACTGCCTATCTCATTTCTTGAGGTGCTAAAATGGCAGGGCAGTACAACCCCCCCCCCCCCCCCCCATGACCCCATTTTGGAAAGTAGACACCCCAAAGTTTACAAAAAGTTGTCACTAAATGATATATTGCTCACACATGCCATAGTTATATGTGGAATTGCACCACAAAATATATTCTGCTGCTTCTCCTGAGTACAGGGATACCACATATGTGGGACTTTTTGGGAGCCTAGCCGCGTACGGGACCCCGAAAACCAAGCACCGCCTTCAGGATTTAAATATAAAACGCTACCAAAAAAAACTGTGATCGCAGGGATCAGGCCTGACTCTGCGAACGCTGCAGTTATGTGTTTAGTGTTTTGTAAGTGACAGTGATCGATCGATACTGCACTTGCATGGGCTAGGCAGAGGGGCAAAACGCAGGTGCTAGCAGGTATCTGGGCTGATCCCGCTAACAATGCGTTTTTTTGGAACCCTAAACTGCTGGGGACGCTAGTATAGATCTCATCAGATCAGATATTGATCTGTTCAGATACTATACCACTACGGGAGGTTTATGCTTTGCACGTGGGTGTTAGCGGTACTTGCACTAACCTAGCGCTGCCTGGGGCGACGCAGACCCTGACCCTAAAACCTAATTGATATCACCCGCCGGGTGATCAGGGGGTTAAACCTTTATTGGGTAATAAATGGTGGGTGCCCTGATGCTATAAAAAGCAAACTAACTAACCAGAGTCACCCGTAACACTTATACAGTGATCACTGGTGAAAGGGTTAATTAGGGACAATCAGGGGGTTAAAATCTTTATTAGGTAGTATATGGGGGTACCTAACGCTATAAAAACCTGACGGGGAACCTAAAAAAATAACTAGCTACCTAGCGGCACCAGTGACACTAATGCAGCGATCAGAAAAACGATTGCTTAGTGACAGTGGCAAAAGGGGGTGAAAGGGTTAACTAGGGGCAATCAGGGGGTTAAAACCTTTATTAGGTAGTATATGGGGGTCCCAGACGCTATATAAAAACCTGACGGGGACCTAAATAACTAACTGGCTATCCAGTGTCACCAGTGAGACTTATGCGGTGATCGCTGGTAAAAGGGTTAACTCTAGGGGAAATCGGGGTTAAACCTTTATGGGGGGGTAGGGGGCTACCCTGGACCTAACACTAACTGCCCTGACACTTTTTACTGTCACAACTGACACTAAATGCAGTGATCAGTAAATAAATGATCACTGCAATCAGTGACACTGTGGGGGGGGGGGGGGGGGGTGATTTGTGTGCCTATGTGTACCTACATGTCAGTGTAGTGATTGGTGCATTTACTATGTGTTCTCCTCGCAGTCCGGTCAAAAAGACCCCCCCGAGGAGAGTGACATCACTTCCTCCCTGCCTGTGTTTACACTACACAGGCGGGGGAAGCTTCTCATTCGCCAGGAGGGATCGAGAGGGGATGGCCAGAAACCAACGGCCATTCCCTCATCCCGGATCGCTCCTGAAGCGAAACAGACCGCCGCAGCCAGCGGGAGGGGGTCCGATCGGACCCCCCACCCGCTGGAAGGCAAACACATAAGGGGACGTGCTTGTGCGCCTTCATTCCTTTCTGCCGACGTATATCTCCATGCGCCGGTCCTTAAGTGGTTAAAGAGAAGGTTCAGTCTGTAAAAACAAAATAAATAAATACTTTTATAATTTACTTTTAATAAATTTACACTTAAGCCCCGTACACACGGGCCAAATGTTGGGAGACATCGGCTAGTTCAATAGAAACTGGCCGACATTCAGCCCATGTGTATGTCAGTCGGAAAACTAGCAGCTGGCTGGCTCTTGATCTGCACTCTCAGCCAATGGCTGAGTGCGGTGTTTGGAGTGCCAAACTGTTGGTGTGTACCAGGCTTTCCACACTGGGCTAGTTCTTCACTAGCTTTCGGTTTACCTGGCATCCTAACTGTGGGCAGCTTTTGGCTTCACAGCCATCTGCCCACTGCGCATGTGCGAGACACGCTGCGCTTTGTGAACGGTCCCGCAGTCTCTATGACCTATGACGTGTCCCAGAAGACTGCAGAGAGGGCGAGGGGAGGTGAACTTTCACTCTGATCACCTAAGCCAGGGGTGGCCATCCAGTGGCCCGCAGAGCCCTCTGATGTGGCCCGCGACCTCCTGCTCTGGAATGGCGGGTTAGCAAGCCCAGATCACAGGTTGCCAACCCATCATACCACAGCATCAGTGTTGTGAATGAAGCTGGTGGTAGAGGAAGAAAGCGGCTGCAGGGCAGAGCCACATAAGCAGATGCTTCCTGTACAGCGCCAGCTTTTGCCACAGGCAGAGTCTATGGCAAAGTTCAGTTAACCCACAGGATAGACACAGGTGCAATACGGGGCACACGCGGTTTGGGTAAACTGCAGCACATCAGTGTCAAAGCAGTTTTGGCCCCTTTCACATGATCGGCCCTACCCAATCGGACCCTCAATTCACCTCTAGAGCAGCAGATGTAAACAGACTTTTGTCCATTTACTCCCGCCTGCCTCCAATCCAATCCTAAAAAGCCGGAAAAAAAATATAAGGCAATACGTCCCCTTCCATCTAGGTAGATCGGAGGGCCTATAGAGTAGCCGTGACCTGTCATCCACTAGCTCCACTCATTGTTACCAAGTTGCTTAAGTGGCCCTCACTCTTAAAAAGATTGGGCACCCCTGACCTAGGTGATCCGAGCGGAAGTGGGAGCGACATACCAAATTAAACAAAGGAGGGAGGGAGTTCCTCTTTAACCACATGCCGACCAGCTGCCACAATTGTACTGCGGCAACATGGCTCGGCTGCGTGAATCACCGTTATGTTAGGTCGGTAACATAAATGGCCACTAGGGGGCGCACGCCCCCGCTCACTCTCTGAGCGATGCGAGTGCCGGGTGGTCTCACGGAGAACCGGGAGCTGTGTGTGTAAATGCAGTTTCGGGTTCTCTGAGGAGTGAACTGACAGATCATTTGTTCATACAGAGTATGAACAGCGATCTGTTAGTTTCCCTGCACACATTAACCCCTTCACTGTCAGTGACATTTTTACAGTAATCAATGCAATTTTAATCGCACTGATCGATGTATTAATGCCAGTGGTTCCAAAAATGTGTCAAAATTGTCCGATGTGTCCGCCATAATGTCGCAGTCATGATAAAAATTGCCAATCACCACCTTTACTAGTAAAAAAAATAATAATAAAAATGCCATAAAACTATCCCCTATTTTGTAGACACTATAACTTTTGTGTAAACTAATCAATATACGCTTATTGCGATATTTTTTTACCTAAAATATGTGGAAGAATACGTATCGGCCTAAACTGAGGAAGAAAATTTTTTATTTTTTTTTAAATTTTGGGGATATTTATTATAGCAAAAAGTAAATAATGCATTTTATTCAAAATCGTCACTCTTTTTTTGTTTATAGCGCAAAAAAAAAACAAAAAACGCAGAGGAGATCAAATACCACCAAAAGAACGCTCTATTTTTGTGGAAAAAAAGGACATCAATTTTGTTTGGGAGCAACGTCGCAGGACCACAAAATTGTCAGTTAAAGCGACGTAGTGCCGAATCGCAAAAAGTGCTCTGGTCTTTGGCCAGCCAAATGGTCCGGGGCTTAAGCGGTTAATAATCTCTTTCTTGGTTGTTCTAATCTAAATCATATCATGCTGTATTCGAAAAAAATAAATATAAGTAAAACGTATTCATTCATTTAAATGTAGCGGATGACATTTGGGATCAAATGTCATACGCATTATACATTTATTTTTTCGTCTCAGGACAATAAAGGTTCTGAGGGTTAATTATGTAGGTAGGCCTTAACACCAATCTGGCCAGGTTATGTTTGAAAGTTCTGCCTAGTCATGTGAACGGTGAGGTGCACATGACAGGCCTGAACCAGGTCTGGTTGGATGTTTGGGTATCGGCCCTCTCTGAGCCAATTAGCGGGAGTGTCGGGGCCCACTGAGGAGTCTGGGAGGGGGTACTTAAGCAGGTGTGGCTCACATGTTTGAGGTTCTGGAGTTGTTCATGAGACCCGTGTGGTCTGTTCTGGATCCAGGACCGGGGTAGCCCCGTGAGGGGTCACGGGGTGTTCGACACCCCGCAACATGTTCCTGTCAGTGGCCCCTGATAGACCTGCTTGGTCTGGGGTAGGGATCCGTCCGTTCCCGAGTCTCAGAACCTGCTGATCCTAGGCGCAGTAACTGAGGGAGGATTCAAAGTGTCCGGGTGTGCTCTCGGCTTGAAGGGACACCACAGCTTGTGGAAGTAACCGGGGGAGGACTCTTCGGAGCAGGGCCGGCAAGTGACATCCTGAAAAGTGCCTGGTTACTGAGTTGGGAAGGACATTGACAAATTCACACTTTTTCAGTACCATTGAGGAGACGGGAAACGTTCCAGGTACAGAGGAAAAAGGTTTGAGTCAACGTGCCGACTGCCATGATCTCTGGCTAGAGATCTGTTCAGCCTTGAAGTACCAAGCTGCGTGTGGCTACTCTCTGGGTGGAAATAGAGACTTTGCTAAACCTGCAGTTCAAGATGCCCGAGTTCTTCACCCACGCCCTCTGTTCCTTAAGAGACTGTGTTTTTGAAAGTTCTACTGCAAAATAAACCTTTTTAAAAGGACTTCATCTGTGTCCGTGTACAAGTTGTTGGGTAGCAACCCTGGGAACCCCTAGAAGTGGAAGAGCAGGCCGAGAGAAGGTAACTGGTAAGCCCATTAAGTCAAGGCCGCCCTGCAATGGGTTATGGCCGCTACATACATTTTATATTTTCATTTAAAAACTGATATTTTTGTTGTAGTCTGAGAATATTTGTTAATTTTACGAAGTGGCCCTTGTACTGGAAAGATTGGAGACTCCTGGCAACAGCTTGACAAGTTCACTATTAAAAAAACTGACTGGACATTCTATCCATAATATAAATACAAAATCTAGCAGGGAGAGTGGGGACCCCTAATAGTGGGCACATCAGATGTGTGGTTTGCGGAACTCAAGCCCTGAGATCTCACCAAGAGAGTCCCTGTAAGATACAATACCATCAGCATCTACTAAAAACTGGAATTTCAGCCTTGAATGAGCTGACCCTTTAAGAGGAACATACAGTAATTGAGCAAGTTGAAGTTACTACAGGTTGTTATCCCTCAACCTGGACTTAATAGATAAACAAAAGCCAACTCCGTGTGATTATCATCACATGGACACCCTGCCACGTCCTAACTTCGCGTTTATTTATCGTTTCCAGAGGGCAAATTCCAAGTGCTCGGAAAAAACAAGTCCATGTGTTCAGCAAATTCCACTACTAATGTAGTAGAAGTAACATCCCAGCATCATATATTTTATTTTAATGCAAATCATTTGCTGTAGAAGGTATATTGCCTTTGCAAGCCTATATGCTCGATTTGTTTATTTGCTGGGACTATCACTGGTCCCATTACGTTAGCTCCTCATCACTAATAATAGTCTGGTTGTATTTGTTTTATTTTGTTAAATTAGGTACAGTAATAGATCGATCTCTATGGCAGAGTTGGTCAGTCAAGTAAGCAAAAGTGTTTAATACACCCAATGCTGTATCCTGGCTTATGCTGCGTATACCCGATCGGAATTCTCGTTGGAAAAAGCTCTGATGGTTTTCCCGATGGAATTCAGCTCAAGCTGTCTTGCCTACACATGGTCACACCAAATTCCGATCGTTTATAACACGGTGACACACAACGCGTACGACGCGACTAGAAAAAGGAAGTTCAATAGCCAGTTGCCAGTAACTTCTGTCTGATAGTTGAATCTGAGCATGCGTGATTTTTGCATACACATGATCGGAATTACCGATAGAAAGTTTTTCTGTCGGGAAAATTGAGAACATGCTATCAATTTTTGGCTGGCGGAAAATCCGACAGCTAAATTTCCGATGGAGCATACACACGGTCGCATTTTCCGATGAAAAGCTCTCATCGGTCTTTTTCTGGCCAGAATTCTGATCATGTGTACGCGGCATTAGGCCAACAAGGCCCAGGCTTAGGGTAGCACTTTGCAGGGGGGCAGCACTGAAAGAGTCCCTGCCAGCTTGCTCTACACTGTTAGTGTAGCGCCAGTCTTATGGGGCATACTGGGCTGAGAGGCAAATGAGTCTAGCGCCCCCATAACGCGGCCGCACTGCTTCCGTCAGTTTATTTTTTTACCATCCCTGTCCCATTGCATAGATTTCCCTTCACTTCCTGCCCCATAGCCACACAGGAAGTGAGAGGAAATCTATGCAAATTAAGGGAAACCATTGGCCCGCCCGCCCAGGCCCTCAGAACTAGTGTCCCCACTCGAAAATTTCAGGGCAGGTCTTAAACAGCAAGGGGTGTGGCTTTTACAGGAACGGGTGGGTCATATTTAAATTAGGGTTGCATGAGTTTAGTAAGGCCTGGGGCAGCACAAAACCTAAATACACTACTGCATACACCACTCGGGCCATCTGAAAGCTCATCTTCTCTATAGTGGCTGATCTGTAGTAGATTCTAGGGCAGTCATTCTGAACCAGGGTTCCTTCAGAGATGGCTCAGGGTTCCTTGAGCTGTGGTTGACTCACCTCCAATGTAATGGGGTCTGCATAGTTCCAGGTCTGGCAGAGCCATGACTGTAAGGGTGGTATTCTGACCAACAATGTAAGGAGCATTCTTCCCATTAACCATCACTACCAGAAGGGACATTTTCCTAATGACCACCAGTGGACTACTCTAGCAGGGGTGCCCCGAGGCCTGAAAATGATTGCAAGGGTTCCATTGAGGTAAAAAGGTTGGGAAAGGCTGTTCTAGGGGGAAGAACAAATCCGATTGGCATGGGTGACCCAGGAAAGTGCAAACTGAAACTGTAATAGACTGTGCAGCTCCCCCCCAGCCCCATTAATACTTACCTATGCTCTATCTCAATCTAGTGATGTGTACGAGACCTGAGGCTCTTCTGGGTCTCTCTCTCCTGATTGGCTGACATGTAGCAGCAGAAGCCATTGCTGTCAATCACAGCCAGTGAGGCGGGAGCGGAGCTGAGCCACGCTCTATGTGACTTACGGGCACAGAGAGCTGGCTTTGGAGCGAGCACGCAAGAGTTGTTCCACAGCAAGCAGCTTGCTATGGAGGCACACATTTTTTTCCCATTTATAATCACTTTAAAGTGATCCTGTCATTAACTGCACAAAATGAACTAAAACCAGCCTTTAAAAGAAGATGTACTCTTAAAACACCCCTGTGTATCAGATATCTATCCATCAATGATATCCAACACTTCCAGGTATGTCAGATATCTGTTCATTCACCACACACTGTGGTCCCCCCAATCAGTCTCAAGACAGTAACTGAACTGTCAAAGCCATGCTAAATAAACAGCAACATGACAACCTGAGCACTAAAGAGAAGTGCTCAGTGCACAGCAATCGAACCCTTACCAATGCTTTGTCTAAAGACAGTAAAAAAAGCAGGGGAAACTATCAGTATATGTGTTTCTCTAGAAAAATAAAAAAGAAAGAATCAAAATATCCCAAAAAATCAAAACAAATGGGATACAAGGTAAATAGCAAAGAATAATGAGCGGGTAGCCTTGGACTAGACATTAAAAAACGGATATGAAAAGTATGCTGCTGTCAACTAGGGATGAGCTGAACACCCCCCGGTTCGGTTTGCACCAGAACTTGCAAACAGACAAAAAATTTGTGCGAACACCATTAAAGTCTATGGGACACAAACGTGAAAAATCAAAAGTGCTGATTTTAAAGGTTTATATGCATGTTATTGCCATAAAAAGTGCTTGAGGACTCGGGTACTGCCCCAGGGGACATGTATCAATGCAAATTTTTTTTTTTCAAAACTGACGTTTAAAGTGATTTTAAGAATGCTTAAGGTGGAACAATAAAAATGAAAGATTCCTTTAAATATCATGCCCCTTAGTCTGCCTGTAAAGTAGCACATTTTCCCATGTTCAGAAAAGTATTGCAGCAAAATAACGTCTAATGGAAAAAAATGTCATCTAAAATTGCTCACGGCTGTAATGTATTGCCAGATCCCGGCAATATACATAGAAATCATTTAAAAAAAACAGCATGAGTTCCCCCCCTGTTCATACCAGACCCATTGGGCCTGGTATGGACGGAGGGAACCCATGCCATTTTTTTATTAATTCTCTCATAGGGCTTCCCTTAACCACTTCAATACGCTATATAATATATTGTACACTGCACTATATACCCTGCACTGTAGTATATATACTACACTAAAAGGGCACTAAATACTTTGAACTGCAGTATATACTCTGTTGAAAAATTGGGCCTTAGGTGTTGGTGGTGGCAGAACACAGAAACCCGTCACAGTTACTCTTGTTGGGTGCAGGAATGGTCCCTGCTGTTAAATATTATTTCAGAGGCTGCTTGCCCTCTTGTAGTGGCCTGTGAGCAACTGCCTCTCCTTGGAGGCCTTCCAAACATGATGGTTATTTTTTTTTTAACCCTGCACTACACTGTATTATATACTGAGTACACCGCCTGAAGTGTATTTGAAACTGTACACACTGTATTATATACTGTGTACACCGCCTGCACTTTATTATCTACTGCACACCGCCATATGCACTGTTTATATATACACACACACACTAATATGACTATATATATATATATATATATATATATACACATACACAGTATATAGTATATATATATATCTATATCTCAAATACACTGCCACTAACTAACCTGCCTGCCTAATCTAGCTCAATCTCTCTATCACCATCCACTATAACACACTACACGGGCGCTATGTAAGCAGCCTTATATAGTGTGCGGTGTGGACTTAGTTCCCCCAAGCCATGATTGGCCAAAGCCCTTGCTGAGGAGCGTGCAGTGGTTGGCCAAAGCATGCAGGTCAGGTGTATGCTTTGGCCAATCATCATACAGCAATCCACTCGAATTTGGCCCCATAAAATTTGCTGTTCGGCGAACGAGCGAACACCAGATGTTTAAGTCGAACTTACGTTCAATTTAAACTCGAAGCTCACCCCTACTGTCAACCATGGTCAGCTGAAGACGAGGAAGATTTCCTTGAAACGCATCCTGTTGCAACCTGTATCCTCTGGTAGTATCATTGGTGTGGTGGACCTTTTTGGCACTGGGACATTAGGAGGCAGCTCAGTGCCTAGGAAGAGCTGGCACTTTCTCAGTGATCCGGAGGCTGGGTTGTGATTCTGATTCCCCTGTGTGACTCGGGACAGTGTACTCACAGTAGCACACAGTTTTGCCCTTAATTGCCCCCAATACATCTACCTTTGTAAGTAGGATCTTTTTACATTGTTTTAATAAAGGCATACATTAACATACTACACCGGTGGCACTGTCTGTCCCTTCCCTCTCTTTTGTCTCCAAAAAAACAGCAGGCAGAGGACAAAGGACTAGTCACCAGTATTGCCTGTGACCTCCTAGCAGTTGCCTTGTTAGAGGCAAGGCGTTGCTTCCCCACGTCAGGGCCTCCAACAAGGAGAACAGTGAGCAAAACGGTAGTGACATCACCAAATATTTTGAGACTAGCAGTGCCTTAGATCTTACACTACAGCTACAACTAGGAGGCTGTAGGAACAATGTGCCTAGACCCCCTCACATACCAGGAACTGCACTGCTATTATTCAGGAGGAAAATCAAGACAAAAGTTACAATTGTAGGGTACTACTTAAACACAATAAACATTTCAGAAGTTCCCTTTATGATGTCATCTTCACTTTTTGAGTTCAGGTCCACTTTAAACTTAACCATTCTTGCAGAGCCTAATTTCTGTTCAAGTAAAATTGTATGTAAAACCTGATAGGCTGGTTGTACCCAAGTTGATTCATCAACTTGGGTACATTCAGCCTGCCTATACATGGTCCTGCTGAACCAGCCAAGATTCAAATCCACTATGGCTGGCTTAATTAAACCAACAGAGCATCATCTATAGAGTGTGGGAAACCAACACAAGCACAGGGAGAACGTGTAAACTCCACTGAGATTGAGTCTTGGCTGGGATTCAAACCATTGACCCTACTGCTGCAAAGCAGAAATGCTAACCACTAAACTACTGTGAGGAATATGCAAGCCTGATGTGTGTGAGTTTGACTTTCCTGATATGCACAGTCACTGTTATCTTGAGACTGTCTGACTTTCCTTTTTTCTGACACTTTTCATATAGTTTCACCAATTTGGATTGGTTAGTTGGAGGAAGGGAGGCTGGACCATAAAGCCCTTTTAAAAAGGACCAAATAGTGGCAAGTAATCGTTATAATTCTGTCCTTCTACAGCAGGGGCGGATACAGAGTCTAGTCTCGGGAGAGGCACTGCCTGAAAATACGTTTGTTTGGGTGCAATTTATCGGGGCAATGGCTGATGTTGGCGCTTTCATCATCACAGCACCATGGTTGTTATGGTGTCAGGATGATTGTAGCGCATTATTTCTATTATTACATTGTAATATAAAATGAAATGGTTCAACTCACCATAATGCAGAATCAGTGGGAGCCCTGAGCGTGTCACTTTCCATGCCGACCTGCCTTCAGATGCAGCTTGTCACTTTCCACATCCCTGCCACAAGCAGAGGATTGCCACTTGCCTGCCACCAGATGCTGATTGTCCACTTTAATAAAAATTTTTTTTTACTGATTTATAAAGTAATATTACACAAATAGCATAACAATGGCAGAAATTGCAGTATAGAAAAATAGCAAATATATAATAATAATAAAAAAAATGCATTCTGCTTATCATAAATGTTACAATGCTCTAGCTTATACCATGTAGCAATGACTTTACTTGAGATCTTGGAGGCAGGTTCATTCTCTTATAGATGCCTGACATTCGAATTGATTAAAAAAGTCTGTCAGACAGCGAAGTTACTGCTAGGGTATACGGGGGTATCAGAATATGCCCCCTTATGGAACAACGGAAACCTGCCAGAACTAAGCAATACAGAGAAAGCAGTAGAATGGGAGCGGCAGGGTATCAGACGTTTAGGACAGCTATATAAGGGCAGTACCATGAAAGAAATTTCAGATTTAAAGCAAGAATTTAATATACCAAATAACACTTGTTACAAGTACTTACAACTTATGCGGTTTAGACGCAGTTTAGGTCACAAATAATTGAATGGACTCAGCTTTCGTTCTTGGCCAGTATAATTAACTCAGACACATCTAAAGGCTTAATTTCTAAAATATATACCAGCTTGGAAGCCGCATTAATAAGCACAACGGGACTTTCCAAGAGCAGAGTGAAATGGGAAAGAGACCTAGGGCAATAACAATAGAGGACTGGGAAGAAATCCTGAAAAGGGCCATGTTGGTCTCAATCTCCCCCACGCAGAAGGTGTCCCACATATTTTTGCTACATAAGGTATACTACACTCCGGCAAAAATGTTTAGTTTTGGATGGAAACAAAATAACCACTGCCCTAGATGCGTGCATCTGGTGATTTCATCCACATGTCGTGGAAATGCCAGAAGCTATTTAAGTATTGGTTAGAAGTAGTAGACAGTATAAATAAAATTTTTAACCCAACAATAGAACCAACTGCAAAGATCTGCCTATTGGGAAGTGTGGAGAGGGGTGGAACCTCGAAAGACACTCTGGAGCCAGTTTCGAGATGCCTCTTTCAGGCAAGAAAAATGATTACACAGAAATGGCAGGCACATACTCCCCAATAGTGCAGAGTTGGGTTGAGACAGTTAACTCAGTAGTGGGAAATGAGAGAGTGATGTATATCCGACAGGGCAATTACGGGAAATGTATTAGAATGTGGCGACCCTGGCTGGATGAGATGGGGTATGGAAACGTATTCCTTTTTCTCTTATGTAAGGCTTTCGTCTCCCCCCCCCCCCTTTTTTTCCTTTGTTCCTCCTTTTTCCTCATTTGTTAGTTTTCGAAATGGATAATTAGTTGATATATGATATAAGTATATTTAGTAGGTGCGGGGATGGGGGAGGTGAGGGCTAGGGTGGGTCAGTTTGGGTAGTTGAGGAAATGGTATTGCTACATGGTATAAGATGCTGATTGTCACTTGCCACACATTTCGGATTACACTTGCCACATCACCTGCCACATGTTGCTAATTGTCACTTGCCACACATTGCAGATTTAACTTGCCACGTCATCTGCCACACATTGCGGATTACACTTGCCACGTCACCTGCCACATGTTGCTGATTATCACTTGCCACACGTTGCAGATTACATTTGCCACGTCACCTGCCACATGTTGCTGATTGTCACATCACCTGCCACACATTGCTTTTGTCATTGGCCTGCTAAGGTGCAGATTGTTAGAGTGAAGGCCGGTAGCAGAGAGATGTAATTTCTCTGTTGCCCGCGGCTGTACAGTAAGGGTGGAACTGCAGTGATGCAGGGCGGGTGGTGAGAGATGATGTCACCTCTCCGCCCACTGGCTCACTGACTGGCCCATCCTTCTGCTTATCTGCGGATCGGCCCACCTTCTGACTCGATGTCTGCCCTGCACGCTTGCCCGCACACTGAGCTGGCGACCCCCCCACTCATCCGCCGACCTGCCCGCTAAGGCTCTCTCTCACCTGCCGACCCCCGCTGACTGGCCCGTCCGCTCATTAACCCGCACACTCACCCTCCCGCCCACTCACTCACTCGTCCGCCAGCCAATCACAAATTTCTCTGAGGGGGCAATTGCCCCCTTGCCCTCCCCGGATCCGCCCCTGTTCTACAGTAAGGTCTCCTGGGTTCCTCCAACCTACTGCTAACCAGACTGTACCACTGCTGTTCTTCTCTGCAACCCATGGAGTTCATGTGATAATTAATGTGGTATTAAATCTAAAAGCAAACATTTATTATATTGCAGCTTACCAATTCTTATATTTGATAGCTGTATTAGTTTCCTTTTTAGTCTTTCTTTATCATCTGGAGTTCTTCATTAACCACTTGCCGAGCGCTGCATGCCGATATACGTTGGCACAATGGTGGGCAGATGGGCGTACCTATACGCCCCTTAAATTGTTGTGGCTAGCAGGTGCGCGTGCCGCATGACCGTGCCCGCAAGGACCCGTGGACTCCATGTCTGCCAGTGTCCCACAATCGTGTCACGGAGTCGCAGAATGGGGGAGATACCTATGTAAACAAGGCATTTCCCTGTTTTGCCTAGTGACATGACAGGGATCTACTGCTGTCATCAGTGGTAGCCCATGCCCCCACAGTTAGAATCACGCCCAAGGACACACTTAACCCCTTGATCGCCCCCTAGTGTTTTTACCCCTCTCCCTGCCAGTTATAGCACTGATCACGGTATAAATGACAATGGTCCCAAAATAGTGTCAAAAGTGTCCAATATGTCTGCCATAATGTCGCAGTCACAATAAAAATCGCAGATCACTGCCATTACTAATAAAAAAATATAATAAAAATTGCATAAAACTATCCCCTATTTTGTAGATGCTATAACTTTTGCGCAACCAATATCAATATACGCTTATTGCGATTTTTTATTACCAAAAATATGTAGAAGAAAATATATCGGCCTAAACTGGGGGAAATTTTTATATATATATATATATATATATATATATATATATATATATATTGGGGATATTTATTATAGCAAAATGTCAAAAATATAGCTTTTTTTTCAAAATTGCTGCTTTTTTTTGTTTATAGCGCAAAAAATAAAAACCGCAGAGGTGATCAAATACCACCAAAAGAAAGCTCCATTTGTGGGAAAAAAAAAGAATGTAAATTTTTGGTACAATGTCATCCGGCTGTGCAATTGTCCGTTAAAGCAACACACTGCCGTATCACAAAAAATGCTCTGGTCAGGAAGGGGGTAAAATGTTCCAGGGCTGAAGCGGTTAAAGTTATTTGCAAAGAAATGTAGGAAACTGTGAAGTTCAACTCCAATGCTCTGTTTTCTACCAACAGTTGAAAGGACACAAGGCTGGACATGCATAACATTCCAGACAAAGAATTTTACATGGAAATATAATGCTGTACAAAGTTCACCTCTTACAGATATAAAAGTTACCTTCATTTGTGTGATGTTGCTGGTGATAGAAATCATATGTCAGTTTCTAATATCTGTCTGGGACTGCATTTGCAACGGGTCCCCATCAGAAATGCTATTTCAATTGCACAACCTTATTTAAAGACAGCGGAAATAAATTAAAATACGAAATCCTCCAAATAAATCTGTAGCGCCGGTACTCCTGAAGAGTACGCACTATGTTTTGTATATTTAGTTTTTCTAAGACCATAGTTGGGTCTTAGGGTTAAAATTATGTAAATTGTGATTCTGGCATCAGTTTGGCTGGACTGTACTATGTTCTGCCTGGTCATAGGTGAATGTATCATGTCTGGTTCGATGCATTGGATACCAATCTCTCTCTCGGAGCCAATCAGCGGGTTCCGGGAGAGGGTACTTAAAGAGGGATTCCGCCCAAAAAAAAAATATTAAAAGCCAGCAGCTATAAATACTACAGCTGCTGACTTTTAATAAATGGACACTCACCTGTCCCGGGTTCCAGCGATGCCGGCAGCCGAGGCCGATCGACCGCTCGGGCCTCGGCTGCTGCCGCCGCCATTCGGGGTGAGGGAATCAGGAAGTAAAGCGAATCGGCTTCACTTCCCGGTTCCCTACTGCGCATGCGCGAGCCGCGCCGCGCAATAGGAAATCTCCGCGCTGTCACTGGGACCCGTGTGTGTCCCAGCAGACAGCGCGGCAGGGCAGGAAATGGCGTAGACTCCCGTGGGAGTCTATGCCCGGAAGTGGGTGAAAATACCTGTCTTTGACAGGTATCTCCACCCCCCCCCCCCCCCCTGAAAGGTGTCAATTGTGACACTGGAGGGGGGGGGGGTTCCGATCAGCGGAGGTTCCACTTTAGGGTGGAATCCCGCTTTAAGGTGCTGAGGTCATGTGGTTCTGCGTTTTTTTTTCCAGTCCAGAAGTATGTTCTGACTCCATGGTCCTGGTCCTCCTGACCAGCCCCCAGAGGCCCTCATGGCCTGGGGTGCAGATCCATCCGTTTCCGGGTCTCGGGACTGACTGGTCCGAGGCACAGTAACTGGAAGGAGGATTTCAAGGTGGTCCGGTGCCGTCTCGGGTTTGGAGAGGCCCAGCAACTCAAAATGCAACCAGGGAGGACTCTTCGGAGGAGGGCCATACACGAGACTGGCTGCTCGGTAAGGGCCTGGAAGCTAAGCTGAAAGGACACCAAGTAAATCCGCATTCTCATGGTATTGCCGGACTGGCTGCAAGATACTGGTACTGTAAGAAAGTTCCTAATTTCATCCTTCGGTTACACTTAAGTTTCTGTGCTAACTTAAAATAGGATGCCCCCTAAACAAAAAAATTTTAAAGTCAGCAGCTACAAATACTGCAGCTGCTGACTTTTAATAATCGGACACTTACCTGTCCCAGGGTCCAGCATTGCAGGGGAACAAAGCCCCCCCCCCTCGTTCCCCGCTCCTATCGCGGTGCCGGCATTCTTACTGCACATGTGCGAGCGGAGCAGGGCGCCGTGATATGCCGCACAGTCATCTGGGACACGTGACAGGTCCCAGATAACTGTGCGGCGCGAGAGGAAGTGATGTCACCAGCCCGGACATTGAAGAAGGCAGACTACGAGGGACACCCTAACAACAGGCATTTAGAGGTGAGTAAAAAAATTTTTTATTTCCAATTTTTTTTTTCTTTTTTTTATGAAATTAATTTTAAGCTATTTTTTTTTTTTTGGTTGCAGTCTGTGGCAGAGACTTTGTTAAGCTTAAATCACCTGTCGGCTGCTAAATCCACAAACAGGGATTTTTTACGGTAGTTGAAGTATCCAGTTGCGAATGGCTATTCCCTGGATCATCTAGAGAGAGACATTTCAAGTGTCAGCAGTTTCCAAAAGTACCTGAGCTTTACTACCCATACCCTCTATTCCCTACTGAGAGACTGTGTTCTGTTCAACGTTTTATGCAAATAAAATTTCCTAAAAAGGGATTCAAGTGTCGGTCTCTGCAGTTATTGGGCCATCAACCTCGGGAACCCCTAGACAAGAACGAGGTGCAGAAGGTAAACGGTAAGCCCAGCAAAACCAGCCGCTCCTTCGGGGATCAGTGCTACAAATCTAACCAGCAAAAAGCTTCTTTTATGCATGTCGTATATTACATTTAATTTCCTAGGTAAAACTAGGAAGAATTAAAGCAGTATTAAAGTGGTAGTAAACCCTGGATTTTTATTTATGCTTATCCCTTTCATGACTAAGGCCGCGTACACACGCGGGGACTGTTCGCCCAACTTTGTCCACTGAACAGTGTTTCGGCGGACAGTCCGCTCGTGTGTGGGCGTTCAGCGGACAGTTTCAGCGAACAGTCCGCTGAACAAGGTTTTTCGGAATTTCCGAAAAACTGTCCGCTGAAACCTTGTTTCAGCGAACAGTTCCCTCGTGTGTAGGCTTGTTCGTCAAACTAAGTTCCGCGCATGCTCAGAAAGAATTTACACGCCGAAAGTTATAATGCAGTGTATAGGACGTCGTATTTTTCGTCCCGTCGTACGTGCCGTTCACGTCATCGCGCACGGTTTCAGCAAACTGTTCGTCCGTCGTGTGTGGCCATGTCCGTCCATGCTAATTTTGAGCGGACTGTTTGCCGAAACTGTTTGACGGACAAAGTTGGGCGAACAGTCCCCGCGTGCGTACGCGGCCTAAGCCTATTTTTGGAATTTGGCGTTTATAAGTTAAAATCCATATTTTTTGATAGAAAATTACTTGGAACCCCCAAACATTATATATATTTTTTTAGCAGAAACTCTAGAGAATAAAACGGCGATTGTTGCAATATTTTATGTCACACGGTATTTGCGCAGCAGTGTTTTAAACGCAACTTTTTGGGAAAAGGGACACTTTCATGAATAAAAAAAAAAAAACAGTAAAATTAGCCCAATTTTTTTGCGTAATGTGAAAGATAATGTTACGCCGAGTAAATAGATACCAAACATGCCACACTTTATAATTGCGCGCACTTGTGGATTGACGACAAAATACGGTACCTAAAAATCTCAATAGGCGACGCTTTAAATCTTTTTACGGTTACCAGGTTAGCGTTACAGAGGAGGTCTAGTGCTAGAATTATTGCTCTCGCCCTGACGATCGCGGCGATACCTCACATGTGTGATTTGAACACCGTTTACATACGCGGGCGCGACTTCCGTATGCGTTTTCTTTGCTTCGCGAGCTCGCGGGGACGGCGGGCGCTTTAAAAAAAAATTTTTTTATTTATTTTATTTTAAAATGACTAAATTGTTTAAAAAAAAAAAAAATGTATCACTTTTATTGCTGTCACAAGGAATGTAAACATCCCCTGTGACAGTAATAGGTGGTGAAAGGTACTCTTTATGGAGGGATCGGGGGTCTAAAAGACCCCCCACCCCTCCTTTACACTTCAATGTATTCAGATCGCTGAAAACGGCGATTCTGAATACCGGATATTTTTTTTAAACCGGCGCCATTGGCAGCCGAGTAAACGGGAAGTGACGTCATGACGTCGCTTCCGTGTTTACGATGAGGAGACTGGAACGAAGCTGATTACGGCTTCGTTCCAGTTCCTCCCCAGCAGCCGGAGGCAGCGGAATTTGAATCGGTTCTCCCGATCGAGCGGGACGTCCCGGCATAACAGCCGAGTGGCTTTCAGCCGCATCGGTTGTTATGCTTGGATAGCCCATCGCCTGCTGAAAAAAAACGGTACCGGGATGATGCCTGCAGGTGCGGGCAACATCCCAGTATACCCCCCGGAAGCCGAGTACGCATATCTGCGTACGCTCGGCGGGAAGGGGTTAAAATAAGGCTTACCTTTAGGTAAAATTAATAGCACCAAAATGTGCACCGTTTAGGAGATATTTTAGCTAACAGCAGCCAGTGACGTCACTGCTACCCATGCCATTCCTTCAGAGCTGAGTATCGCGGCTGAGACTCCATGCATGCATAGTTACATAGTTGGTAAAGTTGAAAAAAAGACACCAGCCCATCCAGTTCAACCCGTGGTGTGTGAGTGTGCTTGTGTTTATGTCAATAGTACATTGTAGATCCGTGTATGTTGTAATTGTTAAGGTGCCCATCTAACAGTTTTTGAAACTATCGATGCTCCCTGCTAAAACCACTACTTGTGGAAGTGAATTCCACATCCGTACCGCTCTGACAGTAAAGAACCCTCTATGCGGTTTAACGTTAAACTGCTTCTCTTCAAATTTCAGTTTATGGCTGCATGTCTTTTTAAATTGCCTTTCACGCCAACGTTTTTTCCCTCTGCTAGGGTCACCACTACAACATTTGTACATCGCTATCGTATCCCCTCTCAATCATCTCTTCTCCAGAGATACTTGTAGTCTTTCCCCATAGCTTCGATTCTCTAGTCCCTTTATTAGCTTTGTTGCCCTTCTCTGGACTCCCCAGTTGCAGTACATCCCTCCTGAGGACTGGTGCTCAGAACTGGACGGCATACTCAAGATGCGACCAGACCAGAGTCTTGTAGAGCGGGAGAATTACTGTTTCATCGCTGGAGTGAATACCTTTTTAATGCATGCCAATATTCTGTTGGCTTTGCTTGCAGCAGCTTGGCATTGTATGCCATTGCTGAGCCTGTTATCTACTAGTACCCTCAGGTCCTTTTCCATTATAGATTCCCCCAGAGGTTCTTCCCCTAGCAAGTAATTTGCATTCATATTTTTATGAATGCATTATTTTAAATTTTTCTACATTAAATCTCATTTGCCATGCAGTTGCCCAACCCATTATTTTATTTAGGTCTTCTTGTAAGCTTTCCACATCCTGCTCTTAAGTAGTGATGGCCGAACGGTTCGCCCGGCGGTCGTTTCGCGGCGAATTTCGGCTGTTCACGGTCCGCCCGTTTGGCGGACTATTGGCGCTGTTCGCCCGGCGGACTTCCGTGTTTACTGTGTAAAAGAACTTTGACCTATGATGACACATCCATCATGGGGTACAGGACAGCCAATTGAGACATTACAGCACATGGACACTTGGACATTCCCCCTATTTCAGTCCCAAGAAACCCGTGGACTTGTACGTGGCTGGGAGGAGGTAGCTGCGGATCATGTTGTGCATGGACACTTGGACATTCCCCCCTAACTTATAAATAGACCCGATCCGGCGGCCATTTTACATTCTTTCTTCTGTCACTATAGGGAGAGGTTGCTGTGTGGAGCAGGCAGAGATTGCAGTGACCCAAATCGCTAGCTATTTGGTACACAAAAGTTCTTTTCAGGACTGGTATAGGTGTTAGGTGTAGTTCAGGATATACCGTATATACTCGAGTATAAGCCGAGATTTTCAGCCTCTTTTTTGAGGCTGAAAGTGCCCCCTCGGCTTATACTCGAGTCACCGCTGTCTGACTGCTCGATCAGCGTATCGAGCAGACAGACGGCGGACATTAAAATTCAAAAGCCGCGCCTCCTTCTCCGCCTCCGCCTGTGAT
The DNA here is from genome assembly GCF_037356315.1 of Lithobates pipiens. Classification (NCBI taxonomy): domain Eukaryota; kingdom Metazoa; phylum Chordata; class Amphibia; order Anura; family Ranidae; genus Lithobates; species Lithobates pipiens. Next base: position 93,666,823 of record NW_027507788.1, on the reverse strand, counting down.
AGGCGGAACACTGAATTTCCCAGCAGTCAGTGTTCCGCCTATCACGGACATCCGTTCATTCTCATACTACGGACGAGTATGAGAGGATGTCCGTGATAGGCGGAACACAGGCTGCTGGGAAATTGAGTGTTCCGCCTATCACAGGCGGAGGACGGAGGCGCGGCTTTTGAATTGTAGAATGGCCGCCGAGAAGAGCGGCGATCCATCGGCACGACACGGGACGGAGGAGGCACGGGACGGAGGAGGCACGGGACGGAGGAGGCACGGGACAGAGGAGGCACGGGACAGAGGAGGCACGGGACAGAGGAGGCACGGGACAGAGGAGGCTCGGGACGACGGCGGCTCGGGACGGAGGCTTGGGACACAGGTAGGCTGGACACACACACACAAGGCTGCACGGACACACACACACACACACACACACACACACACACACACACACACACACACACACACACACACACACACACACACACACACACGGATGGATGGATGGATGGATACACACACACACACACACACACACACAGGGATGGATGGATGGATGGATGGATACACACACACACACACACACACACACACACAGGGATGGATGGATGGATGAATACACACACACACACACACAGGGATGGATGGATGGATGGATACACACACAGGGATGGATGGACGGACACACACACAGGGATGGATGGATGGATGGATGGATGGACACACACACAGGGATGGATGGACGGACACACACACAGGGATGGACGGACACACAGGGATGGACAGCCATGTCTCACCCTCGGCTTATACACGAGTCAATAAGTTTTCCAGTTTTTTGGGGGTAAATTGGGGGCCTCGGCTTATATTCGGGTCGGCCTATACTCGAGTATATACGGTAGGTTTGCTGTGCTACTGATTGTTGCAGCAGCCTGAGTGTCTTTTGTCAGTTTAGAGAAAGGGACAGGACAGGACAGGGACAGTGTCTGCTGTAGGGACAGTCAGTTTAGTCATTAGCTGTTACTATCAGGTCCACAAAAGTGCTATTCCAGTTATTGTTCCAGTAGCCTCTGTTTTGTCAGTTTATATAGGGATAGGCAGGAAGCAGTGTGTGAGGCAGTGAGGGTCAGTTTAATCAGTAGCTGTTACTATATTAGGTCCACAAAGGATCTTTTCAGGACTGGTATCAGTGGTATGGTAATAGGCTTGTACACGTATAATATTCTTTCTTCCAAATATAGAAAGAATATTATACTTGACTGCTGCCCTTCTGCTGCAGTCTGCTAATCATTCACAACCTACTTGTTCCACAAAGGTCATTTATAAGGACTGGTAATAACCTGGTGTAGGGTGCTATAGTACATAGGGTTGAGTGAGGTACAGTCTGCTATTCTATAAGGACTGGTATAGGTCCACAATACATAGGGTTGAGGTGCACTACTGCTGACCGCTGCCCTATACTGCAGCAGTCCTTTATCAGTATAGGGACTGACGTACAGTCTGCTAATCAGTCACACACAACCTACTTGTTCCACAAAGGTCCTTATAAGGACTGGTAACTTGGTCTGTTTAGGGTGCTACAGTACATAGGGTTGAGTGAGGTACAGTCTGCTATTCTATAAGGACTGGTATAGGTCCACAATACATAGGGTTGAGGTGCACTACTGCTGACCGCTGCCCTATACTGCAGCAGTCCTTTATCAGTATAGGGACTGACGTACAGTCTGCTAATCAGTCACACACAACCTACTTGTTCCACAAAGGTCCTTATAAGGACTGGTAAGGTATAGGGTACTACAGTACATAGGGTTGAGTGAGGTACAGTCTGCCATTCTATAAGGACTGGTATAGGTCCACAATACATAGGGTTGAGGTGCACTTCTGCTGACTGACCGCTGCCCTATACTGCAGCAGTCCTTCATCGGTATAGGGACTGAGAGTTTTGTCACAGGGTCATTTAAAAAATGACAGGCAGAGGAAGAGGCAGGCCCTTCCGCAGGGGTGGTAGGGGTAGGGGTAGGGCAGGAGCTACAGGCTTGAGCCAAAGTGGGAAGTTGCAGAAGGTGCGTTCAATTACTTTAAAGGACGCACCAGACTTGGTTGAGTGGCTCGCTCAGCCTTACTCTTCTGCACCCTCCTCATCCTCTCGATCTGCACCCTCTTCTTCACTCTCTGCTATGTGCACCCCCAAAGACACTACCACCAACAACACCACCACCACCACCACATACCTTCTGCTTGAGTCACAGGAATTATTTTCCGATCCATATCAAGAGGACATTTCTGATGCGCAGCCACTCTTGGCATTGGATCAGGAAGAGGAGGTAGCAACAACCGCTACTCAGCAGTCTGACGACAGTACCCAGATCAGCCCAAGGAGGAGGTTGGTCCCCGGTGTTGCTGTCTACTCCGAGATCTCTACTTATAGCGGTGGGGAAAGTGACGTTGATGATGACGTGTCTAGTGATGTCACGTGGGTGCCCACAAGAGAGAAAGAGGAGGGGAGTTCAGAGGGAGATATGGACCAGCAGATAGGGAGGAGAAGCAGGAATAACTTACATTGTACAGGAGGGACAAATCAGACTGCAAATGTATCAGGAGCGAGTCATCGACCATGTACGGTCACATCTGGCGCTCCCAGGACACCGGCACATGGCTCCGCAGTGTGGGCTTTTTTTAACGTGTCCGCTGCTGACAATAGCGTTGCCATCTGCAATCTTTGCAGTCAACGCATTAGTCGCGGTAACCCCCAACACTCACCTAGGGACGACCGCCTTAAGAAGGCACATGAGCAGCCATCACCGAGCCGAGTGGGAGCAATGGAACACACAAAGCCACACTGCAGGCTCTCACCGTCCAGCCTCATCTTCTACTTCTCCTCTCTCCTCACAATTGTCCTCCACTCCACCTTCCATCACGCCAAGCTCACGTTTTTCTGCAAAAAGGCAGGCTTCCGTGGGCCTAATGTTTGAGCGTAAAAAAATGATGACGCCGGATAACCCTCTTGCCCAACGGTTGAAGGCTTGCTTGTTAGAACTCATAGCCCGCCAACTACTGCCATATAAACTGGTGGACTCTGGGGCCTTTCGCAAATTTGTGGCCATTGGAACACAATGGAAGGTCCCGGGAAGGAAGTATTTCTCAGAGAAGGGCATCCCAGAGCTATATGGCCATGTTGAGCAGCAAGTGAATGTATCTCTGGCACACAGTGTCGGTGCCAAGATACATCTGACCACAGACACGTGGTCTAGCAAACACGGGCAGGGAAGGTATATCACCTTTACTGCCCACTGGGCGAACCTTCTGACGGCCGTCAAGCATGTAACCCGTGGCACCCGTGTAGATTTGGTTTTACCTCCACGGATTGCATGTAGGCCTGACTCTTCTTCTCCTCCATCTCTTACTCCATCCTCCTCCCTCTCCTCCTCGGCTGACTCCTCCTTTTCCGCTGCTAGCGTCTCTTCCGCTGCGCCGCCCAAGCTCCCCAGAACCTATTCGACATGCCAGGTGAGACGTTGCCATGCCGTGCTGCGTCTGTTGTACCTGGAAGCCAAGAGCCACACTGGCCCGGCACTCCTTTCAGCTTTGCGTTCACAGACAGATCAGTGGCTAACACCGCTCAATTTGACAGTTGGTAAAGTGGTGTGTGACAATGGTGCCAATCTGCTTAGCCCATTGAAACAGGGCAAAATCACGCACGTGCCATGCATGGCACACGTCTTAAACTTGGTCGTGCAGCGACTCCTTGTCAAATACCCTGGGGTCCAGGACATCTTGCGGCAGGCAAGGAAAATCTCGGCCCATTTCAGAAGATCTTACACGGCCATGGCTCGCCTTGCTGACATTCAGCGGCGATACAATCTGCCGGTCAGACGTCTTATTTGCGATTGCCTGACGCGATAGAACTCAACCTTCTATATGCTTGATAGGCTGCTCCAGCAGAAACGTGCAGTTAACGTCTACCTGTATGAACTCTGCGGCAGAACCGGTTCTGGGGAGCTGGGTTTTTTTTCACCACAACAAGTGGCTGCTCATGCGCGACACATGCAGACTTCTGTGCCCATTTGAGGAGATCACCAAACTGGTCAGTCGCAGCCATGGCATCATCAGTGACATGGTACCTTATGCCTTCTTTATGGAGCGTGCATTGCGTCATGTCATTGATCAAGCTGTGGAGGAGCAGGAGCGGGAAGATGAGGAAGTCGCAATGCTGGATGAATTCCCAGGGGGGGCTACTCTATCTGAGACAAGTCAACAACAGGAGTCTGAAGAGGAGTCAGAGGAGGATGGTGCCGGGGTGGATGAGGAGGAGCAAGAAGAGCATGCTTTAAACCTTTCTGGGATCCCTGTTGTGCGTGGATGGGGAGAGGAGAATGAAGAGGACGACATTATCCTGGATGATGAGCAGGAGCCAGGCCACCACACCGCTTCCACTTTAGTGCAAATGGGGGCCTTCATGCTCCAGTGTTTTAATAGGGACCCCCGTATAAAAAGCATAAGGGTCAAGGACCAGTACTGGGTGGCAACGTACTTAGACCCCTGGTACAAACACAAAATGGCAGAAATGTTACCGCCGTCACAGAGGGCTGGCAGAATGGAGCACTTCCAGGCCTTGCTTCGAGAAATGCTGCATTCTGCTTTTGCGTGCGCTGGCAGAGGAGCAATTCCCACTCCCAGAGAAGGAGTTGTGGGTACCAATCCAACAGCGCCTGCAAGAAGAGGCCGGTTTGAAGATGTGTTGGTGACTTCGGATATGAGGTAATTCTTTCAGCCGACCCATCGACAGGTGTCATCCGGATCCAGCATCACGGAACGCCTAGACCGTCAGGTGTCCGACTACATCGGGTTAACGGCCGATGTGGACGCTCTGAGGAGTGATGAACCCCTGGACTACTGGGTGGGCAGGCTTGACCTCTGGCCAGAGCTTGCCCAATTTGCAATCGAACTGTTGGCTTGCCCCTCATCCAGTGTCCTGTCCGAAAGGACGTTCAGCGCAGCAGGGGGGATCGTGACCGATAAGTGTACTCGCCTAGCTCACGACAGTGTTAACTACATCACATTTCTAAAAATGAATGAGGCATGGATCTCGGAGGAATTCAACACATGTGACCAGTAGACCATGTATATGTCTATAAACAATTTTTTTAATCGAGTACTTCTTTCTTCATTTGGCTCACTTCCTTGTCCAAAAAAAGCACACCGTATTATATGCCCGTACCCTCCTCTTTAAAGAGGTTGAGCGGTGTCATATTTCTACTGGGGCTGCTTATTATGAGGGGCTCCCACCATCCCTGTGCTATGCTGACATCCTCCTGGGGCTGCTTATTATGAGGGGCTCCCACCATCCCTGTGCTATGCTCAATATGAGGGGCTCCCACCATCCCTGTGCTATGCTCATTATGAGGGGCTCCCACCATCCCTGTGCTATGCTCATTATGAGGGGCTCCCACCATCCCTGTGCTATGCTGACTTCCTCCTGGGGCTGCTTACGGTGCAGGTGTCAGTGCTGTATATCACGGTGCTGCTGTCAGTGCTGTATATCACGGTGCTGGTGTTAGTGCTTTATGTCACGCTGCTGATGTCAGTGCTCTCTATCACGGTGCTGTTGTCAGATGACTCTATCACGGTGCAGGTGTCATTGCTGTATGTCACGCTGCTGGTGATCATCTCCTGCACCCTCTTCTTTGCCTACCCTGGTCCCTGACCTTCCCTCTCCTCCATTGCCTTCATGCGCTCCACAGTCCTGAATTGTCACAACAATTTCCCATATAAAAAAAGAATGCTTGTAGTTGTCGATCCCAGATTCACCTCATACATGTGTTATGTCATTGGCCATGTGGTGGGACTATGTTTGCACAGCTATTAATTATTTTGTGGCTGCAAATTTGACCTGTAGGTTTGCAAAGTTCGCCTCCCATTGAAGTCAATGGGGCCCGCCGCGAACGTTCTGGTTCGCGAACTATCGGCCGCGTTCGAGGTCCACGTTCGCGAAACGTCCCGTCGGAAGTTCGTCCATCACTACTCTTAAGTGATTGCCCTGCTTAAAGTGCTTGTAAACCCTTATAGACCACTTTAACCTACAGGTAAGCCTAGATTAAGCCTTACCTGTAGGTGCTTGGAATATCTCCTAGACCTACACAGTCTAGGAAATATTTGCAAATCGCCTTATGGCGATTTCTTCTGCGCATGTGCCGGTCATACCGTGGCTGGCGGCTCCCACGCGCATGCATGGGAGGGACGTGACACGCGACTCTGGCCAGTCACAGAGCCCTTGTTCGCGCCCCCAGAAGGAAGAGGGGTGAAGAATGCACGCTCGCTGCTAGCGAGGAAGATGGGCACATCGTGGGCTTCTCCTGCAGATAAGTGTCACATATTGGGCTACTATGCAATGCATAGTATCCCATTATGCTTTACCTTTGCAGGGAAACAAAAAGCAAGTAAAACCCATCAGGGTTTACTTCCTCTTTAACTTTGAAACATCGGCTAATACTGAGATTGAGCTATTTATCCCATCCTCTATATCGTTTATGAATAAATTAAACAGAATAGGTCCCAGGACAGATCCTTGGGGGACCCCGCTTACCACACCAGACCATTCTGAGTACTCGCTATTTATTACCACCCTTTGAAATCCACCCTGTAGTCAGTTTTCAATCCTGGTACTTACCCTACGGTCCATGCCGACAGACCTCAGTTTGAACATTAAGCGTTTGTGGGAAAATGTATTGCCGCGTACACATGACCGCACTTTCCGGCTGACTAGCTCCGATGGAATCAGCCCGTCGGACAATCCGATCATGTGTGGGACAATCCGATCCTTTTTCATCTAAAAAATCAGATGGACCTAGAAATAGAACATGTTTCAAATCTGACCGACAGACTTAATTCCTAACGGGAAAACGTTTGTCTATATGCTGGTCTGACAGACCAAATAGGACGCAAGGGAAGCTATTGGCTACTGGCTATTGAACTTCCTTTTTAAGTCCCGTCTTACATCATCATGTTAAAAATTAATGGCCTTTAGAACAGTCCGTTCGTGAGTGGCCAAGTCCATTCCTTAGGAAAGATTATTGATTCCTAATCTGATTACTAATGGTACCGTTTTCATTAGAAAAATATTGGATATAATCCCTCATCATCCCCTCTTTTAGTTTACAGATTATTGGCATCAGGCTAACTGACGTGTAATTTCCAATGATAGATCTTGGCCCTTTTTTAAATATTGGTACCACATTGGCTTTTCTAAGCTGGTACTAATCCAGTCAGTAAACTGCCTATAAATATTATGAACAATGGTCTAGCTATCACCTTCCTTAACCGCAGTCCCGGAAGATTTGGCTGCTCAATGACCGGGCCATTTTCTGCGATAGGGCACTGCGTGGCTTTAAATGACAGTTGCTTAGTCATGCAACGATGCAACCGAACAGAATTGATGCCCTTTTTTCCTACAAATAGAGCTTTCTTTTGGTGGTATTTGATCATCTATGCGGTTTTTATTTTTTGGGCTATAAACAAATAAGAGTGACAATTTTGGAAAAAAAACACAATATTTTGTACCTTATGCTAAAATAAATATCCCCAATTTTTTTTTTTTTTTTAAAAAGCAAATTTTCTCCTCAGTTTAGGTCAATAAGTATTCTTCCACATATTTTTGGTAATAAAAATTGTAAAAGGCGTATATTGATTGGTTTGCACAAAAGTTATAGCGTCTACAAAATAGTGGAAAGATTTATGGCATTTTTATTATTACTAGTAATGGCGTCGAGCTGCAATTTTTATTGGGACTGCGATATTGCAGAGGACAAATTGGACACTTTTGACACATTTTTGGGACGGTTGACAATTATACAGCGATAAGTGCTATAAAAATACACTAATTATTGTGTAAATGTCACTAGCAGGGAAGGGGTTAACACTAGGGGGCAATCAAGGTGTTAACTGTGTGTTCTAACTGTGGGGGGAGGGAACTGATTATAGGAGATAACAGATCGTGGTTCCTAGCTAGTAGGAACTCACAATCTGCCTCTCCTCTCCTCACAGAACAGGGATTTGTGTTTACACACACACGTCCCTGTTCTGCCTCTCATGCCCGCTATCGCGCGCGGCCGGCGGCCATCTCGGCCACGAGAATCGGCAACCTCCGCAGTGCAGCGAGCATGTGCGCGCCTGCTATCCTACTTAAAGGAGAACGACGTACAGCTATGACGGCTCGCAGGAACGGGCCGACCTGACGCAGTATATTGACGGCGGCTGGTTGGCAAGCGATTAAGCACCCCCGGGTGCAAGCCATCTAGTCCTAGTGACTTATTTCTGTTACGTTTTTCAAGTCTATTTCTGATACGGTCTTTAGCCATAAGGGTGCTTCCTGTGGTGTTTTATTAACATTATGGTCTTGGTTACTATATCCATCCATTTCCTTTGTTAAAACTGAGAAGAATACATTTAAAACCTTTGCTTTCCCTTTTGTCTTTTGTAACCAAATTCCCTTCATCATCTTTTATGGGGCCAATATATTCTGGCCTCTCATTCTTACCGTTTGTATATTTAAAGAATTTCTTGTTTTTTTTTTTACTCTCCTCCGCTATGTGCCTTTCATGATCTATTTTCATGACCTGATTGCGCCCTTAACATTTCTTATTGCATTCTTTATATTGTTGGAATGCTCACAATGACCCCCCAGCCTTTTATTTTTTGAAGGCCTTTTCTTTTGCTTTTATATGCATTTTTACGCTACCCAGGATTCATTTTAGCTCTTTTGAACTTGTGAATTTCATAAAGCACTCCCATTTTTCCTCTGTGTTCTTTGTTCCTAGGATTTTATCCCATTTAATATTGTCTTTCTGTGATATATACTGAATTTAATTGACCTGTGGTCCCCTTTTCTAAGTTGTATTTCCACATCTGCAATCAGGTCTGTATTGTTTGTAATCAGTAGGTCCAGTAATGTGTTATCAGCTGCATTCATCAGCTGACCCATGAAATCATCCTGCAAGAAATGGCGAGCCTTAGACGAATGAGCGGTTCCTTCTACCCAGTGGATATCTGGATAATTAAATTCCCCCATTATAATAAAATTTCCCAGACTTGCTGCCATTAAAAGCTGTGATAAGAGGTGCACCCCCACCTCCTCCTTCAGGTTAGGGGGCCTGTAGCATACGCCCACTATCACTTTCCCATTAATTTCCTCCCCTTGCAGCTCCACCCATAAGGATTCACCTCCTCCCTTGCTCCATCATTCTGGATATACAGGAATACCCCTCCCTCTTTCCTACCCTCCCTATCTCTACGAGATAGGGAATACCCCTGAATGGTTGCCAGCCAATCTTGTGAGCTGTCAAACCAAGTTTCTGAAATTCCCACAAAATCAAAATCCTCCTCGTACATCAGCAGTTCTCCCATTTTATTAGCTAGACTTCTAACATTGGTATACAAGCGTCATAATTTTGTCCCGACGCATACTACTGTATATTCTTGTTAGTTGCTATGAGGCTGCAATTTAGATTTGCCAATTTTCTTACCTCGGGTTTTGGTATTCTAGTCACCCTACCACTAATACCCCCATGCTCAATGCTGGCTACCTCTACATCTGGACCCTTCCCCCCAACACCTGGTTTAAAAGCCCCTCTAACACTTCACTTCCAGCTGAGCTGCACCCTCCCCATTTAGGTGCAGTCTGTCGCTGCTAAAGAACCAGTAACCGACTGAGAAGTGTCAGGGCTGGGCTCAGCCCTTCCTTCTCTGAGCTGGCTGCTCAGCTTTTGGCTAATTGCCAGCTCCTATCTCTCCACAGTTACTCAGCTGTTGTTGATATCCTGCTCCTCAGTCCTGCCTACTTAAGCTGTCCAGTCCAGAGGATCTCTGCCTTCACCTTGGTCACATCACAGAAACTATCTCCTGCGATCCTGTTCAAGACTTGCTTTGCTGACATCCCTTCTGCATCCAGATTCTGCTTGCTGTTCCACTACATTGATCCCTGACTTCTGGCTTGCCTGACTATCCATTCCAGTTACTGAGCTTTGGCTATGTTTTGACTACGTTTTTTCTTTTTACTTTTATTATTGAACAAGTGTGATTTAACTGTACTTCTCTCTCGGTCTGATTTCATGGTTTCTGACAAGAAGTCAGACAAGTTCTCCAGGAACCCAAACCCCTCCTTTCTACACCAGCTCCTCAACCACTTGTTAATTTCCCTAATCTCCTGCTGCCACTCTGGTGTGGCTTGAGGTACCGGCAGTATTTCTGAGAATACTAACTTGGAGGTCCTTCCCTTCAATTTAGCTCCTACTGAAAGTCCCTGAAATTCGTTTTTTAGGACGCTATCTTCCTCTAACTTTGTCATCAGTGACAACTGGGTCCTGCCCAACCCCACTCAATAATTTGTCCACATGATTCGCGAAGTGCCAAACCCAAGCGCCAGGTAAACATCATACAGTTTGGCCCTTACAGTCTTTGTGACAGATAGCCCTTTCTGTCCTAGGGGCATTGCTCTGCTCCATTTAGGAGCGCAAGTGTGATGTCATCACGGCTTGGCCAATCTGACACCCAGAGTCCCCGAACCTGGAAGGAAGACCGGGTGAAGATGAAACCCTCTGCAGCAGTGACAGCGGACTGCAGGAAGGCTTCATTTTAAGGTAAGCCTTTCAAAATGTGCTAGTATGCACTCGTCCTCTGCTTTCGATTCCAAAAGCAAACATTTACTATATTGCAGCTTGCCACTTCTTAGATGTGATGGCTGCATTCGTTTTCTTTTTTAGGCTTTCTTTCTTATTTCCATCAGGTGATACAGCCAGCAAGTCTATTGTTTTTCAAAAAGCACAAGCTCTCCAGCAGAATGTATGTATTTACATGGATGAGACAAAACAATTTAACACTGACAGGGATGATTAAAATGATCAGCTTTTAAGTAAATCCTTTATCCAAAAGAAAAAAAAAACTGCTGTAACTGATTATAAAGCGTGGGCTGGATTTTGGCTTCAATTTGTTAGTGTATCTAAATCTGCTAATACATTTAACATTCCCCTCCACCCAGTTTATTGTCTACTGTGCCTCCTATGTGCCTCGATTCACAGTTGTGTTTTACTAATATAGGAGGTGCGTTACTGGCCAGATCACAAGGTGAAAAAGGAGTGAAAATAGCCTGGGAAAATAAAACTAATAAAGCAATCTATTACATTTTTGGTTTTGGATTTAAAACCACTTTTTAAAAAAATTACTTTCCTTTTTTTCCTATTGCAACTTTTGGGTAATTTGCACATCCACAGATATTTACCATAATGTAGTGTAAACAGCAAAGTCTTCTGATTTAATCCTGGTTCACACCAGGGGGGGGAAGCTGGCTTTCTCCTTCGTCACCGCCGGCGTCCGGGGGTCTTCTTCCGACTTAAGGGGTCTTCCTCCGACTTCAGGGGTCTTCTTCCGACTTCGGGGGTCTTCTTCTGACTTCGGGGGTCTTGTCCCACTCTTTGGTTCTTCTTGCCAGGCCTCTGCTTTCTTCTTCCAGCTCTTTAACTAGCGTTGGCCCGGTCTTCTGTCGCCGCCACCGCCTTCTGCTTCTTCGGGGGTCTTCTCGCCAGGCTCCTCTGCTATCTTCTGCTCTTTTACTAGCGGAAGAGCCCGGCTTTCTTCTTTTTCGTCGTCGCCGCCGTCCGGGGGTCTCCTTCCAACTTCGGGGGTCTTCTTCCGACTTTGGGGTCTTCTCCCATTCTTCAGTTCTTCTTGCTGGGTCTTCGCTATCTTCTTACAGCTCTTTTACTAGCGTTGGCCTGGTCTTGTCTGTGACACTGTCACCTTCTTCTTCTTCTCCTCCTTCTTCTTCTTCTCCTTCTTCTTCCAATGTTGACACAACGCTCTCTCCAACCAAAATGGCAGGGACACGTTGTGCAGCGGCTTATATAGGGATAAGCGGCGGAGTCCCTGGGTGATATCGAAAGCCGGGCTCCTCCGCTGGTAAAAGAGCTAGAAAAAGAACAGAAGATAGCGGAGGAGCCTGGCGAGAAGACCCCCAAAGACAGAAGAAGACCCCCAGAGCTGTCTAATAAAGTATTTTAAAAACCTGTGTTGTGTTTTTTTATTAACACCTTTTTCTCCCAGGTGAATGGGTAGGGGTACATCGTATCCCATACTCATTCAGATAGGATGGGGGGCCGGGATCTAGGGGCCCCCTTATTAAAGGAGGCACCCAGATTCCGATAAGCCCCCTACCCGCAGACCCTGTCAACCAATGGCCAGGGTTGTCGGGAAGAGGCCCTTGTCCTTTGGACAGGACCGCCGTTTTTTCAGTGTAGGGGTTTCCCTTTAAATCCATACCAGGTGACGGGGCCAGTGAGGAGTCAATCTAGCCAGTAGAGGCGGTGACATTGACTTCCTTCGCTAGTTCTGTCTACCTGGAGCCACGTTCAAAATGACTAGACTTGTCTCCGTGTGTGGGCAAGTCCGTTCATTTCAAATGTCCGGCGGACCCCCGCCATTATCGGACGGATTATCCACCGGACCTAGTCTGCCTAAAAAGTCAGGTCGTGTGTGGGCAAGTCTGCTCGTTCAGAAAGTCCGGCGGACCTCCGCTGCAAAGTCCGGCGGGTTGTCTGATCATGTGTATGCAGCATAAGACTACCAGTGGCAGCCAGTGCAATTTTTTTTGGGGGGGGACAGTATGCTAATCCAACCCCTCCCCCCGGTCGGTTGGTAGCACTTAACCCATCAACAGCAGCGTCCCCTGCTCAGCGGTGGCAGCCTCCCATTCTTCTCTCCACAGCTCATTACGGCAACGGCTTCTGTTTACTCCCTCCTCCTCGGCAGCCAATCAGGAGTCTTTTCTTTTTGGCCAATCGGAAAACGGGTCTCACACCCGCTTCTGATTGGCCGGATTGAAAATCGGTGTTTCAACAGCGAATATTCATTCACTGTTGTAACACCCCTGTATGGGATCAGAGCGCATTCTCTGCTACCTGAGCCCAACCTATTTTGAAGCCTATTAGAGCTTCTGCCTCTAATCCGGTGCTTAAAAAAAAAAAACTGCCGCTGTAATGAGCCTGGTGCCCTGAAAGGATTCGGACTCATTAATAGATAAATAGGGGATGGCCGCGGCGGCCGTCGATAGATTCATGCTATGCATTAATCTATCCTTTGCATATAGGGGGGTGGCATGGAGAGAGGGGGTGGAGCCCAGGCTCTTCTAATGGACAGCCACCATTGAACGCTACCCTCTCTCCAGATTGACAATGCTGCTCTCCAAAGGTGTCTCTGTTGCTCCTCTAATAACAATAGGCTTTCTTATGTTACATAGTTAGTTAGGTTGAAAAAAAGTCCATCTACTTCAACCATAACAAAAAAAAATAATACATAAATAAATAAGAAAATAAAAATAAATAAAATAAAAAATATACAATCACATATACCCAGGATTGGGTAAATACCTACAGATGGATTATACCTGCAGTTGATCCAGAGGAAGGCAAAAAAAAAACCCTCCAATTTGTTACAGCAGGGGAAAAAATCCTTCCTGATCCCCAGAGAGGCAATAGGATTTTCCCTGGATCAACTTTACCTATAAATGTTAGTACCCAATTATATTATGTATATTTAGGAAATAATCCAGACCTTTCTTAAAACAATCTACTGAGCTGGCCAGAACCACCTGTGGCGGGAGTCTATTCCACATTTTCACAGATCTTACTGTGAAGAAACCTTTCCGTATTTGGAGATTAAATCTCTTTTCCTCTAGATGTAAAGAGTGCCCCCTTGTCCTCTTTGTTGACTGTAAAGTGAATAACTCGACACCAAGTTCACTATATGGACCCCTTATATATGTGTACATGTTGATCATATCCCCCCTTATTCTCCTCTTCTCAAGAGAGAATAAATTCAGTTCCTCTAATCTTTCCTCATAGCGGAGTTCCTCCATGCCTCTTATCAGTTTGGTTGCCCTTCTCTGCACTTTCTCCAGTTCCCCGATATGCTTTTTGAGAACTGGTGCCCAAAACTGAACTGCAAATTACAGGGGAGGTCTTACTAATGATTTATACAGGGGCAAAATTACATCTCTCTCTCTTTGGAGTCAAGAAAGGACTTTGCTCACTTTGGAAACCGCAGCTTGGCATTGCATGCTGTTATTGAGCTTGTGATCTACCAAAACCCCCCAGATCCTTCTCCACTATGGATCCCCCCAGTTGTACTCCCCTAGTATGTATGATGCTTGTATATTCTTAACCCCCAAGTGCATAACTTTACATTTATCAACATTAAACCTCATCTACCACAAGGTATGTTATGTAAACACAAATGTCATGTAGGACTTTAAATGTAGCTGTTGGAACCTTATGCCACGTACACACGATCGGAATTCTCATCGGAAAAAGCTCTGATGGTTTTCCCGACTGAATTCGGCTCAAGCTGTCTTGCCTACACATGGCCACATCAAATTCCAATCATTTATAAATGTGGTGACGTACAACACGTACGATGTGACTAGAAAAAGGAAGTTCAATAGTCAGTAGGCAATAGCTTCTGTCTCATAGTTGAATCTGAGCATGCGTGATTTTTGGCACGTCGGAATTGCATACGCACGATTGGAATTACTGATAGAAAGTTTTTCAGTCGGGAAAATTGAGAACATGCTATCAATTTTTGGCTGGCGGAAATTCGGACAGCTAAATTCCGATGGAGCATACACATGGTCGCATTTTCCGATGAAAAGCTCTCATCGGTCTTTTTCTGGCCGGAATTCCGATCGTGTGTACGCGGCATTAGTCTAAAGCCGTGTACACACGGGCGGAATGTCTGGCCAACTTAGTCCGTCGAAACACATTTCAGCGGACAGTCCACTCGTGTATGGGCTTCAGCTGACTTTTTCAGCGTGCAGTCTGGCGAACTAAGTATTTCGGAATTTCCGTAATACTGTCTGTCATACTTTGGTTTCAGCGGACAATCCGCTCGTGAGTAGGCTAGTTCGACGGACTAAGTATGGCGCATGCTCAGAAAGGATTTACACGGCGAAAGGTTGCATTGCTGTGTATTGGACTTCCTATTTCTAGTCCCGTCGTACGTGCTGTACACGTCATCGCACAAGCTTTCGACGGACTGTTTGTGCATCCGTGTGTGGTCAAGTCCGTTCATTCGAAAGTAGGACGGACTGTCCGTCGGATTGTCTGACGGACTAAGTTGGCCATACAGTCCGCCCGTGTGTACGCGGCTTTAATGTTTTCCATTCAGGTCAAGGTGACAGGTTCGTTTGAAAGAATAACTCCCCCCACCTACTGATACTCAACTTCCTGGTGCTCACCTACCTGGCACTACCCACCACCAAAGCTTAGTACACACGGGCCGAATGTTGTTCGACATCAGCTGGTTCAAAAAAAAACTGGTCGACATTCGGCCCGTGTGTGGCAGCCGAACCAAAAGAAGCTGGCCAGAAGGATGGCTTCTGTCAGACGTGCATGTTGGAAACCAGCAGCTGATCGATTCCTGATGGCCAACGGCAGAGAGCACTGACTGGAGTGTTCTGGCAGGGGGACATTTCCAGTCCCATCCCCATGTCACAACACAATAGCACAGCAGGGGAGACCTCTGTACTAACATCCGGATTGTTTGTACAGTGAGCTATCAGTTTTTTTTTTCGTTTAACCCAGCTGGTTGTGTGTACTAGGCTTAAGCGCCAGAAGTTCAAACCCTGTGTAGGCTCATATTAATGGTGTCGGGGGTTTACACTGGGTTAATGACTTCTTCCCTTTCCTAACATGATGCGTTTGGGCCAGCCAAATGGCCACCCAGACCTCAGACCCAAGTCTGAGCACTGGGAAAAGGTCACGTGTACCCCTGTATCTGGAAGTATTTCCCAAGGACTAAGCCAGTAGTGAATCATTCTTTTACATTCTATGTACAAAGGTAGATTGTGGTTGGGAGTAAGAAACTGGAATAGGTCTTTAAACTGTAACCTTTACGGGTGTAACCCAACCACTGGAGCATAATTCTGGTGCCTTGGGAGGCCTGGTTGCGTTTGTATTATAGAGAACCCTGGGTTTTAGGGGTACAGGAAAACTCTGGAGCCGAGAGGCACTTAAAGCTGCTTTACTAGGCCCGCAGGTATGTTTAAAAAATCTATTAGTATGCTCACCACTGCTTTACATCCTAATTGACCCATGACACTTAATTACAGTGACTTGAAAAAGTATTCAAACCCCTTGAAATTTGCCACATTTTGTCATGTTACAACCAAAAACGTAAATGTATTTTATTGGAATTTTATGTGATAGACCAACACAAAGTGGCACATAATTGTGAAGCGGAAGGAAAACGATAAATGGTTTTCAAAATGTTTTACAAATAAATTTCTGAAAAGCGTGGCCTGTATTTATATTCAGCCCCTAGTCAGATACCCCTAACTAAAATCTAGTGGAACCAATTGCCTTCAGAAGTCACCTAATTAGTAAATAGAGTGCACCGGGTGTAATTTAATCTCAGCTGTTCTGTGTAGCCCTTATAGGTTTGTTAGTTAGAGAACCTTAGTAAACAAACAGCATCATGAAGGCCAAGGAACACATCAGACAGGTCAGGGATAATGTTTTGGAGAAGTTTAAAGCAGGGTTAGATTCTAAAAAAATATCCCAAGCTTTGAACATCTCACAGAGCACTGTTCAATCCATCATCAGAAAATGGAAAGGGTATGGCACAACTGCAAACCTAACAAGATATGGCCGTCCACCTAAACTGACAGCCCGGGCAAGGAGAGCATTAATCAGAGAAGCAGCCAAGACTCCCATAGTAACTCTGGAGTAGCTGCAGAGATCCACAGCTCAGGTGGGAGAATCTGTCCACAGGACAACTATTAGGCCGCGTACACACGCGGGGACTGTTCGCTGAAACTTTGTTCGTCAAACAGTTGCCGCAACAGTCCGCTCAAAATTTGCATGAGCGGACTTGCCCACACACGGCACTTTTTGAGCGGACTGTTTCAGCGAACTGTTTGCCAAACAGTTCGCTCAACTTTTGAAATGAACGGACTCGCCCACGTAAGGCGGAGGCAAGTCCGCCCATTTCGAGCGCGTGTACAGGTAGGCGGGGCCCGCGAAGGAGACGTCGCGGGCACCGCCGCCTGGAATGGACTTAAAGGGACACCCAACGCCGAAAAAAATCGGCGTGGGGGTTCCCCCAAAGTCCACAACAGACCCTTGTCCGAGCACGCTACCCGGCCGGCCAGGAAAAGGGGGGCGAGCGAGCGCGCCCCCCCCCC
The DNA here is from genome assembly GCF_037356315.1 of Lithobates pipiens. Taxonomy (NCBI): domain Eukaryota; kingdom Metazoa; phylum Chordata; class Amphibia; order Anura; family Ranidae; genus Lithobates; species Lithobates pipiens. The sequence goes on along the minus strand of NW_027507788.1, from coordinate 93,649,614 downwards.
TGAGCCGTACCAGGCCGCGTGCCCTCAACATGGGTGGTGCCTTGGGGAAGGGGGGCCGCGCGGCCCCCCCACCCCAAAGCACCTTGTCCCCATGTTGATGAGGACAAGGGCCTCTTCCCGACAACCCTGGCCGTTGGTTGTCGGGGTCTGCGGGCGGGGGGCTTATCGGAATCCGGGAGCCCCCTTTAAGAAGGGGGCCCCCGGATACCGGCCCCCCACCCTATGTGAATGAGTATGGGGTACAATGTACCCCTACCCATTCACCTGTAAAATAAAAGTACCCAAAAAAAAAACACAACACACGAGAAAAAATATTTTATTGCACAGCTCCGGGGGTCTTCCGTCTTCGGGGGTCTTCTCGCCGGACTCCTCCGCTATCTTCGTGTAGCTCTTTTGCTAGCGGAGGAGTCCGGCTTTCTTCCTCCCCGCCGCCGGCCTCTTCTCCCGACTTCGGGGGTCTTGTCCCCCTCTTCGGTTCTTCTGCCGGGCCACCGCGCCTTCTTGTAGCTCTTTTGCAGGCGGTGGCCCGGTCTTCTGTCGCCGCTGTCGCCGTCGCCGCCTTCCGTTCTTCTTCTTCTTCTTGTTCTTCTTCTCCAGGAGATGTTGACACGACGCTCTCTCCGGCCGGAATGCCAGAGCCGCCCTGCGCTGCCACTTATATAGTGCCAATGGGGCGGTGTCACATGGTATATGTCACATGGGTTGGTCACATGGGTTGATGTCACATGGTGACCCCGCCCCCTTACGATGTCATAGTCCCCATGTGACATCAACCCATGTGACCAACCCATGTGACATATACCATGTGACACCGCCCCATTGGCACTATATAAGTGGCAGCGCAGGGCGGCTCTGGCATTCCGGCCGGAGAGAGCGTCGTGTCAACATCTCCTGGAGAAGAAGAACAAGAAGAAGAAGAAGAACAGAAGGCGGCGACGGCGACAGCGGCGACAGAAGACCGGGCCACCGCCTGCAAAAGAGCTACAAGAAGGCGCGGTGGCCCGGCAGAAGAACCGAAGAGGGGGACAAGACCCCCGAAGTCGGGAGAAGAGGCCGGCGGCGGGGAGGAAGAAAGCCGGACTCCTCCGCTAGCAAAAGAGCTACACGAAGATAGCGGAGGAGTCCGGCGAGAAGACCCCCGAAGACGGAAGACCCCCGGAGCTGTGCAATAAAATATTTTTTCTCGTGTGTTGTGTTTTTTTTTTGGGTACTGTTATTTTACAGGTGAATGGGTAGGGGTACATTGTACCCCATACTCATTCACATAGGGTGGGGGGCCGGTATCCGGGGGCCCCCTTCTTAAAGGGGGCTCCCGGATTCCGATAAGCCCCCCGCCCGCAGACCCCGACAACCAACGGCCAGGGTTGTCGGGAAGAGGCCCTTGTCCTCATCAACATGGGGACAAGGTGCTTTGGGGTGGGGGGGCCGCGCGGCCCCCCCTTCCCCAAGGCACCCCCCATGTTGAGGGCACGCGGCCTGGTACGGCTCAGGAGGGGGGGCGCGCTCGCTCGCCCCCCTTTCCTGGCCGGCCGGGTAGCGTGCTCGGACAAGGGTCTGTTGTGGACTTTGGGGGGACCCCCACGCCGATTTTTTTCGGCGTTGGGTTCCCCTTTAAGTCCATTCCAGGCGGCGGAGCCCGCGACGTCTCCGTCGCGGGCCCCGCCTACCTTCACACGCGCTCGAAATGAGCAGACTTTCCTCCGAGCGGGAACAGTTTGCTCATTTCGAAAGTAGCCTACACACGGGTGGACTGTTCGCTCAAACAAAGTTTCAGCGGACAGTTTTTCGGAATTTCCGAAAGACTTTGTCCGTCAAACTGTCCGCTGAAACTGTCCGCTGAAAGCCCACACACGGGCGGACTGTCCGCTGAAACACTGTTCAGCGGACAAAGTTGAGCGAACAGTCCGCCCGTGTGTACGCGGCCTCAGTCGTGCACTCCACAAATCTGGTCTTTATGGAAGAGTGGCAAGAAGAAAGACATTGTTCAGTTTGCAAGAAGCCATGTGGGAGACACAACAAACATGTGGAAGAAGGTGCTCTGGTTAGATGAGCCCAAAATTTAACTGAACATGGCTTTTTTTTTCAACAGGGACAGGGAAGCTGATCAGAGTTGAGGGGAAGATGGATGGAGCCAAATACAGGGCAATCTTAGAAGAAAACCTGTTATGCCCTGTACACACGGTCGGACCTTCCAACAGAAAATGTGTGATCGGATCATGTTGTCGGAAAATCCGATCGCATGTGGGCTCCATCAGACTTTTTCCATCGGAATTTCAGACACACAAAGAGAGCCGGATCTAAAATTTTCTGACAACAAAATCCGATCGTTTAAATTACGATTGTGTGTTGACAATTCCGACAGACAAAGTGCTACGCATGCTCAGAATAAATTATGAAATGAAAGCTATTGGCTACTGCTCTCTTTATATTCCTGTCGACCGTGTTTTACGTCACCTCGACCTGAACGATCGGATTTTCTGACAACTTTGTGCGACCGTGTGTATGCAAGACAAGTTTGGGCAAAAATCATTCGGAAAAAAATCTGATGAATTTTGTCGTCGGAATGTCTGGCTGTGTGTACAGGGCATTAGACTGCAAAAGACTTGAGACCGGGGTGGGTGTGCACCTTCCAGCAGGACAACAACCATAAACATACAGCCAGAGCTACAATGGAATGGTTTTGATCAAAGAATATTTATGCGTTAGAATGGTCCAGTCAAAGTCCAGACCTAAATCCAATTGAGAATCTGTGGCACGACTTGAAAATTGCTGTTCACAGATGCTCTCCATCCAATCTGACAGAGCTTGAGCTATTTTGAAAAGAAGAATGGGCAAAAATGTCACTCTCTAGATGTGCAAAGCTGGCAGAGACATCTCCAAAAAGACTTGCAGCTGTAATTGCAGTGAATGGAGGTTCTACAAAGTATTGACTCAGGGGGGCCGAATACAAATGCACGCCACTCTTTTCACATATTTGTAAAAAAAATTGAAAACCATTTTTCATTTTCCTTCCACTGCACAATTATGTTACATTTTGTGTTGGTCTATCACATAAAATAGGTTCAAGTTTTTGGTTGTAACATGACAAAATGTGGAAAATTTCAAGGGGTGTGAATACTTTTTCGAGGCACTGTATGTACAACACAGTGATAATGTCACGGCTACTTTTACAAAGTAATATCTAGATTTCCAAAGAGATCTGGTGCACACAGAGTGGATTTATATTCTTTGTGGCTATTGAGAATTTAAGTGTAAAGCTGAGCCCCAGCCATGTCTTTTATAGTTTTGAAAATGACAGAAAAGACATTGAACTCCTATCATTTTTTTGTACTGTGGAATGCGACCCTGTTATGATAGAAACTGATAGAAAATCTCCACAGATTGCAACAATTGCTTTTTCAGTATAACGGAGAACGGCCAGAAACTGTTATTATTATTACTTTCAATATCTTCTAACCACTCCGACAACTTCTCCTTTCACTTTCTAACTTGCTGTTATGGGACACCACAGGCACAGGATGAAAGTGAGGAGCGATCACCCCAATGGGGGGAAGCAGTCATAAGAGGGGTATGAATACTTTTAAGGCACTGTAGTAGGCCTCTTGGCTACAGTGGAGTTTTAATTAGCACAAATGTAATACAATGTGTCAAATGTAGTTGTTGGGATCTGAGGAGTAATCTGGGCGATAATGTTTTTAACTCATGGCAAGGTGGCAGGTTCTCAACAGATGACAGGGATTCATCACCCTGACGCTCTCCCACCACTCAGAGCCGGAAGTACAAGCCCTGTGTAGGCTCCATGTTAATGGTTTCAGAGCTTACACAGGGCTCACCATTGCTGTACACCCCTAAATGACCCCCGCCTCTCGTACAGTAGGTCACTTGGGTACAATGGAGTCTTAATAACCAGCTTAACTTTACATGGTCTTGGGCATGGATGAGTGACCTGATTGTTATATATTTTTGGCTTGCTTCTTGGGTCTATGTCTGGAAGGCACAACCACAACTTCCTCTTTCTAGTGTGTGATCATTGTATACTTTGCATCATATGCCACACACAAAACATAAGAATATGAGACATCATCCTTTGGAGACATGATCAGAAGGAAGGTGAGAGGCCATCATCTAAAGTGACACTGAAGAAACATCTGGTCTTATAAACAGAAAGAAGTTCAAATGGGGACAGGGGTTAGCTGCAAACAGATGTCGCAGCCATGCCAGGAAAGCTACTAAGGCCAATTTCACACTAGTTATATATATATAATACAACCTTATATGCTATCATAAAAATCTAAATTTGTGGCAAAAAGGGGGTCAAAATATCAGCTGTCATAAACAAGTGAACAAAAAAAACATTAAAGAGACAGGGCTAAAAGCAACTCACGTGACTAAAGCCCCATACACACGATCAGAAATTCTGCCAGCAAAAGTCGGATGTGAGCTTTTGGTCAGACATTCCGACCCTTGTGTATGCTCCATCGGACTTTTGCTTTCAGAATTCCAGCCAGCAAAAGATTGAGAGCAGGTTCTCTATTTTTCGGTTGGAAAAAGTTCAGATCATAAATTCCGATCATCTGTACAAATTCCAAAGCACAAAATTCCTACGCATGCTCGGAAGCATTGAACTTAATTTTCTCAGCTCATCGTAGTGTTGTACATCACTGCGTTCTTGGCGTTCAAAAGTTTCGAGAACTTTCGTGTGACCGTGAGTATGCAAGCCAAGCTTGAGCAGAATTCCATCTGGAAAACCATCCAAGTTTTTCCGACGGAAAATCCGCTCGTGTGTAGAGTGCATCTGGAAAGTATTCACAGCACTATGTTACAGCCCTATTCCAAAACGAAAAATTCTACAAACAATACATTATGACAAACGTGAAAGAAGTTTGTTTAAAATCTTTGTAAATTTATGAAAAATAAAAAAATAAACAAATCACATGTACATAAATATACATGGCCTTTGCTCAATACTTTGTTGAAGCACCTTTGGCACCAATTACAGCCTCAAGTCTTTTTGAGTATGATGCTACAAGCTCAGGACACCTATTTTTGGGCAGTTTCTCCCATTCTTCTTTGCAGGACCTCTCATCAGATTTGATGGGGTGCTTTGGTGCACAGTTATTTTCAGATCTTTCCAGAGATGTTAATTGGGGTTCAAGTCTGGGTTCTGGCTGGACCACTGAAGGACATTCAAAGCCCTTGTACACACGGTCGGAGATTCCGATGGAATGTGTCCGATTGGACCGTTTTGTCGGATATTCAGACTGTGTGTGGTCTCCATCGGACTGTTTCCGTCGGAGTATCCGACGGACCAAGTTTTCCAACCTGTTGGTAAAATTTTCTGACAAAATGCTCCGATCGGACATACTCCGATCATGTGTAGAGAATTCCGATTGGACAAAGTGCCACGCATGCTCAGATCAAATTCCTACATCAAAGCTATTGGCTACTAGCGTGAACGTAGTCCCGTCGTAATGAAATAACGTCATCACATTCTGAACGATCAGATTTTCCAACAACTTTGTCCGACCGTGTGTATGCAACAGTTTCTGACAAAATCCGTCGGACAAAATCCGACTGACAAAATCCGACGGATTTGGTTGTCGGAATGTCCGACCGTGTGTACAAGGACTAAGAGTTGTCCCATAGCCAATCCTTTGTTATCTTCACTGTGTGCTTAGGGTCGTTGTCTTGTTGGAAGATGAACCTTCACCTCAGTCTGAGGTCCAGAGTGCTCTGGAGCAGGTTTTCATCAAGAATGTCCCTATACATTGCTGCATTCATCTTTCCCTCGATCATGACTATTCTCCAAGTGAATGGGTACATTGGCACAGGATGTCAGAAGGGGCGGGGTTACTTGGTTACATCACCAAGGGACCCTGCCCTTGCCTGTATAACAACTGTCACAGCAAAAAGACAGAAGTCGGCGGGACACCTCCTATCGAGGCAAAGCTTCTTTTTTCAATTTTTTTCAGGTCCGTCTGCACCATGATATAAGATGGAATGACATCGCGGGACACTTTTTTTTTCTTTTTTAAGAAAGGAATTGTCAAAAACTGTCTTTTGTGGTTTTTACTTTTTTTTGGTGAAAGGGGAGGGGGGGCTGGGATCTGGGGGTCCCCCTGTTAAAGGGGGCTTCCATATTCTGATAAGCCCCCCCACTTGCAGACCCCCACAACCATCTGGCAAGGGTTGTGAGGATTAGGCCCTTGTCCCCATGAACATTGGGGCAAGGTGCTTTGGGGGGGACCAAAGCTTGTCCCCCCCATCCTGGCCTGCCAGGCTGCTTGCTCGGATAAGGGTCTGGTATGGATTTTGGGATGACCTCCACGCCATTTAAAAAAAAAAATTTGGCACGGGGCTCCCCTTAACCACTTCAATACACTGTGTTCTATTACTAACCTGCCTGCACTGATTGAATATAGAGTCTACACTGAATATCTAGTCTACACTAAATGCAGAGTATATATATATTGCCTTTGGCCAATGCTTTGGCCAATCATCAGATGTCAATGCACTGTGATCTTGCAGTGCATTATGGGGCCTTCCACGGCACTCGAATTTCCCACGAATGTTTGAGTCGAACTTATGTCTTTAATGAACCACAATAAGAGGTTTAAAGTGATTGTAAAAGTTCTGTTTTTTTTATTTTTTATTTTTATTGTAGAGGTACCCTCGTAGGGGCTGCTGAGTGTTGTGGTCTGTCTGTCAACCTGCCCAGCCAGGCACACAATTTCAAGCATCTGGAGACATGAAACAGTCCTTGCACTTGTTTTTGTATTTTTATTGAGGGGACATTGATTGACATTGACATGGATAGGAAAATTATGAGATGACCAGATGATTGAAAGTCAATGTTGGGACTGAACTATGTACACTCACGGTATATACAATCGCCTGTCTTCCTCCAGCACATCACTTGCTTGCAGACTATCTCTCCTCAACACCTCCAGCACATCACTTGCTTGCTGTCATGGTTATGCAGTGATCTTCCTGTGTTTGCTTACCTCCCCTCATGTCTTCAGACTAAGAGGCCAGCCACTTCCACCTGGTGGTTTTTATAACCTCTCCTCTAAGCATGGCTCCACCCCAGGCCCTATCAAGGAGCCCTATATTAACCTGTGCACTGCAGGCCATCAGTGCTGATCAACCATTGTGTATTCCTTTGTGTGTTAGCTTCTTGTTTCCTGCAGTGTGCTCTGCTACTGGTTTCCGTTACCGACTTTGGCGTGTCTTGACTATCCTTGTTTGCCTGTGATCCTGACCTTTTGGCGTGTACCCGACTATTCTTGTCTGCTTGTGGCCCCGACCTTGGCTTTGTCCCTCACCATCCCTATTCTCCTGTTGCCTACTGTGGGTGTGAGCTGGGGGACCCTGGGGGTCGCGACCTGGAGTCAGTTGCAGCCAAGTCCATCCTCACCACCAGAGGCGCTGGTGAACACCCGCTGGCTCTTAGACTCCGCGCCACAGGGAATCTTACGCTCTAACCCCAGTGGGATCTGTCCCCCCGTCTGCAGCAGTCAGCCGTAGGGTCCACAACCTTGCGGTGCACTCCTGATCCCTACGGTGTGCACCTGTCACCTCGCCTCAAGGTGACCTGACACTTGCACTTCCCGGACCAGCTAGCACTGATTTGTAGGCCTGACACTGGCTCAGCCAAGCCTAAGGCAGATGTCCTTTGCAAGCCCCCTTAGTGTACCAAAAAAATGTAGCTAGTCCCAGTGCCAGACGTCCATGTGGCTACTGCTCCCAGCACCACCTCTTCAGGCACCACCAGCCCTCCTGGCTGCAGCTGCCTCTCTCCACTGCCGTGCTATCACAATCCTCCTGACTGGCTATGCACCCATCCAGACTGCTCATCCCAGTCCTCTTAGGCATGCCTCCCCAGTCCTCTTGACTGTGTGTCACTCATCAGCCATCTTGGCTGCCTCTATGGAACTCCTGGAGACTTGCCCGGCAGTGTTCTCCTGCTGTCCTCTCTTGCTCCTCCTGTGCCTCCTGGCTAGGACACCTCTGTGGGTTGTAAGAGGGTCCTGCTGCACCCGTGCCCTAGGCATTTAAGGAGGCCTGTCCCCTGCCAATTCAAGTTGAGGATTGGTCAGGGGCTCCTCAAAACACCCTAAGGAGCTCCACCTCTCCTCTCTACCTTCCTTTCCAGAATATTCTATAAGGCCCTGGAAAAAAGTGGGAGGTCTGGGTGATGCTGCCTGTCACCAGCATATCTCTGAGTCACTCCCAACCCAGATCAAAACTCAACCAGGCTTGGCTGCCAGCCAAGCCTGGAAATGTACCTACTCTCACAAAACTCTAGCCATTCTACTTCTAGCACACTAGAGAATACTACACTAGCAACAAATATGTTATACTTACCTGCTCTGTGCAAAGGTTTTTCACAGAGCAGCCCAAGCTGCCTCTCCTCAGTTTCCCCAACAGTGCTTCTGCCCCCTGCCCGTCAAGTGCCCCATAGCAAGCCGACTTGGCCCTGCCCCCCCCCCCCCACTGGCTGTGTTTGACAACAGCAGGAGTCAATGGCTCCCACTGCTGCATCTCTGTCCAATGAGGAGAGAGAGCCAAGAGAGCTGCTCATGCACATTGAGACCAGGCTCAGGTAAATCTGGGTGGGAAGGATTATACATTTTATATTGAGCTTTATAAACTAGGCATTTTTCTTTTTTTCAGCAAAGCAGCTAATTCTAGTCTGATAAATCTGAAAAGAAGACCAGTGTTTAACCTGTCATACTAAAGTGTAAATATGAAATATTACTATGCACGATTTCATATACCTGATTAGAAACAAAAAAGACAAATAAAAAGATAATATATACAAAACTATAAAGGGAGGAGAGTGAACAGGGCTCCCCATAAGGCAACACGTCTATGAGCTGTTGGCTACTAGACTCTTAATTGTGTATTGATTTAACCTGGCATTATTTAATCAAATAATCCTATTAGAGGCTCAGACTTAAGTCTCAGACAACAGAAGGAAGTTAGGAATGTGAAGTAAAGAGAAATGCTATATTATTTTGTACAGTATAAATTGTGGGCATAGAGCTGTTACTAAGGGAGAGGAACAGTAATGACAGGGGCCCTGATCTCAGGGGCCCAGAAAAGGATGCATCCTCTGCATTTCATAGGTCTAAGTTCAGTGAAGTTCTGGTAACATATTAAACACCTAAGAAAAAACATCTTCCTTTGTTGTTATTGTTGGATAACTTTACTTTAAAAAAGAAGAATGGGAATTAAAAAAAATAAACATTCATAGTCTCTCCGATGCTGCACCTGTCCCCCTCCGGCTCTAAGACCAAGAACCTAGCAATTAATGACCTCTGATCGCTCAGTTCTCAATCTTCAGTAAGCAGTGCTTAGCGGAGCACCAAGCTGGGCAGGTGGCTGGCTCAGTCCCCCAGCAGTGTGCTGAGAGGCTGAGCCAACTGCCAGTCCAGGCATCTGGGTGGATCCCGACATTAAAGCCAGAATCTCTTCAGAGCCTAGGCCTGCTGAGTTAAGTCAAATGACAACAGGCTGTAACCTGCTGTTGGCTGAATACGGTTCACAGAAGCGTAGCGCCAAGTACACTTTATTGACCCATAGGAGCAGGAGGGCCAAAAGGCCCCTACTTCTCTTTTAAACAAGACCTTATATGTCTTAGTCCTCCACATTAGATGTCCTTGTATTAGCGCACAAACAATATCCCACAGCTAAGTCATATTTCCTCATGCTGTGGTATCCTGTGACATAGGCTTGCATATACTGGGTTGTACTTTGAGCATAATGGACATTCTAATGAGAAAATGCCAAGGTCTCACTTGCTAGAACAGAGGCTGCCTGTAACAGACACAGTTCCATGCACACTGACAATACAGTCTAGGAGATGTCTTTTTAGAATTTATTGCTAAATAACTTGAAACAAGAGGGGGTTGGGAGATCAGGATACTCCAAATCAGCCTTTCTAATTTCTTTTAACATGGAGGATCCCTTGAAATATCTATCCAGGCTCAGGGAACCCCTGCTAATAATGACTATATAAAAGATTCACAGTACGTTAGTGTGATGGCCACCTACTGTTTAATAATTCTTCCTACATTTATGGTGATTGGGAAGATGCCTCTCCCTTACAGATAGCTAGAAATATCATTAACAGTGGGTCCTCCTCTGAGCGGCAGAAGTTGCTCATTGCTCAAGGAGCCCTTGGCAACATCTGGGGAAACCCCAGGGTTCCATAGAACCCTGGTAAGTAGGGCCTTGCAGGGTGCATGTGAATATTGTAGCCCCGTCTGCACTGCAGGTTTCCTGTGTCCACTGCATCATTATTTATGCATATAGTGAGTTACAAGCTACCTGGGATGGGAAGGGGTTAACTGTGTTTTCGTTTTTTCACCAGGTTTTCTTGGGTCCATCCCCCTGTTTTAAGCTGTGTAATACAAGGTGAAGGCTCAGGGAATGTGTCTTCATCCACATAGGATTACAGAGGAAGGACTGCTGCACCATGTAGTCCTGCTGGAGCACATACCGCCCACCCCAAAGTGTTTACTCACAATGTCAGAGAGCTGACTGCCACCCAGCATCCACAGGTAGTTCCTCAGGGAGGGAGATAAAAGATTCTTCTCCAGATCAGTACTTTAGGACAGTGCCTTCCAGCAAATATCTTTTAGCAATCTTCTTGAGGCCCTCGGCCCAGCCTGCAATTTCTTTTCTCACTAGCTATCTCCAAGGGGCAGCATCCCCAGAAGAACTGGAACCCTCCCTGAAGAGGAAAAAAACACTCTGGAAATGCCTCCCAAACATTTATCACCTCCTCAGCCACCTTCTGGTCACCTTCATCCAGGGAATGACTGGGGTATATTAAATACTCATATGCACAAGAAAGCCCACAAACATGCTAAAGACATGCAATCTAAGCACATGGATTACTTGAACCATGTCGTTTGTGACGGCAACCAGGTGAGGAGGAGTACAAACACAAGTGTGTCTTGCTAACAGTCAAGCATGGTGGTGGGAGTGTCATGGTCTGGGTTTATTGAGGGAACTATGTTGCCAGCATGATCCCTTCCTTTCGGAGACTGGGCCGCAGGGCAGTATTCCAACATGATAACGATTCAAAACGCACCTTCAAGACGACCACTGCTTAACTAAAGAAGCTGAGGGTAAAGGTGATGGACTGGCCAAACATGTCCCCAGACCTAAACCCTATGGAACATCTGTGGGGCATCCTCAAAACGAAAGGCGGAGGAGCACAAGGTCTCGAACATCCACCAGCTCTGTGATGTCGTCGTGGAGGAGTGGAAGAGGACTCCAGTGGCAACCTGTGAAGCTCTGATGAACTCCATGCAGAAGAAGGTTAAGGTAGTGCTGGAAAATAATGGTGACCACAAAAAATATTGACACTTGGGCCCAATTTGGATATTTTCACTCAGGGGTGTACTCACTTTTGTTGCCAGCGGTTTATTAATGGCTGTATGCGAGTTATGTATTTACAAAGAAAAACAAAACAATATTTTCCGATGTGCACAAGTCTAGGGCCTAGTACGTGATCTAGCACTTCCAGGTTGGGGGCACACAGGCACTCCCGCCAATTAGCGGGTACCGGGGAATTGGCACCCACCAATTATTCATTACACAGGCAAAACAGCAGTCTGCCAATGTAAACAAGGCAGATTGCCGTTCTGTCAGCGGGGAAGATATTGATCCTGTGTTCCTGATAAGCAGGGACGTGGATCTCTGCCTTCCCCTAGTACAAGCACCTCCCACAGTTTAGTAAAGCACAGGCTAGGAACACATTTAACCTTTTGATCGCCCCTGATGTTAACCCTTTCCCAGCCATCATCATTAGTACAGGGACAGTGCATATTTTTGCACTGATCACTGTTTTGGTATCACTGGTCAACAAATAGTATCAAAAGTGTCAGTGTCCTGACTGTCCCCTGCAATATTACAGCCCCGCTATAAGTTGCTAATTGCCGCCATTACTAGTGATAAAAAAATTCCATAAAAACATTCCATAATTTGTATATAGGCTCATTGGGATTTATTTTTACCAAAAAGCAGAAGGCATATTGGCCTAAATTAATGAAGAAATTAGATTTGTTACATTTTTTTTTATTGGATATGTTTTATAGCAGAAAGCAAAAAATAATGTTTGTTTGTTTTTTTCAATTGATTGTCTGTTTTCGTTTATAGTGAAAAAAATAACGCAGAGGTGATCAAATGCCATCAAAAGAAAGCTCTATTTGTGAGGAAAAAAAGGGCATCAATTTTATTTGGGTACAGCATCGCACAACGGTGCAATTTTAAATTAATGCAGTATCCCAAAAGATGGCCTGGTCATGCGGGGGGGGGGGGGTTAAATCAAAATCAATCCTTGGGCTCCAGCCAAGTGCCTCTGCCTAGGCCAGTGATGGCGAACTTTGGCACCCCAGTTGTTTTGGAACTACATTTCCTATGATGCTCATGCACTCTGCAGTGTAGTGGAGCATCATGGGAAATGTAGTTCCAAAACATCTGGGGTGCCAAGGTTCGCCATCACTGGCCTAGGCCATCAGTCTGTTTTACACAAGAGGAAGATCTCACGACCATTTTCGGTTAATAATCGCAAGTAGGAATTGAATAGCTAAATAAAGTCCCGAAAATTCTCGTACGATAGAAAAAAAATCGTTAGGATGTCATGCGTTGTAATGTATTGTATTTGTATTGTATTTTCGGATGACAACTATAATGACTAAACGAAAATCGTACGATCTGAAATCGTACGAGGAAAATTTCCGTGCATGTCCGATGAAATAATATCGGATGAACGATCGTGATCGGCTGTTGAAAGTAGTGTACACACGATCCCAATATCGTATGAAAACAGTCGTCCGAGGAAGGATCGTATGATTTTCGGATCGTGTGTACACTACTTTCGATAGCCAATCACGACTGTTTGTGAGATTGGTCGTGCGATATTCGGATCGTGTGTACGGGGCATTGGTCTCCCTTTCCTAAGTGATCAGGCTGCAACACAGTAAATCTTTTAGGTGTATGGTGAAAAAAAACAAAATCTAGTAGCCTGGACCTTGTAAATAGGAAATGGGCTCTTAAAATATGTCAGCAAAGTTCCTAGGGCATATCTACTACATACTATGTCTCTTCTCTTGCCACTACTTATTCCCCCAGTTGCTATTGCTGGCATATTTGCTGTCAAAGCTACAACTAGGACTTTCTCTGTATCGGAGTAGCTGGTGTTTCTAGTGTCACTGAGAAATACAATGTAATAGTATTATTGTACATCGTATTTACACTCTTTTAAGGGCAGAATAAGGTTTATGTTTGATCTGCACATGGCATGAATTAAAGCAGAGCTACCAGTAGAACAAAATCAAAGTAAAATGTATTTCTATTTAATCCCTTGTAAACCCGTAGAAAAAAAAGGGGAAAACAAATAGCAGAATAGAGTTCATTAGGATTATCTCATATTAATTTGTCATATTAAAAAAAGAAAAAGTAAAAAAAAAAAAAACGGATCTGTTTTATAAATAATTTCCCCTGGCTTTGTAACTAAGTTTTCCCCTGGAAACTTAATTTTAATGTCAGTATAAAAAATACAAACAATAGAATACCTTGTTCCTTTTTTCAGTAAGGATACTTGGTTTAACATCTTATTTCATCTTTCGTCTATAAATTTATTAGAAAAAAAAATAAAAATTGTAATGCAATATGGTCAAAAGAAAGCATTGCTTGTAGCAAAGAAAAAAAAAATGTGTGTATTGCTTCGTTATCCTAAAGCCCAATTGAAGCTTCCTGTTTTTTTTTTTTTTAATACTGTAATTGAATCAGGCTTCATACACAATATTAATTGTGAGCTTATTTATTGTTTTCATATTTTAATAATTTTAATTTATTACTACTGTTTGCTGCAGCAACGGTTAAAATACTGTGGGCCAGCAGCACTCTAGAGAGCCAATCCCCTGCCCAACATAGAGCGCAATAGTCCCAAGTCCAGATCTCCAGCACTCTGCTCATCATTGTTCCAATCAACACTGTTGACAGAATAGTTTAAAGGGGATGTGCCAGTAAAAAACAAGGTCCCTTTAATAAATCAGACCTCTTTCCACCATAATTCTGAAAATAGCAGCAAAAAAAGTAGGTAAAAAAGTTAGTAAATATACTTACTTTACCCCCAACTTCTGTACTACAGAGTGTGACATCATGTGCCTTCAAAATGGCAGAGAACACAGAGTATCCTAAATCATATGGGAAGATGCTCCAGCACAGTTCAGGACCAACTTTTCATGGGAGTTAGGATGCTTCCCCCCTTCTCCGGTATCTAGCCAGAAGGAGGCTTCCATAACCCTCGGCTGGGTGCTGCTGGAAACCAGGGGTAAAATATTTAAAGATAAAATCCGGGAGCTCAGCTCTTTAAAAAAAAAATGAAGTTACACTATGAGTTAAGTCCTGTGAAGTGCATGACACCTCCTGGGCTTAGCTCTATTATTTACATCTGATAGCTTTAGCGTACTCCCAGGAAATTGCTATGACTGTAGTTCCGGGAGAGCAATGTTGGTTCTTCTGAGCTCCGTATCTTAAACAGAAGAGCTGCTGCAGCTGTTATGCCTGCCCCACCCCTCCTCCTGCCCAATCACAGAAGCCTTGGTATTGTGTGAACACATTCACAAAATACAAAGGCTTCTGTGAATAGGCAGCAGAGTGGAGGGGCAGGCATAGCTGCTCAGCGTGTTTCTCTTCTCTCAGATCCTTGGAGTGTCTCTCTGCAGAGCAATAAGTCTGTTAAATGTAACTAATAGATAAGCCCAGGGGGTGTCATGCAGCTCCTTGGACTTAACTCATAGTGTGAATTCCTAGATTTCAGCTCTGATAATATTTTTCACTTCAATCCTGCTATTTTTTTTTTTTTAGGCATCTTTTATTCATACCACATCTCACACATTGAGCACATTACATGGATCACATCACCAAACAAACGCCTGTTTCTCCAAGAATGAAATTTCCCTAACACACATCAAACATACTAATTTGTAAGAAGTGTATGTATCACAGCCACTGAGTTGAGCTTTCCAGAGAAGAACAGTAGAGAGGATGATTACAGTGTTAATTTTGGCAGCAAATTTCACTTTAGTTTTAGTCTTAGGACTAAAATGGTATTTTAGTTTTAGTCCCATTTTAGTCTTCTGCAATTGTTTTAGTTTTAGTCGTATTTAGTCGACTATCTCCAGTACATTTTAGTCGCCTAAAACCTAATGGGTGTAATTAAATTGTAATGCATTAGTTAACATTTCTCTACAATTTCCAACCTCATTATATACTGCTGGAGTGAAAAATCTAATATGTTATTGAGGAATGAACATGCACTACAGACCAGTTTTAATTTTGAAGCCAAATTTCTATTTAGTTTTAATCTTAGTCTTTTGACTAAAACGGCATTTTAGTTTTAGTACCATTTTAGTCTTTTGACTAAAATGGCATTTTAGTTGTAGTCATATTTTGTCATTTCAGTTGTTTTAGTTTTAGTTGTATTTTAGTCGACTAAAGTTCCGCTGAAACGGACCTGCCTACACACGATCACACCAAAGTTCGATCGTTTAACGCGATGACGTACGACAGGACTAGAAAAAGGAAGTTCAATAGCCAGTAGCCAATAGCTGCCCTTGCGTCGTTGTTGATCCATTGGACCTGCACACAGACGAGCAGTTTTCTCAATAGGAACTGGTTTCAGCGGAAAGATTTGAAACATGTTCTATTTATAAAGTCTGTCAGATTTTTAGACAGAAAAGGTCCACTGAAGCCCATACATGATCGAATTGTCCAACGGTTTTATTCTGTCTGAACTTCGCTGTTGAAAAGTCCGGTCATGTGTACACGGCATTAGTTACACAATTCTTCAAGGTAAAACGGAAGAACTGTCAACCGGAGCACAAGAAGACCACAGCTGACAGTCATCTGGCATGAGTAAAACCAGGATTTGTACCATACCCAGCAGCATAAGGACCTAATATAAACATCAGTAGATGTAATTTATTTGAACCAAGCAATAATCTAAAAATGGTCTTTAGTTCTACTTTGAGGTAAACCAGGCGAACATTCTGTCTTCAGCAGAGTTGTAGTGCTGCTTAATTAGAGGTTCACTGATTGGTCTCACTTGTTGTTTGAATCTGGAATGCGTTCTCAATTTTTGTTCATTTTGGACACAGGTGCATGTAGTGTACAAGTAAACAAACACTCTTGGGTTGAAGTTTCAAAAGGATATTTATACTCATTATAGTACAAACATACACATACAATATTGTTTTTGTTAATTAGAGGAATTGTATATAGCAAGTCTTTGGCAAACCTTTGCAGTAGAGGTGGTTGGCAAGTATGAGGCTTACGCAGAGACATGCGGACACTGCTAGAACATGCCGGCTGTGCATCTGGAGGAACTCACAGTGTGATATCACAGCTGCATCAGGACTGGAAGAAATGTCACCTGAGATGACTCTGGACAGTCACTGAACATGGATTTTTCTACATAATACACATAAAACACCGACCTAATCTTTTTAGAAGTTAGAAGAAATCGCTAAGACATTTTGTACTTCAGGGACCCTCCGAAACAGGTAAGCAGTTTGTGGGCAGGTGGGTGGTGGTGTGGTTCTTTTTCACGTCCTCCTTGTTTTTCCTTAACTAGTTGGGTAACAAGTATATGCAAGGCCTGCTCCACGCGGGTTCTTCTGGGCTACGTTAGGGACAAGGCTCCTGTGGTGGCATATTCAACTTTAAGGAGGACCTCCACTCTTAGAGATGAACACACACACCGTGTACACTGGCACTGCAACTGTTTTCCAGTTAACTCTCAGTTCCCTGTGACTATGTACACCACCTCTATAACTTGCTTCCCAATGTCCAGCAGGATTGAAGCTTGCTTCCAAGGAAGTTGACTGGCCATGGTGTCTAACAGCAACACACGTGGAGCATGTGTGCTTGCTATATACATCTTATATCAGGAGATCCTCCAATCAGGGAGTGTGTCCTACTACAGGAGCCAATCAGGAAACAGTCACGAATTGTTCATGTGCAAGGTTGCCAGGCAAGCCTGAACAAGTTCTAACTAGCTACCATTATGATCTCTTTGGGGGGGTGGTCATCAGGTGTATGCAGCAGTCGTAGCCCCACGTTGAGCACTACTTTGATGTGGGCAGGTGGTTGTTTGCCACATCCTTCGTGTTTTTCCCTAATTCATTGGGTAGTAAATACTGGATCGCATGGAAGGCCTGCCTCATGTGGGTTCTTCTAAGCTACTAAGGCACTTTGTTACAGGTTCACTTTACACACAAACACACACACACAAGGCACCTTTGTCCTTGTGTCGTTTTCATCAATGCTCTGGGACAAGGCTGAGGCTGCAGTGGGGAAATACTCAACCTTAAGGTAGACCTCCACACCATGTACACTGGCACTGCAACGGTTCTCCAATTAACTCTTGGTTCTACGTGACAATGCACACCTTCTCCACAACTTGCATTTTAGAGGGACACGCTGAGCCAAAGTCCACATCCACCTGTTCAACGTTTTCCACTACAAATCCCCAATAATGTTTTTCAATGAAGTGTGGAGGCAGACTGTGATGGCTTGCAAGCAGGTTGTACATGTGCAGGAGAGGCCAATCTTGAGTGGAGCTATGGATCTGTGTAAGGTATATCTTAAGGCTGTGGATTTGTGTACGATATCTTTTAAGGTTGTGGATCTGTGTAGGCCGTATGCTTCTCCATTGTATCAGCAATTCTAGCTTCTATTTTCACATGTAGCATGGTCTGTGTGACTATTGCCTTGACCTCAGCTATTGAGAGGGTGGGAGATTTCCAGGCTTCAGTGGGTGTTTGATTGGTCTCTGTAAAAATGTGAACCTAGAAGGTTAAATTTAACTTTGAATAAGCTGGGGGGTTTGACACATAAAATAGCGATATTAGAAGGAAGGAAGATATCCTGGCCCAAGTCGTTTAAGGAGGAAAAAGAGAGAGGACCAAAAGGACTGAATCACAGTTTATGTCTACCAAATATGGTAAAATGCCCCTAATTGTCCACATCCATGGAAGCAGAGAAGGGAAAAGCCAGGTACATAGTGAGCAACTCTAACTTAGACCATATACCATCTTGTCATAAGTTCATGAATAGTTTCAACTGCTAACACATTTGGGGAGCTAGACTTAACTGTTCTCCAAATTTGGTTCTATTCTTATTCCTCTTTATATGACAGAGGACCTTGAAATAATGTCTCAGCTTCTGACTCCGAATAAGTATAAAGAAACCCTGGCTTTAATTTACTGTCTTGCTTTTTCCAGGTCAGTGAGTTGCAGCCAAGCTGCTAACATTTTCTGTTGGAATTCAGCAATGGCAACCATATGCCAGAAACATCTCAAGTTGATGTGTACAGCCAGAAGAAGAGCCTCATCCTTGGGTCTGGGATTGTGGCTAGCACGATTAAGAGCCAGACACTGAGGTCAGCGCTGAAGGACTTCCTGTTTCCCAAGCATCCAGACTTGAGTCTGCTGTGTGTGCAGGACTGGTGATCAGCCAATTTATTGGAGTTCACATTATCACTGCTAACAAAGGGAGACTGATCTTTATTAAGGATTTTTTTTTTTCCCCATTTATACCATTAAGGTCTATATCCACTACAATACAGGGCACTTTCACCCCCTTCCTTCCCAGCCCAATTTTCAGCTTTCAGCGCTCTAGCGCTTTCAGTGACAATTGCGCGGTCATGCTACACTGTACCCAAATGAAATTGTTATCATTTTGTTCGCACAAATAGAGCTTTATTTTGGTGTTATTTATTCACGACTCCGTTTTTTTTTTTTTGCGATATAAGCGCAAAAATAGCGGAAATTTGGAAAAAAAACAATATTTTCTTTTTTCTATTTGAAAAGAAATCCAATAAAATCAAATTTTGTCATAAATTTAAGCCAAAATGTATTCTGCTACATGTTTTTGGTAAAAAAAATTCCGTTAAGTGTATAATAATTGGTTTGTGTGATCACGGACATATGTACGCAAATGATCATGTACATATGTGTGCAGGTGATCACGTACATATGTGTGCAGATAATCATTGGGACATGTGATTTTAGTGGGACATATGTGGGGGACATGTTTTTATTATTAGGGACATGTGTTTTTATTATTTGGGGACATGTATGTTTTGGGGACATGTGTGTTTTGGGGACATATGTGGGGACTGTGTTTGTACTGTGTGGTGTGTTGTGTGTTTACACTACACTGATGATCAGTGAGTAAAAAGCTGTAAAAAGCAGCCCATACTCACTGATCATCAGCCGGCTGCAGCGTTCTGCTCTCCTCTCCTCAGCGGTGACTTCCGTGTGAGGAGAGGAGAGCCGATTGCCTAGCCCTCCTGCCGATCTGAGATGTGCCGTGTCCGGGTGACACGAGCACATCGGGATCGCGCCTCTGCGCGGGCGCGCGCGCGCGCGATCCCGCTACTCCTGAATGACGTTCCTGAACGTCCTATCAGGAGTAGACGGCTCCCACCCGGCCGTATATATGCATCGGCCGGGTGGGAAGTGGATATACATGTACATGAGTGTTTTTATTTATTATTATAGATCAGACTTTTGAATAACATAGACCTGCACAAATGTTGGATGCCTGAGGAAGGAGAAAACTCCGTAACACATAGGACATATCATATGCAGATTATTGATTTAGTTGGTTATGTATATGTGATGATGCAATAGATATGTCATATATATACATTTGAAAAGGTTTTTCTTCTTTTTTGAACAAGTTTGGTTGTATGTAACTAGGCTGCACATTAGAAAATATATTGATGTATGTTTTTTTATTATGTGTATACTTTTTGATATTCTTTATAATAAAATGATTGTATGATTTTATATGTACGTTGTAAGTCTCCCAGTCTATGCCTGAAAAGTCCTGCCATTTGCTTTTTGGTAGAACCTCTACCTTTTGGGATGTTGGCTAAACAAAGTGAAGTACCTGAGATACCTCAATTTTTTTGATTTTGATCTTTATTAAGGAGTATTAACCACTGCATGCAACATCTTAAAGGGATGGCAAATAAGTGCACCTACCTTACACTCTATCAATATACGCTATTGTGATTTTCTTTTACCAAAAATATGTAGAAGAATATATATTGGTCTAAACTGATGAAGAAATTCATATTTTTTTAAAATGAGGATATTTATTATAGCAAAAGGTAAAAAATACAGAGGTGATCAAATAACACCAAAATAAAGCTCTATTTGTGGGCAAAAAAAGAATGCAAATTTCGCTTGGGTACAGCATGGAACGACTGTGTAATTGTCAGTTAAAGCAATGCAGTGCCAAATTGTAAAAAGTGCTCTGGTCAGGAAGGAGGTAAAATCTTCTGGGGCTGAAGCGGTTAAACTGGTCGCTCTGTATGTAGCTTCTGACAGGCTGCACAAGGAGCCCCATATCTTTTGGAACCATAGGTCATAGGATCCCCAAATTTTAACCAGTGGTGGGGCAAGACTAAGGCTACCCACCGACCCTCGTAGCTCAATCTTTTTTTTTTTTGTTCATGGCAGGTGAGGCTCCCTTGACTGCACATCCCTGGAAATCATGTGCACCACCATAAAGACTGGGCCCCAATGCTAGCGGGCTGAAGAACTAGGGCTAAAACTGTTCACTCAGATAGCTGCTTCACAAGAATTTTGCCTATTGTCCAAAGTAAGAGGTACCTCTTATGGGAGTTTTAAATTTACTCACTGTCATTCATTTAGAGAGCACTCTAAAGTGGATAAGCCTACTGTTTACAATTGAGTTATTGTAGTATTGAGTATCATTGCTGTTACTGTTTTCTACCATTACTTGTTGCCGATTTTGGAGATTACCTGGTTTTCTCTAATTTAGCTGCATAGAAATCCATAGAACATATTGTCTAGTGAACTGTGATTGACCCAATTCATACTTATTTATTTTGCTATTTAGACCCCTTTCAAATCAAATCGACAGTGGGTCGCGTTAGCAGTAAAGCGTTACTAGTTTTAGGCCACTTTTCGGCCACTGGCGGAGTGCTTTTAACCCCCGCTAGCGGCCCAAGAAAGGGTTAAATGAGCCTGAAAAACACAACTGCTGAAGAACTCTGCATGCATTCATTTCAATAGGCAGGGGCGGTGGAGGAGTGGTGTATACACCACTTCTAAACCGCTCCAAAATGCTGTGTGCAGGACTTTTTCTAACATCTTGCAAGCGCACGATCCAGTGTGAAAGCACTCGGGCTCTCACACTGGGGGCTGCAGTGGAGACATTTTTCAGGTGCTTTACAGGCACCATTTTTAGCCCTTTAGTGCTATTGTGAGGTCAGGCACTGATGTGTATGAGAAGGCCTAGCTTGCAGTCTCTGCTCTAATTCATGCCAAAGGTTTTCTATCAGGTTGAGGTCAGAACTTTGCGCAGGCCATTCAAGTTCCTCCACCCCAAACTCACTCATCCATGTCTTTATGGACCTTGCTTTTTGCACTGGTCCAAAACATTTGGCTGATGGGGGATTATGATACGGTGTTGTTTTTCAGAGGTTGGACTTGGACTCAGTTTCAGTGAAGGGAATATTTAAGGCGTCTGCATACCAAGACATTTTGGACAATTTCATGCTACCAACTTTGTGAGAACAGTTGGGGGGTGGCCCCTTCCTGTTCTAACATGACTTTGCACCAGTGCACAGAGCAAGGTCCATAAAGACATGGATGAGTGAGTCTAGGTTGGAGGAACTTGACTGACCTTCACAGAGTCCTGACTTCAACCATATAGAACACCTTTGGGATGAGTTATAGCGGAAACTATGAGCCAGGCCTTCTCATCCAACATCAGTGCCTGACCTCACAAATGCTCTTCTGGAAGAATGATCAAACATTCCCATAGACACACTCCTAAACCTTGTGGACAGCCTTCCCAGAAGAGTTGAAGCTGTTATAGCTGCAAAGGGCGGGCCAACTAAATATTGAACCCTAAGGACTAAGACTGGGATGCCACTAAAGTTCACGTCCGTGTAAAGGCAGCTGTCTCAAAACTTTTGGTAATGTATATTTGTGCTCCCAGTAGTAATGCAATATCCATTTGCTTAACCTGGCGTGTCAGTAGGGCTTAGATTGTTCTGAAGTCAAGGCAGGAGATCAGAGGACCCAATCTACCAAGAAGCTCCTGCTGGGGTAGCACTACAAATGTACCTATGGATATCTCATACTTAACTAATCCTTGTGGAAGCTACAATTCATTGTAGTTATTACTATTACTACAGTGATTGCAGCAGTCATCCTGGTCCAGTGCTGATATCTAGAAAATATGAAAAACCTAATAAAAGTAGACAGAATAAACAAAGATGACACTTTGTACACAGTGAACACTTTCGATTGCTAAGTTGACATTGTTTTATCTGCTGTGCTGAGGTTATAAAATGTTTAGTGTTGTGCAATGATCTGTGTGGGTATGTGACTGCCAGCTGGGGAAGTGTTGATGCACAGAATGAAAGTATGGATGAACTATTTCTGTCTAAGGCAAAGTTGACTATTCTAAATGACTAACTGATTTTGTGTTTTGGAGGGGGATAATGGGACTGGTAGTAGTAATGGCTGCATAATTCCCAACTGGCCTTGATTTTCAGGCTTTAAGGATGTGTCCCTGGAAACAACTCTAACATTACTTCTACCTAAAAAGAATCAAATTTTGTAAGTGTTAAAGCGGAGTTCCGACTAAAAAAAATAATAATTCAGCAACTACAAATACTGCAGCTGCTTACTTTTAATAATCGGACACTTACCTGTCCCAGGGTCCAGCGATGCTGGGGAACGAAGCCCCATTCATCTCTCCCTCCTCTATTCGGTACCGGCATTGTCACTGTGGGCGCCCAGCGCGCTGTGACTGCCCAGCCAATCATCTGGGACGTGTGATGTGCCCCAGATGATTGCTGAGAAGGAGGGGGAGAGGTGAACTTACTTCTGGTGCTGCGGTGGCCAGGGAGGAAGTGGGAGCTTCCTCCCTGGCCAGCCTTTCTCAACCTTTTCAACACAGAGGAACCCTTGAAATAGTTCTCCAGTATCAGGGAACCCCTGCTAAAAATTTGAAATCTACAACTCACGATTTATTAGTGTGATGGTCAGGGGAAAGAATGGTCCCTACACTTGTGGTCATTGGGAAGAACTACCTTCTTACAGATAGCTAAAAAGATCAATGGTGTCAGTGGGAATTTATCAGAGAGGCAGAAGCAACCCCTAGCAATCTCTGGAGGAACCCTAGGGTTCCACGAATCACTGCTCTAAAAAGAGGGTTTACGCGCCTCCCCCCCCCCCCCTAAAAAAAAAATGACATACCAAATGTGGCATATCAGTTGGTCACCTTCCCTTAAAGCGGAAGTCCAATTTTTGGGTGGAACTCCACTTTAATTTCAGATTTTTCTTTATTACTTTATTATTTGTGAGCTAATGAGGACAATCTGTGTTGCAAGAAATCCAAGGGTTGTAGTCCTTCTGAAAACGACACCTGCCTGGCTGTCTCAGATTGCAACACTTCCCGGACCACCGACCAAGAACAAATATGTGCCCAGTAAAGTCAGAATTCTCATCTACCTTGTTCTAGGTTAGTGACTCAGAAAATGCTGAAGGAGGAGGAGCAGATAGCCAGGCAACAGAAGTTTTCAGCAATGGCAGACTGCACATTTTGCATAGGAAAATGTTTATTGTTCAAAAATTCATAAGAGCACTGCATTATGTATGGGACCTGTTTATGAACATTTTGACCAAAGAATTATACAACTGTCACCCAAGATTCACAAACTACTCTAAATGAATCTTAAGTGAAAACTGTTTGAATATTCATAGTTACATAGTTACATAGTTAGTCAGGTTGAAAAAAGACACAAGTCCATCCAGTTCAACCAAAAATAAATAAATAAATAAATAAATGCATTTATAAATTGCCATGTTTTGGGGCAATGATTTTTTTGTTAAACTCAAATTTACAGTGTAACAAAACATTTCTGGAAATTATTCTTTAAAATTCAATAACTATGCAGAAGAGAGGTCATATATTACATATATCTGATGTAAAACCCAACTGAAGTTGGTACATCAAAACGAATGTTATGCAAAGTCAAATTTTCGGACAACAAATGTTGGATGTGAGTTTGTTGGCTCAAAGTCCGACCGTGTGTATGCTCCATCGAACATTTGTTGTCGGACTTTCCACCAACAAATGTTGGCTAGCAGGTTCTCAAATTTTCCGCCAACAAAACTTTGTTGTCGGAATTTCCGATCGTGTGTACACAAGTCCGACACACAAAAGTTTCACGCATGCTTGGAATCAAGCAGAAGGTGCCGCACTAGCTACTGAACTTCCTTTTTCTCGGCTCATCATACGTCTTGTACGTCACCACGTTCCCACGTTCATAATTGTTGGCCAACATTTGTGTGACCGTGTGTATGCAAGGCAAGTTGGAGCCAACAACCTTCGAACAAAATTCCACGGTTTTGTTGTTAGAAAGTCCGATCGTGCATAGGGGGCATTATAGTTCATTTTCTTTATGAAAAGTTCCAGCCTGAGAAGAGAAGCCTGTCCCCTTCCATCATGCTCTAGAAAAAGACAGTTGCTCCCTGCATGGAAGCAGGAACTATGCCCCACTGTTGGCATCAGTGGAAGGAATAATCCCTCTTATTGGTGGGAGGAATAGTTCCCCAAAGGTAAAGGCTGGCAAAGGGTAGCATCTGGCCCACTGGCCACAATTTGGAGACTACTGATCTAGTGGTTTTGAAGTCTAAGGCCGCGTACACACGGGCGGACTGTTCGCCCAACCTTGTCCGCTGAACAGTGTTTGGGCGGACAGTCCGCTCGTGTGTGGGCTTTCAGCGGACAGTTTCAGCGGACAGTTGGACGAACAAGGTCTTACGGAAATTCCGAAAAACTGTCCGCTGAAACAGTGTTTGAGCGAACAGTCCGCCCGTGTGTGGGCTTGTCCGCTGTACTTTCGAAATGAGCGGACTGTTCCCGCTCGGAAAGTCCGCCCATTTCGAGCGCGTGTACAGGTAGGCGGGGCCCGCGAAGGAGACGTCGCGGGCTCCGCCGCCTGGAATGGGCTTAAAGGGGAACCCCAACGCCGAAAAAAATCGGCGTGGGGGTTCCCCCCAAGTCCACACCAGACCCTTGTCCGAGCACGCTACCCGGCCGGCCAGGAAAGGGGGGCGAGCGAGCGCGCCCCCCCTCCTGAGCCGTACCAGGCCGCGTGCCCTCAACATGGGGGGTGCCTTGGGGAAGGGGGGGCCGCGCGGCCCCCCCACCCCAAAGCACCTTGTCCCCATGTTGATGAGGACAAGGGCCTCTTCCCGACAACCCTGGCCGTTGGTTGTCGGGGTCTGCGGGCGGGGGGCTTATCGGAATCCGGGAGCCCCCTTTAAGAAGGGGGCCCCCGGATACCGGCCCCCCACCCTATGTGAATGAGTATGGGGTACAATGTACCCCTACCCATTCACCTGTGAACTAAAGTACAATAAAAAACACAACACAGAGAAAAAATATTTTATTGCACAGCTCCGGGGGTCTTCCGTCTTCGGGGGTCTTCTCGCCGGACTCCTCCGCTATGTGTGTGTAGCTCTTTTGCTAGCGGAGGAGTCCGGCTTTCTTCCTCCCCGCCGCCGGCCTCTTCTCCCGACTTCGGGGGTCTTGTCCCCCTCTTCGGTTCTTCTGCCGGGCCACCGCGCCTGGTCCGGTGGCCCGGTCTTCTGTCGCCGTCTTCCGTTCTTCTGTCGCCGCCTTCGGTTCTTCTGCCGGGCCACCGCGCCTTCTTGTAGCTCTTTTACAGGCGGTGGCCCGGTCTTCTGTCGCCGCCGCCGCCTTCCGTTCTTGTTCTTCTTCTTCTTCTTCTTCTCCTGGAGATGTTGACTCGACGAGCTCTCCGGCCGGAATGCCAGAGCCGCGCTGTGCGGTCACTTATATAGTGACAATGGGGCAGTGTCACATGGTATATGTCACATGGGTTGGTCACATGGTGACCCCGCCCCCTTACGATGTCATAGTCCCCATGTGACATCAACCCATGTGACCAACCCATGTGACATATACCATGTGACACCGCCCCATTGTCACTATATAAGTGGCAGCGGAGCGTGTCCCTGGCATTCCGGCCGGAGAGCTCGTCGAGTCAACATCTCCAGGAGAAGAAGAAGAACAAGAAGAAGAACAAGAACAAGAACGGAAGGCGGCGGCGGCGGCGACGACAGCGGCGACAGAAGACCGGGCCACCGCCTGTAAAAGAGCTACAAGAAGGCGCGGTGGCCCGGCAGAAGAACCGAAGGCGGCGACAGAAGAACGGAAGACGGCGACAGAAGACCGGGCCACCGGACCAGGCGCGGTGGCCCGGCAGAAGAACCGAAGAGGGGGACAAGACCCCCGAAGTCGGGAGAAGAGGCCGGCGGCGGGGAGGAAGAAAGCCGGACTCCTCCGCTAGCAAAAGAGCTACACACACATAGCGGAGGAGTCCGGCGAGAAGACCCCCGAAGACGGAAGACCCCCGGAGCTGTGCAATAAAATATTTTTTCTCTGTGTTGTGTTTTTTATTGTACTTTAGTTCACAGGTGAATGGGTAGGGGTACATTGTACCCCATACTCATTCACATAGGGTGGGGGGCCGGTATCCGGGGGCCCCCTTCTTAAAGGGGGCTCCCGGATTCCGATAAGCCCCCCGCCCGCAGACCCCGACAACCAACGGCCAGGGTTGTCGGGAAGAGGCCCTTGTCCTCATCAACATGGGGACAAGGTGCTTTGGGGTGGGGGGGCCGCGCGGCCCCCCCTTCCCCAAGGCACCCCCCATGTTGAGGGCACGCGGCCTGGTACGGCTCAGGAGGGGGGGCGCGCTCGCTCGCCCCCCTTTCCTGGCCGGCCGGGTAGCGTGCTCGGACAAGGGTCTGGTGTGGACTTGGGGGGAACCCCCACGCCGATTTTTTTCGGCGTTGGGGTTCCCCTTTAAGCCCATTCCAGGCGGCGGAGCCCGCGACGTCTCCTTCGCGGGCCCCGCCTACCTGTACACGCGCTCGAAATGGGCGGATTTGCCTCCTCCTTACGTGGGCGAGTCCGTTCATTTCAAAAGTTGAGCGAACTGTTTGCCCAACCTTGTTCGTCAAACAGTCCGCTCGTGTGTGGGCAAGTCCGCTCATGCAAATTTTGAGCGGACTGTTTGATGAAACTGTTTGCCGAACAAGGTTGGGCGAACAGTCCGCCCGTGTGTACGCGGCCTAAGGCCGCGTACACACGGGCGGATTGTCTGCCCAACTAAGTTCGTCAGACAATCCGACAGACAGTCCGTTCAAAATTTGAATGAACGGACTTGACCACACACGATGAGCAGACAGTCCGCTGAAAGCGTGCGTGATGACGTGTACAGCACGTACGACGGGACTAGAAAAACGACGTCCTATACACTGCAATGCAACCTTCGGCCGTGTAAATCCTTTCTGAGCATGCGCCATACTTAGTCCGTCCAACTTGCTTACACACGAGCGGACTGTCCGCTGAAACCAAGTTTGGACGGACAAAACCAAGTTTGAACGGACAAAATTACGGAAATTCCGTAAGACTTTGTTCGTCAGACAGTCCGCTGAAAAAGTCCGCTGAAGCCCACACACAAGCGGATTGTCCGCTGAAACACGGTTCAGCGGACTAAGTTGGACAGACAATCCGCCCGTGTGTACGCGGCCTAACATTAAACTTTGAAGATTGGGTTAGGACACAGTCAGTCTTAGCCCTTGTACACACGGTCGGACATTCTGCCAACCAAATCCGTCGGATTTTGTCAGACGGATTTTGTCCGACGGATTGTGTCCGAAACTGTTGAATACACACGGTCGGACCAAGTTGTCAGATTTTGCGGATGCCAAGAATGCGGTGACGTAAGCCGTGTACGGCGGGACTAGAAAAGGGAAGTTCAGCACCACGTCCGGCACCCTTTGGGCTCCTTCTGCTGATCTCGTGTTAGTAGAAGTTTGGTGAGAGACAATTCGCACTTTTCAGATTTGTGATTCAGATCGCTACCGCTCTTCGGTTTGTGCTTGTCTTTGCGTATCTGATAATCAGTGCATGCAGTCAGTAAGTATGTGTTGATCATTGTGGACTATATCTTGGTATAGTACGCTTTGAAAGGCATTTTTTATTGTGTGCTTGCTTCTGCTATTCAGGTCGTTCTTTCAGTCCTTGCTGTTTATCGGTGCTTTCTGGTGTCCGCTCTGACGAGCCGACCGTTTTCAAACCATGTTTCGTCTACGTACTCGTCTTAGAGTTTGTGCCGTGCAGGGGCTTCGTGTTGGGGTTCTTACTTTGACACAAGCCCGGTCCATGAACAGGGAGGGGAGGCGTTTGTGGACCAAGAATTGGTTGCGCCAGCGTGACCAGTTCTCGCACATGCCTTTGCTCCGTGAGATCTGCGAGAATAATCCTGATGATTTCAGGAATTATCTCCGGATGACGGACCCCGTTTTTCACCGTTTGCTGGCTTTGCTGACCCCTTATATTACCAGGCAGGATACCTGCATGCGGCAAGCCATCACTCCGGAGCAGAGGCTCATCGCCACATTGCGCTACTTGGCGACTGGGAGAAGCCTTCAGGACCTCAATTTCTCTACAGGCATCTCCCCAAGGCTCTGGGAATCATTATTCCAGAGACCTGTTCTGCCATCATTCAGGTCCTGCAGAAGGACTATATGAAGGTAAGTTTTATCCTTTAACATCACATTCTATGTATTTAATGATTGCTAATGTATTGCATTTCTTGCCTCATTCCCTAATTACCATCATTGCAATATGCTCGAATTCATATACTCTGACCCTTTGTCCTCAGGCATATTTGCCTCACTAACTTCCCCACCATGCTCTTCTTGGCCCATAAAACTATAGTCTAGTCACTTACCAATGTCTTTTGTCAGCTCCATAGTATTGCTTTCCCCTAAACACCCCCTATAATGTCTAAAAATGTGATGTGTATGCTTCAATTCATGCAGAGTGACATTTTTTATTTTTGGGGCCAAACTCATTAAGAACCCCCCTCCCCCCAACTGCTAGCTCAGCTGATAGCAATCCTCTATCTGCTGACTTTACCAAACCCAATACACACTATACCTACCTTTTTGATGCTCACATTTATGGATGAATTCACCAAAGCATGTAGTGCAAGGGCCTGCCTCAATACTTTCAAATGCTATATATTTTTTTTTAACCTATTAATTATCTGGATATGTAATAGCAAAGTGTCAAAAAGTGCTTACATTTTGGTTTCTTTTTGTTATTATGACACTTCTTACCTGTCCGGTGGGCTGCCAATAGTGTAACTAAGGAGGGGCTTCCCAAAGTAGCACACATTATTTAGCCATTCAGCTCTCAATCAAGTGGAGAGGGTTACCTGTCCTAAACATCCCGCCTCATTTTTGAGCAAGGGCCCATCAGATGGGGGATATGGGGGGTGGGGAGGGATGGGGGGGTGATGACTCTCATAAGGGGACATTAGACTTTAGGCTTTAAATACTCAGTTCCCAAAATGTTATACTAATTTTGACCAAAAATGTTGGTGTCTAATCTGCTTGCAATGTTGATTTGTCAAATTACTAATTTTTGTTCTTGTTTCACTCCACAGTGTCCTTCAACGCCACAGGAATGGCAGACTGTGGTCTCCCACTTTGCCAGTCGTTGGGACTTTCCCAATTGTGGAAGAGCAATAGATGGGAAGCTCGTCCGCATCGTCCCACCACCCAACTCAGGGTCGTACTATTATAATTATAAGGGGTTTCATAGTATTGTGATGTTGGCGGTGGTGTCTGCGACATATGACTTTTTGTATGTGGACGTGGGGCAAAATGGACGGATGTCGGATGGTGGAGTCTTCGCACGGACGGAGTTCTACTGGCGTCTCTCCAGAGTGGCAGTCTGGGCTTGCCACCCCCAGAGGAGAATCAGGAAGGACTCCCGTTCGTCTTTGTCGCGGATGAGGCGTTTTCCCTGGCGAACCATCTGATGCAGCCTTTCCCCATGAGGACCCTCACCCCAGACCAGAGGATTTTTAATTTCCGCCTGTCCAGAGCCCGAAGAGTGGTGGAGAACACTTTTGGTATACTGGCCAGCCGCTTCCGCCTTTTTCTTACGCCTATTCACATGGCGGAATACAAACTGAATCACGTAGTGCTGGCGTGCTGTGTTCTGCACAATTTTCTTAAAAAAGTTTCTGTGAACTATGCGGTCTCAGTTGGCCAACAAGAAGCAGACTTGCTGGAAAATGAAGATAACCTCATGGGCCTTGAAAATGCTCATCCTGGCTTGCCCCCCCAAAGCGCCCGTGAGGTTAGAGCACAATACATGGACTACTTTGTGGGTAGGGGGGCCATTGATATGCCAGACAATGTCTGAGCGGCATTTTAAGAATACATTTTTATCTGAAACTCCTTCATTTACTGCTTGGCTTGGTTTTAGGTGTCTCCTAGGTATATTTAGGTTTTTTCAAGTTGTGCCTGTTTCACCAACAGTGCAAACCCAAGTTCAGAGCGAGATGAGGGGACAGTCTCTTCTTCAGATAATCTTATTATGTTATGGGTCTGCTACACACACACCTTGTTTTTGTAAATAATGTATGTAGTGCATTACTGACCAAAATCGTGCTCATTTTCTGTACCATGGCAGGAAAATGGCATGATTGTCAAAATTTACACCTCACTGTGGGTGTTTTTACTAAAGGCACATCCACTATGCACTACAAGTGCACTGCAAAAGTACACCTGAAACTGCACTTGGAGTGCAAAGTGGAGTTGCCTTTAGTAAATCACACTCCTTCTCAGCACAAACTAAAATTGTACTACAAATACATTTTTGGTGCAATGAAAAAGGAAGCCACACATTGTTGATAATGAAACTTTTTAATCCAAGCACATTCACATGTGTGTTTCTAAAAGGTTTTTACAACAAACCAAGAAATTGTGTGTTTCAAAAACAGAGTTTAATCAAAATTTGGTTTACTTGGTGTTTTTGGGTAAACAGGCATGTATCAAACCGTAAAATACAGAACACAGGAACTTACAAAGTTCAACTTTGAAAAGTGAAGACAATATCAGACATGAGTATGTACAAACTGGGCTGATATTGCCTTCATCACATGGGGTGTCACCCCTGAAAAAAACAAATTTGGAAGATGCACACAGTGTGTCAACATGTGCTATCTCCCATCATGGGGGATCAATGTACATGCTTTGGGGCTGCAACCCCTTCATCTCAGACACTTTCCACAAAACACGTACATTGATCCCCCATGAAGGGAGATAGCGCATGTTTACACACAAATTTGTAATTTCGAGAAATACAACATTTTGTTTTTAAAATAGCAAAAATAAAACCCTATCTAGTTTTTGGTGTTTCACACTCTCCCCAAAACATCAATGATGTTCTTCATTTTATTTTTAACATCATTGATGTTTTGCAGGATATTTTCCAAATCCCGATTGCACCCCATTATCTCCCCAATCTGGATCTGGGCACTTTCACTGGTGAAACGGGAATCTTCTTCCACATTACCTACAAAACAAAGCAAAAAAACACACCATGTAATAAAAATATGGTGACATACATTGATGAGCTTACTGGAAGCTGTGTTCTCCGACACTCACCTGTTGTGGTGACAATTTGCCCAACCTCCATGATCTCTCCTCCTCCTCCTCCTGCTCCTCTGTTTCTGCTTTTGGAAGTTGGCCTTCTTTGGGAGGGGTGTGGTCCCTGGTGTCCTCATACTTGCTGAGTCTTCTCTCCCCTATGATAATTGAAAAAAAGAAAGAATTAGCACACAGAGGGAAGAATTAACAATATGAAACATTGTTTGGAAGTGTTGTCCAATTGTTTATTTTGGCCGAGCTTCAAGGTCATAACATTATTGGGGACACTGTGTTCAGCTAGAATACTTATCTGCAGAACGATGTTTCCTACGAAGGAATGAAACCATGAACTTGAAAGTGGCCATTTTAAAATGCACAACATGAAATCAAAGCACATGGAGCAGGCTGCAAGCAAGAATAATCATATGAACACACGACAACTACTTACTTTTGTCAAGAACACGCTTGATCCTTAGGTACTGCTCGTGCTCCCTCAGTTTCAGGTCTGACCAGCGTTTTCTCAGTTGATCCATGGATCGGTGTACCCCAAAATTCTTATGAAGACTCTTCACAACTTTATTCCTGATCTTGGCCTTTCTGATATTTGAGTTTGGGTAAGGTCCATACTTCCCATCATAGTCGGTCCTGTTCAATATGTCGACCAGCTCCAACATCTCTCCAAAAGACATATTTGAGGCCTTAAATCTTCTCTTCCTGGATCGGGACGTTTCAGGCTCCGGGCTTTCCTCACCCTCCTCCTCGTTAGTGGAACTATTATTATTGCGCACCTGTGTTCTCTCCGCCATGTGCTCTCCCCACTGCGCTGGAAGCAAAGGGGCGGGGAATAGTCTGGAAAGAACGTCAGGGGCGGGCAGAGTTTCACGCATGCGCACTGTATATAAAACACAACACGTGTGTGTCGTCCGTACGATCGGAGAAGCTGACGCGACGAACGTGCAAACGAAGGTAAAATTTTGAACTTGGTACATCACTAGGCTACACTGCTTCTAGATTGAGGCCTGCATTAGTGGAGTTTAGACTGACATTAGGGTTTGTCTTGTGTTGTGTCTTGCAGACATTATGGACGGCTTCAATGACCATAGCTTCCTCCCTCTGTTCATCGATAAATACAGAGACATGCCCATCCTGTGGCAAGCAACACACCCACTATATAGTAACAAACAAAAGAGGCAGGCAGCAATGTTGCAACTAGTTGAGTTTGTGAAGCCGGTGGTCCCCAGGGCAGACGTCAAATATTTAAAAAAGAAAATTGGTAGCCTCAGGAGTATATATATGAGGGAGAGGAGCAAGGTGCTGAAGTCCATGCAATCTGGAGCTTCAGCAGATGACGTTTATGTTCCCACCCTGTGGTATTATGACAGGATGCATTTTCTGGCAGACCAGGCTGATGTCAGGAAATCCCTCTTCCTTCCACGAGTCCTATGCTCCATTCCGCACCCGCTGAGTCTTCCGACGCCCGACCTGGGCCTTCCACTCAGGAAGAACTGTGGGAGCCCAGCTTGAGCCAGGTATAGTATTGTTTTACATATTTGTGGAGTCAAAATGAATGATGTTAACTTGATTTTTGCTCACTAATTGCTGATTTTAGAAAGTGTTTCACATATCAATAGACAGTAGTGGCCAAAACCTTTGGGACAAGAAAGAAAAATGCTGGGCTCAGAATGATAGTCTTTTCTATTGGTTAACAATTTGCAACAGTGTTGATGTGAAAATTGTGTGTGTTTGATGAACCAAAAACTAAAACTATGTCCCTTTTTCATACACAGGAAGAACTCAGCCAGGAACAGGAGGGTGTGGAATGCAGCAGCCAGGAGGTGGCTGTGGAAAGTGGCAGCCAGGAGGAGGCGGGGGTAAGCGGCAGCCAGGCGGTGGGCAGCCAAAGGAGCCTCACTGAATGCCAGGTCCCTCCCCTCCGCCTTCCACGCAAAAGGGCGAGAAAGGGGGGGAATGTTGAGGAGTCGGCCCTGAGGCTGATTGGTGAGGCTTCTGCGGGACACTCCAAGCAAAACCCACCGACCAAGAGGCCTTTGCCGCCATGGTTGCATGTAAGCTTGATAAATTGGAGCAGGGGCAACAGATCTTGTGTGAGGAGGTTATTCTCCACACCCTCCACAAGGGTCTGTTGGGCCAAATGACACCAGAAACACACTTTTGTGGTTTGGCCCATGCCCCTGCTCCTCCTCCTCCTTCTGCCACACCTTCCTCACCACAGCCACAGCCTGGAAAGAATCTTGGAAGGAAGACCAGAGAGTGATGACCTGGGTTCAGTCTGGTCTGACAGAAGATGCAGCCTGTTGTAGTAGCACAGCCTGGGAACATAGATGTCATCTGCTGCTGTTCCGGGTTTCATGGACTTCAGGACCAGACTTCTCTCCCTCAGACATGTATTCCTCAGGCCACCAAGTTTTGCGTTAAAATAGTTGATGTGTGCCCTGGGGGCCAAGGGCTTCGCTAATCTCCCCAGGTTCAACATTGCTGCTTCCCTCTTTATTTGTTACTGACACCAAAATAAAGGTATTTTTTTGTTTGAAGAAATACTTGTGTATGTGTTTTCCTTCCAAAAGGCCAGTTTATTTGTGAGCAGGCAGGTACATTTCAATAATACAAAGTGAAATAAATAACAAGGGGTACCAACACTAAACAACCTCCTGTAGATTAAAAAATAAAAACAAAATATCAAAAATAGAATAATGTGGTAAGTTTACACACCAAAAAAAAAAAAAAAAAGGAGAAATGAGCAAACTGTCTTTAAAGGAGATTTTTAGGGAATCCAAAAAAAAAACATCCAAAAAAATAAACAAAATCTAAAATTGTGTAGATGTGACGCAAACTAAAATTGTATTGCTGAAATGGTTAAAAAAGAGTAATGAAATCCGTTCGGGAGAAGTGTGTGTGACTATGAGCATCAAAAGAAGTTCTTTCTTGCAGCATTGTAAAGAACTAGAGAATGCGCTTGATGAAAGAATTTTTAACATTGCAGCGTGACGAATGTGCTATATCGCTTACGAGCAGTAGTTTTACCTGAACGAGCGCTTCCGTGTCAGAATTTGAATGTGAGCATGTGTGGCACCTTGTCTGTTGGAGTAGGCTACACATGAGCGGACCAGTTTGTCGGAAAATATTTCCAGCAAGTTGGAAAACTTGGTCCGACGGATATTGCGACGGAATCAGTCCGATGCATACCACACACAGTCGGATTATCCGACAACACGGTCCGATAGGACACATTCCAATGCATTCTCCGACCGTGTGTACAAGGGCTTACACATAGTGGTGGAGGGAGGAAAGGAAAGTCTCTGTAGTAAGATTTGGGAATTATTTTAAGTAAAGAGTTGAATTTCAATTAGTGGTGTCATTAAGAAGTAATCTGGTCTGTGTGTATCGAAAGCACTGTGATATTGAATATTGTGTGTCAGTTGTTAAGGCTTGAATGAAGGAATCCCAGATGTCAAAACATTTTTGACATTTTTTACTTTGTCTCAGTGCAAAGTAACAGCTTCACTTTAGCTCTGTCCATTATACAGGATATACTTACCTTGCTTTTACTCCCCCTCTTGCTTTATTCATCTGTCAGGCTTGAAAGAAAGCCCTGTGCACGCTACAGGATGTTAGAGAGGTAGCTTACGCAGATATATGAAATACCCACGTGAAAGTGCCAATAGGCCCAGTGCTGTCTTAAGCCCCATACACACTATCAGTTTTTCTGCTGAGATTTTCCTTCAGATTTACCAAAACCATGTAATATAAGGTCAAACCTTAGGAGTTTCAATTTGTTTGCAATCAGGCAGGCCCTCGCACTACATGGTTTTGGTAAATCTGAAGGAAAAAATCAGCAGAAAATCTGATAGTGTGTATGGGGCTTTAGGGAGCCATTCACATGCTCTTCCATACCCAGAAACATCAGGTATTTCCTTAGGCTGAAATGAGAGGTTTGGAAGGGAGTATATGCTGCAGGCATTAGTCCTTGTCCTGTTGTATTGCTTTCAGGTTGGCACTTGAAATATCTGTCTAAGCTCTCTCCTCCCTGATTCATAAGCCTAAATATGCATGCTATGGTGGCCTGAATATGCTTATTTATGCCCACATCTTCCAAAATTGCCTCTTATTGAGAGCAGGCCTGTGTGTTGGACCATCCTCTACACCAGGGGTGCGCAGTTAATTTTCCCAAGGGGTGACTTGAGAAACAGGGACTGTTGTGGAGGGCCAAAACACTAGGCTGAACTTTTAACATAGGCTGAATTTATAACAAAGCATACTTTTAACCTTCACAAAAACAATACTGAAAAAGTGTATGTTTTAAAGTATGTTAAAGACCAGCAATAAGTGGCTAAATAATAAGCCTAAAACATTAAATTTTAAAATATATACCTATGGGTTGGAGTACAGGATTTGGCAACAACTCCCCACATGTCTTCACCTGCATCATATCCTTGTTGCCCACCTCCCATGATCCGCACCAGTCACCCGAGGGGTGGCGTTGCTCCTCCTACATGGCCAAAGTTGCTCAGAAGTGTGACCACCACCATCTTGGCAACCGGGGGACCAACGAGGGTGGAAGCACAGCTGCTGTCATCTATGTGACTTTCTGACACTTATTTATATTTATTTTCTAATTGACATCATGCAGGCTGAACAAGGACAGTGAAAGGCACAGATGTGACCCGGAGGTGGTAAACTGCCCAGGTCTGCTCTGCACGCATCTTTCCACTGAACTCCCAAGTGGGACAGGCAGTGGAAAATGAATGAAATCCTAGATCTGGTCAAAGTTCACTAATGTCTGAGAATGCATTAATCATTTAAAACTTTCATCACTTCCTAATCTTTCACTTTCCAGGCAGCCCAGGGTTAAGTCTGCAGAGGGAAAAAATTGCTCAGAAGACTTCGCCCCCTCCAACCTAACACTGATCATGTGTCTGCCTATGGCTTCAAGGTGCAAGAGTGCAACCCTTCCAGCTCACAGCCTGCTGCTTATATAAAGAAAGAGAAGGAGGGGGTGATAGAGACTGCTGCTACTGAGAAGGTGAGGCACATGGACTTGGGATGGAAAGACAGGTCCTAGGAAAGAGTGCTTATATATATATATATATATATATATATATATATATATATATATATATATATATATATATATGTTGGGGGTGGCCAGTTAATGAGGGTTATTTTTTTTCAAATGGGATATAGTATTATAATTACCATCATTCATTTTTTAGATATTGGTAAGCTGACCTACCCAGCAGATTCTTATATTTTTTTAGGGACTCTGGAAAATTGATCTGTAGTTGTGTTTCTAGATATGGTCACCTGGTCAAATAGGGGGTCTCATATTTTCTGTTCCAATTACTTATATTGCAGAGAAAACTATTAGAAGAATGGGATGGTCCATGATAGAGAAACAGAAGTTTGACTCCAAAGCTAGGGAAGGAACTGGGATTTCAGGTGCTAGGTTTCCTAACCAGACTTCTTATAGATAAAATAAACTAATGAGAGATATCTAGCTAGCATCTACCAAGAACTAAAATATCAGCTTTAGTTAGGTTCTATTTATATGTTTTGATGTTCCCCAGCTATTGCAGAGCTATGAATCCCACTCTTTGGTTAATAGTGTTTCCTAGAACTTCTAAAGTTCCAAAATGACTATTGGGGAATTTGGTAGCCAAAGCTTGAATAAAGCATCCCAAAGGAATTTGATTTTGTAATTCAATTTTTTTTTCCACTGATAGATGTCACAGAGAGTTTAGTGTTTTAGTGGTGGCATCCATGGATAGAATAAAGCAAAAAAAGTCAAGCATACAGTATCTTCTTATGCTAACAATTCTTTATTTTTTTTCTCCCACAGGCCTATAAAGAATAACCATGAAAGCGATTTTTCTACTCCTGACAATTGGGCTCCTAGCAGGTAAATTATTGAAAGATGACATATTGTAGCTAATGGTGGCTTGCTAGGAGGCTAACATACTTCCAACTTTCTGAAGCTGTAATCAATACACAAAGAGATTTTCGAGAATGTTGGGAAATTCTTGTGTGGGTAAACACTAACCCTCTCCTCTTTTGAATATAAGGTACACGAGTATTGCCAAACAGGTGCCCAACAAACAAAATTAAACTTTGGTTCCAGATTCTTTGTAAAATGGAGTTTGACCAGCTTTAAAGCCAGGCCAGAGTGGACAGAGTGGGCAAGTGTTAGCGACTCTATCATGTTTTCTCTATTCAGGAGATTTATTCCCTTTTTATTCCTTTTATTCCTTTCTATTAGAACGAGGAGTAATAGGAAATCTTTGCAGGCAGATATACAGACAAAACCAAGAAGTGTGAGAAAGGGTACAACTTCTGACAATGCTTTACTGCTGTGTGTGCCTTCCTTTGCTTCTGATGCCGGTTTTCTGATATATATCGTCCGGCCATCTAGAAGTGTCCGCCCAGTACTGCGCAGGCGCAGCTCTTACGCAGTACGGAGCAGAAGGAGATTCGGAAAATCTCCGAAGATGAACGGTGCCTGCGCCGTGAATCGAAGTGCAAGCCCCACCATCCAAGTGGACTTAGGGGTGCACATTTTAGAGGGCCCCTCGCGGGCTTGCTTCGCTCGGCTCTTTTTATTCTAACTCTATGTCCATTTAGATCAGGGGTCTCAAACTGGTGGCCCTCCAGCTGTTGCAGAACTACAAGTCCCATCATGCCTCAGCCTGTGGGAGTCATGTTTGTAACTGTCAGCCTTGCAATGCCTCATGGGACTTGTAGTTCCGCAACAGCTGGAGGGCCGCCAGTTTGAGACCCCTGATTTAGATGGTGGGGCTAGAACCTGGACTCACGGACTCACGGAGCAGGCGCCGTTCATCTTCGGCTATTTTCTGATTGTGGGTGTCCTGTGTACTGCGCGGACACTATCCGATGTGGGACATTATATGACATTATATTATATAGTACACTGGCACTCTCGTTGCTTATACTTGTATCACAGGGACAGGGTAAGGAAAACTCCTCCCAGTGAGGCCACAGACAAAAATTAAAGCCTATCAGAAATTTTAACTCTCCCTCACTCTATCAAAAACTATAGGAAACATGATGGCTGGAGTTAGGCTGGAGTTCAAGAATACATGAAGCCTTTTCTGTAGTCTAACATTTTAAACAAGATTTTTTATGAATAATTTATAAACTGTTGATTTTAAATCTCGTGGTTCCATAATGGCTAAAGCATCATAGCGTTTATTTCTGATTTTAAAGTGCATATAAAAGCCAAAACTTAAAAAAAATGTTTTACTTTTGGGATAGAGTAGGGGATGGTTAAGACCCCTGTCAGTTTGGTGGGATTTGTAGGTCTGTGTTCCTTGGAGAGATTTCCATTCACTTCCTGTCCCAGAGAGAGACAGCAAGAATAAGAGATCTCTCCAAAGTGAAAAGATATCCAGTCTTTGACAGTTGTCACCATAAGATGTTTCATTATTGGAGGATTTCCCCTCAACCCCTGTTCCTGTGAAAACTCAAAAATGTTGGATTTCCCATCACTTTCCCACCACCAGGACCATTAGGTAGCCTCTCCCCAGCGAAGACACAGAAGGCAATAAAAAAACAAAGAACTGCTAACCCTTCCACATTCTAAAATGTAAAAAAAAAAAATTAGTCTTCACATACCCTTTAATGATTTTCTTGATATCTGGTGAACCCAGACATACCTCTTTAATCATAAATACTTCTCCACTGTTAAACAATAGGATGATGATCGTGCTGGGATGCTCATTTATGTTCTCTTCACAGGGGCCCAGGCTCGCTCTTTTTTCAAAGATGAACCCAAGACAAAATGGGAATCTGCCCTGGACAGCTTCTGGCAGACCCTCAACAAGATGGAAGAGGCCGCAGATGAAGCTACATCAAAGATGAAAGACTCTCAACTTGGTAAAGAACTTGAGTAAGTAGGACACATGGAAAAATGGTAATGCCTTGTGGGGGAAAAAAAAGGTGGGCTGTTGCTGGTTTGCTATCTTTTTTATCTAGCTAAAAACCACAAATTATTCTTCATGTCTGAACTCACAGGCTAACTCGGTTTTATAGAGCTTTCCCTTTCTGGTGTATAATTATGACAAGTCATTTCACGTTCTGCTCTTCATAACACAACGGTGTCATTAAACTCAGCAGATAGTTGAGCAGAAAAATGACAGATGTGTAATGAATGTTGTTTATGAATGACCAGAACAAGAGAAGACATGAAGACTAGCTCAAGGCTACATGGTATAGGTGTGTATGATGGTAGCCTGTGGATAAGTAATAAAATATCTAGCTTGATGGCTCTTGACAGCTCATGTAACAGCTGCATTCGGGTATTAGTATTTACAGGTTGCCAGCATCTATTGCTGCTCACATTCAGGCATTTTAATTGAATATCACACACTTGATACTACATAAAGCTATTTCACGAATACTGATGTGATAGCATCTTTCATTTTTGAAACTCATTTTATTGGGCTTATTTATATAAACCATGTATGGCTTAAATGCATTAACCTGGAGCAGCCAATCAGAATTCATACAACCAGTGTGAGTAGGGCTACTTTTAGAAATCATGGGGCCCTGTGCAGCCTACCTAACAGGGCCCCTTCCTCCAAAAATATCAAATTATCTGTTTGTTAAAATGCTACAGAAGTGATGCTTTGCTGCCACAGACCCATTCAGATGAAAAGCATTGCTCAGCAAGCGCCCCGCAACCATATGCAGTTGTGGTGTGCTAGTGCAGGGTTAAACAGGCAGTATGCCTCCTCACCACCTGTCAAATGCTCTCTGAAAAGCAATCCAAATGCTGACTGCTCTTTAGCGAGCAAAGCACATTTGAAGGAATCCTTATTTTTTTTCAAATTATTTTTAAGAATTTTTTTTGCTTTACTTTTTTTAGAAATTTTTTTTTTCAACATTTTAACTGCCCTGTTGGGGGCCTTTTGTGAAATATCAGGGGTCTAAACAGACTCCTGATGTTGCATATTCAATACAGAGAAAGGGACTGAGGAAAAAGGATTCCCCAGTCCCTTTCTTTGCAGCCTCAGCTGCACTGTAGAAGTGAATGAATAGGAAGGGCTGTGTGCTGAGAGGCTCCCCATTCATTCACGAATGGACACAGGAGTGAACAGTATCAATCACTCACTGTGTTCATTCAGGAAAGGAAAGGAGCTGTAAATAGGACATAGCTTTCCATCCTAAAACCATCCCGTTTCCAAATAGCTGTCCCCCCTAAAACCATCCCACTATGTGACTACAGCAGTTGCTGGTGGGAGAGGAGGGAAGCCAGCAGAGCTGCAGGGGAGGGGTCACACGGGGGGGCCTGGACAGCAAGGGGGTGGGGGGCCAGATATCAATCCCCCTGCAGCGCAGACATTGGGAGAAAAAGGAGGCAAAGTCAGCAGCGCTGCAGGGGAAGCCACAAGAGCTGGAAATAAGGCAGTACAGCCAGCCCTCCTGCTCATCAGGTGCCGGACCCCCTTTTGAATTGATGGGGGCTGGGCCCGGTACAAAAGGGCCAGCTTTAGTGCCTTATCAGCAGTCCTGAGTGTGAGATGGATTGTGATTTTTTTTTTGCACCGAGTACTGTGCTTTGATTCTTGCATTATTTTACTGAATAAGCCAATTTACAGCTTAAAATTGAAATCAACATAGCCAAGTCACGAGCAGAAAAAGTATTCATACCCCTTGAAATGTTCCACATTTAGTCGTGTTACAACCAAAAAGGTAAATGTATTTTATTGGGATTTTATGTGATAGATCAACACAAAGTGGCACTCTATTGTTAAGTGGAAGGAAATGATAAATGTTTTTCAATTTTTTTTACAAATAAATATCTGAAAAGTGTGGCGTACATTTGTATTCAGCCCCCTTTACTCTGATACCCCTAACTAAAATCTAGTGGAACCAATTGCCTTCAGATGTCACCTAATTAGTAACTAGAGTCCACCTGTGTGTAATTTAATCTCAGTATAAATGCAGCTGTTCTGTGAAGCCCTCATAGATTTGTTAGAGAACCTTAGTGAACAAACAGCACCATGAAGGCAAAGGAACACACCAGACAGGTCAGGGATAAAGTTGTGGAGAAGTTTAAAGCAGGGTTAGGTTCTAAATAAATATCCCAAGCGCACTGTTCAATCCATCATCTGAAAACAGAAAGAGTATGGCACAACTGAAAACCTACCAAGACATGGCTGTCAATCTAAACTGACAGGCCGAGCAATGAGAGCATTATTCAGAGAAGCAGCCAAGAGGCCCATGGTAATCCTGGAGGAGCTGCAGAAAACCTGTCCACAGGGCAACTATTAGTCATGCACTCCACAAATCTGGTCTCTATGTAAGAGTGGCAAGAAGAAAGCCATTGTTGAAAGAAAGCCATAAGAGAAGTCCTGTTTGCAGTTTTAGAGAATCCATGTGGGGCACACAGTAAACATGTGGAAGAAGGTGCTCTGGTTAGATGAGACCAAAATTGAACTTTTTGGCCTAAAAGCAAAACGCTATGTGTGGCGGAAAACTAACACTGTACATCACCCTGATCACACCATCCCCACCGTGAAACATGGTGGTGGCACTATAATGTTGTGGGGATGCTTTTCTTCAGCAGGGACAGGAAAGCTGGTCAGAGTTGATGGGAAGATGGATTGAGCCAAATACAGGGCGGAGGTTCACCTTCCAGCAGGACAATGACTCTAAACATACAGCAGAGCTACAATGGAATGGCTTAGGTCAAAGCATATTCAAGTGTTAGAATGGCCCAGTCAAAGTCCAGACCTAAATCCAATTGAGAATCTGTGGCAAGACTTGAAAATTGCTGTTCACAGCTCTCTCCATCCAATCTGATAGAGCTTGAGCTATTTTGCAATTAAGAATGGGCAAAAATGTTACTCTCTAGATGTGCAAACCTGCTAGAGACATCCCCAAAAAGACTTGCAGTAATTGCGGGGAAAGTGGTTCTACAAAATATTGATCAGGGGGACTGAATACAAATGCACGTCACATTTTTCACATATTTGTAAAAAAAAATTAGAACCATTTATCATTTTCCTGCCACTTCATAATTATGTGCCACTTTGTGTTGGTCTATCACATAAAATCCCAATAAAATACTTTTATGTTTTTGGTTGTAACATGAGAAAATGTGGAAAATTTCAAGGGGTATGAATATTTTTTCTATAGTTTGTAGACGCTATAAAGTTTGCATAAACCAATTAATATATGCTTTTTGGGATTTATTTCTACCAAAAACATGTAGCAGAATACATATTGGCCTAACTTTATGAAGAAATTAGATTTTTTTAAATAATGTCATTGAATATGTTTTATAACAGAAAGTAAAAATATTGTGTTTTTTGTTTTCAAAATTGTCTTTTTTTTGATAGAGAAAATTATAAAAAACGCAGAGGTGATCAAATACCACCAAAAGAAAGTTCTATTATTGGGAAAAAAATTTCCAAAATTTTGTTTGGGAACAGTGTTGCATGACCCTGCAGTTGTCAGCTAAAGTAACGTAGTTCCGTATAAAAAAAAAAGGCCTGGTGATGAAGGGGGGTAAATCTTCCGGAGGTCAAGTTATTAAAGGTGTGGGTTTCAGACCCGCCATCTTAATTTGCAACACTATGTTGGCCATGTTGCCAGATAAACAGTGGTGGGTTCCCCAGCAGTTTTGATTGTCTCACCACCATACAATTGTAGGAGCTAAGCGTCAAACTGGCCTAAGAAGCCTGATAAAAATAAGCAATGCTCCAAATTTTGCACATGTTTGGGCCATTTCTAATATCCTAGAAGTGGAGAATGAATGTTTCTATTGGTTGAAAACCCTTTTTTTTCACACCGAGAATAGCTTAGTCCTTTCCTCTGCTATGGAGCAGAGTTAAGGATCAAAAAGAAGATGACTGCTGGTTGCCAATGCCAAGTGTTATTTCTCATAGCTCTTTGATTTTTTTAAATGAGCATTAGATT
Organism: Lithobates pipiens; assembly: GCF_037356315.1. Classification (NCBI taxonomy): domain Eukaryota; kingdom Metazoa; phylum Chordata; class Amphibia; order Anura; family Ranidae; genus Lithobates; species Lithobates pipiens. Next base: position 93,606,028 of record NW_027507788.1, on the reverse strand, counting down.
AAGATGAAGGCAGATTGTGGGTCATCTTGAACAAATGTACTCCCTAGGTAACCCCAAATGCTTGCTTCTAAAACAGCATATGTTTCATGCTTACTGAGCATCTAGTCCTCATACGTGTCAAGCTTTCAATCAAGCATTTCTGTGTTAAGTATTATGTATTACACGATCTGTAATCACTTTGCTTTTAAAGACAGATGCTCTAATCACAGCAACATTTATGTATTTGAAATTGAAATGCATGTCTGCCTGTTGCCCTGCAGCAACCTCACTGTTTCTATTTGTCACTGTCGGCTTTTCACCCACACTCACAGAGGAATGTGGAATAAGCGTGGCCAGACTTGTGAAATCATGTGCTTGTTTTTGTGAGCATTCCTTGTACTTTATAAATATTGAGAATGATGGTTTCCAAACTGATGCTTTACATATTTTGTAATTATTTTTTTATAAAACAATTTCTATAACTATTACATATTAGAGTTCAAATATAACCCTAATTTTCCATAGCATGCTGAACAATTTAACAAAAAAAATCCAACACCACCTGCATACCATCTTGATGGTCTGGGTGAACTAATTAAATGTTTATGTATTAGGAATGTAGGAAAAGAAGGGTAAATCTCTCCAATAGCGATACAAACAGCAATGAAAACCTGCTAGAAGTTCCAACTCTCCTCTACTATACTTAGAAAATTGTCTCTTTGGGAAATGTTTCTCATATTGTCCTGTCTTGATCAGAGGGGGACATGAACTGAGGAGAACATCTCCCACTGGTAACAATAAAACCCTGAAAGATTTTTTTACCTTCCACTATTATATCCAAATCTGAAAAATAAGCATAGAGCTGAGCTGAGCTTGTAAAATGAAAACATATTTTAACATCTTGGAAGGAGTGGGGAAATGCTAAAACCATTTTATTACATTTCTATTGCTGTTTGTGTCTGCGTGAGAGAGATTCACTCTCTTTGTTCTGGATCCACTGGGACAGCAAGTAACAGGGTAGTTAAACTGTTTCTCCAAAATAAGAACGTAGGGTTGATCTTTTAATGGTAACAAATGTCCTGGTGAAAACTATCCAGAAGGGTTTTTTTACTCATTTTGGTCTAACTTCCTGGTATGTCTTAGGTATGGGAAGAGAAGGGAAGTGAGATCCCCTTAAACAACAATTAAACTTGATAGAGGTCCAACTCATTCCACATGCTATTCAAAACTGAACCAAAAATATTATTTGGGCTTTAGGTATACATCAAGGATAATTATTTTTACTTTATTAAGTATATTTTATGACATATTTGCTAAGGCCTGCATCTTTTTACTTGTAGTGGACTTATCAAAGAGACCATGGAAGAGCTTAGCAATTATGCTGAAGATCTAAAGAGCAAGGTTGGCCCCATGGCTCAAGATGCTAACCAACGTTTCACTGATGAGATATCTGCACTGTCTGACAAGCTCAAGAATGACATGGAGGACACCAAGACAAGAGCCATTCAGTACTCTGGAGACCTGAAATCCATGTTTGATCAGAACATCGAAGATGTCCAAGGAAAGGTCAGTATGTACATGAAAAAGTTGAAGAAACGCCTCGCAAAAGACAGTGAAGACCTCAAGAGTAAACTCAACCAGTATGGAGATGACCTGAGCAAGAATACCCAGGAGAAAGTAGAAACCCTTCGTAAAAACGTTGAACCCTTTGTCAACAACCTGAAGAAGAAAGGACAACAGCGCCTTCAGTCTCTGAAAGATGCCATGGATGAGCAAGGGAAGCAGCTAAGAGATCGATTTGCCTCAGTGGCCAAGGATGTCCAAAGCAAAGTTAAAAAGATGGCTTCAGATGTGAAGAGCAGCGTGGACAAGCTGTCAGACCAGATGCGCAAATGGTTCAACCCCTCTGTAGAAAATCTCCGTAACCAGCTTCAGAGCCTGGCCAAGAGCTTGCCACCCAAGAAACAGTAAAACATTGAACTTATCCCTGCCTTTACTGCCATGCTCCTAACATTTCATTTGTAATACATATGCCATTTGCTGCTAATCTTAGAGCAAAAGCTTGCCACCCAAGTGAGGTTGTAGATTTAAAGCCAGTTACACATAACCCCACTTCCACTATTTTACTGCCTCTGGACAAGCCAAAAAGTTAAGAAAATTTAGTGAGGTCCAGCCAATTCCAGGTGTAATCATTATATATATTTGTGGTAGGGCATCTGAATCCCTGAAATTCTGCTCTTAAAAACTAAAACTCTTAATTACTTTGAGCCAAACACTGGTTAACAATACCTCTTAATCAGCACAAGACCAAATATAACAATACTATCTGCCAACGTAATGGTGCCTGCTGAAACATCTGCAGCTTCGACCAGGGTGCTTCAGGCAAAAGACAAGCACTTAGACTTCTTGAACTTTCTAAAAACATCTGGTTACTCAAAATCATCATGAGCCCCTTTTTCAGCATGCTTGGGGCTATCTGATACTTATGCTGTATGTCTTTAGACAAATGTCCAAGCACCTGACTTTAGTATTTCCAGAAAGTATTTTTATGTCTATTTTTTTTTTTTTTTACTTTGGAGATGGATGCTAGTTTTCTGATAAAAAAAATAAAGGGAGCTTATACCTTTGAATATCTTGAATGTACATGCCATGCCCTCCTGCATATTTTTTACTAAATACATAGCCTTTTGTTTTTTGCTTGCATTTTTGCAATATACCACAATAAAAGCATCGAAAGAACCATGAGAAAAAAGTAAAGCATAGTAAAAGCTACCAAACACATTGTATGTGCCTTATCTGATGATGTATGATCCCTTAAAATTTTTGGTACTACAACAAGCCAAAATCAAAAGGTCTCGCAGGACCTAAATTTTCTACTAATGCAGTAGCTTAAACTAAATAGTATTTTATGTCTTTAATACTATATATATATATATATATATATATATATATAGTTTTATGTGTTTTTGTCATACTTGTGTGTAATCGCAATGTTTGTGTACAGAAAAACAATCATACACAGTATATTTTGTCAGTTGTACAATGCATTTTATGTCAACCGTTTACAAATAAAGGGAACAGCTGATTAATTGATTATTGTGTAAAATTGATACATTGTCTTTAAGAAGTGGTAAGATAAAAACAGGGGACCAACTGCAAAAAGCCAACCCATAGCAATCAGTCACATATTTAACTTAATAAAGCCAGACTGGATAGATTCTAAATACCTATTATTAGTATTACATTTTGTACCCACCAGATCCTCATGTGATGATGGCATACATGTGGTACTTTATGTCCTTTCCTCATCAATAAAGAAGAGTGAGCATTTGTCCATAGTTATGGGATGAATGCCAATCCCACAGAACATCCCCCTATGTGTGTTGAAGTTCAGAAATAGCCCAGTAACTGCAAATTTATTTTCACAATTTATAGTATTACTTGCAACTATTTGCTCATCCATGCCATTGGTCCCCAAACTGAAACCCATGGGCTGAATGTGACCCTTAACTTGCCTTTATTCAGCCTTTGGGGTACTATTCCTCCCACTGTCATGATGAAGCAGTATTCCTCCCACTGACCCCAACAATAAGGCACTATTGCTTACACCGAACATACTTCTTCCCACTAACACCATTGATAGGTCACAGTTCATCCTATTGATGCCAACAATGGGCATTAATACTCTTGCTAACATGAACAAGGAATTTTTTCTCTTACAGCGATGGAATAATATTCCTCTATCCACTGACCACAGACATTAGGTCTATTTTGTTATACTCAGGAACCACAGTTTGCCCCCCCCCCCAAGTCTGAAAGACAGGTAACTGACCCTTTGTTAAAAAAGTGTGGGTAACCCTGATATATGGCTTCATATTGCATATCTATAAAAGAAAATATAGTTTTTTTGTTTTTAATTCCAGATTGAGTAGTGAAGAGTTTAAACCTTTTATGGGATTTTTATTTGAGGTATATAAGATTTTTTCCTCACTCTTCCTCCCGAAGACACAACAGTGAGGGTATATCTCTAAAGTGAATGGAAACCCTCTGTAAATATTTTCAATCACATTCTATCCATGTAATTATGATCACCAGGACAAATCAAGAGAAAGAGACAGAATTTCACCATCAGGAACACAGACAGCAATAAAAAACATGGCAAGAGGTTATAATTCTACTTCGTGCTACAAAAGATGTTTCAGCTTGAGATGCACTTCACATTCTCTTTTTGTAAAATAAACGCTAGTTTGCCTATATAAAATGTATGCTTCTTGTTTACCACATTTTGGAGCAGCTCTGGTCCAATATAAACACTTCATGTATTTAATTTAAGACTGGAAAAAGGCTGATCTCCCAGACCTTGTTACAGGTAAGATAACAAGAAGAAAATAAAACGAGATGAACTTTTGGCGTTAAAAGAGAATTATGGGAATTAAAAAAAATATATATTTATACTTAACTAGCTGCCTCTAAGATGAGAGCCGAGTGATCAAAGACCACTGATTGCTCAGTTCTCAGTCTTCAGTGAGCAGTCACCATCTCTCTGCTCTGCCCTTCCAGTGCTCACTGTAGTGGGTGGCATGGCTGGCTCATTGACAGACATCTAGGTGGATCCTGTCATTAACCTCTTGCCGACCAGCCGCCATCATTTTACTGCGGCAGGTCAGCATGATCCCACGAGTAGTTATACGTCGGCTCGTGAGACCGGGATAGCAGGCATGTACGCACGCACACGCTGCACTGTGGGGGTGCCAATGCTCATGGCCGATGGTCACGATGACCACCGGCCACAAGCGATTGCAAGCATGAGAGGCAGAACATGGAAGTGTTTGTAAACATACAAATCCCTGTTCTTCTCTGTGAGGAGAGACAGATTGTGTGTTCCTAATAGCTAGGAACCACAATCTGTAATTTCCTTTAGTCAGTCCCCTCCCCTTCAAGAGGAAGTAAACCCTAATGGGTTTACTTCCTCTTTGATTCCCTGCAAAGGTAAAGCATAATGGACTACTATGCATCGCATAGTAGTCCATTATGTGTCACTTACCTGACACAGGAGCCAGCGAAGTCACCCTGTAGTTCTGAGCGTCCATCTTCTTGGTGCGTCTCGCTGCTCCGGCGCTGTGATTCGCCGGAGCCACGATGACGTCACTCCCACGCATGCGCATGGGAGCCGACACTCGTGGCATATCACCGCGATCTGCGGCTTACCCAGTGTGCCTGCGCGCCGCTATCTAGCTGTCTTCAGGTAAATATCTCCTAAACCATATAGGTTTAGGAGATATTTCTTGGACCTACAGGTAAGCCTTAATCTAGGCTTACCTGTAGGTCAAAGTGGTTTGTAAGGGTTTACAACCACTTTCAGTTAGAAACATAGCAGGTAACACAGTTAATCCCTTGATTGCCCCCTAGTGTTAACCCCTTCTCTGTCAATGACATTTTTACATTAATCAGTGCATTTTTATAGCACTGATCGCTGTATAAATGCCAATGGTCCCAAAAATGTGTCAAAAGTGTCTGATGTGTCCGCCATAATGTAGCAGTCCTGATAAAAATCGCAGATTGCCGCCATTACTAGTAAAAAAAATAATAATAAAATGCTATAAAACTATCCCCTAACCCAGTGGTCATCAACACTGTCCTCAGGGCCCACTAACATGCCAGGTTTTATGTATTACCTTGGCGAGATGCAGACTACAATACCACAATCACTGAGCAGCAAATGATATCACCTGTGATATATTTCAGTTATCTTACAAACCTGGCCTGTTAGTGGGCCCTGAGGACAGGGTTGATGACCACTGCCCTAACCAATCAATATACGCTTATTGCGATTTTTTACCAAAAATATGTAGAAGAATACATATTGGCTTATACCCCATATACCCCAGCAGAAGTCTATGAGGACGAAACACGTAGGGTATATATGATAGCCAAGCCACTTTATTAATACTGTGCTATATTTTGTTCAATTGAACTTATTTTGATTGTTTTATTGGATGTTGGAAGACACATTCTTTGAATACATTTTTATCCCTTTGTGGGATTTACATTATGTGGAGTCTCTCCTTTTCTTTATTTTCTGGAAACCTTCATTACCACTGAGAGGACTGTGAATGAGGATCCAAGTACTCAACACCTCTGGTTCAAATAGCGTTTTTCGTTGGCCGAGTACAGTTTTGTGCGCCCTTTCAAGTTGGAATCCACTGATTGGGACCGGACCTACATCCTCCGTATGTTGATACAAGCTCGCTTGACTAACAGCCTGTGAGTCCATCACCGTTGGTAAGAGTACCTCACCTCTTTCCTCATTTTATATACATGAAGACAATACTTAGAGTGTTGGTCCAATATCAAGAGGCAATATAGAGATTCAGATGGAATTACCATATTAATATTTAATTATTTGCATGAACTTTTCTGCATATATTGATATGGACTCTACATGTTGATATATTCCTATTTCTTGATCATACATCACGGGACACAGGAGCTCATTACATAGGGGGTTATATAGTCACCTCTGGTGATTGGACAGTGGTTAACCCCAATTAAGGAGAATTCCTCCCCTATATAACCCCTCCCATATGGGAGGCACCTCAGTTTTTTCGCCAGTGTCTATGGTGGTTGGTCACATAAAACATGTGCTATGAAGAAAGCTCTGTGCAGGTCCCTGCGGGGGCCTAAGGGCTGCAACAAACCGAATCCATATCTCGGGCCGATATTTGACTCCCAAGATGGTATGGTACCCGGGCCTCGTCAGCCGAAGAAACGAGGTTTGGCCTGTAAGTCCTCTCCTATTGGAAGACTGGGCTCTGGGAAAACTAGACTTGGTGTACTGTTTACACAAAGTGCACAAAAGTTTCTGGCAGAGTCTTTTACAAGGTCCAGGTAGGAGGCTCTTCTGAGAAAGAGCCCCAGATAAACTTGAAGGTTGGCTAACACTACCCGCCGTGATGGGTGAAGGCTGGAATTTGTCTGTTTCAGCAATTCCTGCGGCGAGGAAAGGTAAGGGAAGTTAATCCTATATATAATTATATGATGGATTTCTTAATTTTGAGTAGTTGTATGTCTTACCTGGTTTCCACCACTAGAGGGAGTAAGAGAACCCTGATGCATACTTACATGCCTTTCAGTACACACGCTCAGTGAAGCCTGGTTCTCCAGAGGTCTCACGTCTCCACTGCATTCACTGCCACAACAAGGTAATACAGGGGTCCCTCGTAGTCTGGGGGTCCCACACAGCTCTGATGAGACTCCTTTTCCCCCCTGGATTCTGGCGGTCCTCGTGCACGCGCTCCGCGTGCGCTCCCGGGCTAATGGAGGAGAGGGGAGTGTGGTTGTGAGCCGTACAGGTTGGTGTGCACAGCGCTGTACTGCGCAGGCGGCAGTTTTAAAAGCCCAGAGCATCTGGGGACTGTAAGTGAGAGACACAGGAGCTGTGGGCAGTAAGCATCCCAGGGGATTGGATCCAGGCAAACTTTAGACACCTACTCAGCATCAGGTTGTGCAGTATTAAGCATATATATGTTATTGTGAGACTTTTAGCACAACAGTGATTGCACTTGTACTAGTACCTCTGCTTTGTAGCTTAGGACTATGTCTCCTCGTAAGAGGTTCTCAGAGGGAGGTAACAAGGGCACTGGTAAATCACCGTCTAAGTCTAGGGGTTCTAAAAATGCCTGTAAGTTACCATCCCCCCCTGCAAGACTGGAGCCAGCCTCACAGGACGAGTCAGTGCCTCTGTCAGGTTTTGCAGTCTCTCCTAATGGCCCAGCCTCAGTATATGTCACTGAGGACTCCCTTAAGGCTACATTGGAGGGTTTTGAAGGGAGAATCATGAATTTTATTTCTGCTTCCCTGAAAGATAGCAGGAGAAGGGGTAGATCCCCTCCCTCTGCTGAGATTCCTCTCTCAGGTGATTCTTCTGACAATGAGGAGAGATCCCTATCTTGGGACAGGGATCTTGAGCAGTCGGAGGAATCAGAGGAAGAGGAGAGAGTCCCCTCCTCCCAGGCGCTCAGAAAACAGGTGCAGTATTATACTGAATTGGTGCATACCACATTCAGAATGCCTGCTGCTGAAGTCGCTACGTCCTCTGTTTCTTCCCTGGGAGTCAGGAAAATCCCACAGACTGCTTTTTCCTTCCCAATTCATCCCTTAATGGATAAATTGATGTATGAGAATTGGGGACATCCCGATAAACTGTTTACTCCTCCTAAAAGGTTTTCTATGCATTATCCTCTGGAGGAAAGTTTCACCAAGAAATGGGGGGTCCCATCTGTCGATGCGGCTGTTTCTTGTGTGAATAAAAACCTGACCTGTCTGTTGGATAATACTCAGGTATTTAAAGATCCAACTGATAAGAGGTTGGAAACATTATTAAAAGCTTCCTTTTCCATGACTGGCGCTGTAGTGCAACCTACAGTCGCAGCTGTGGGGTTGTGTCAGTTCCTCAAGGAACAGGTTAAGCGGATGCTTGGCCTCCTTCCCAGTAAGGAAGTGGAGAATTATGCAGAAATACCTCAAATTCTGTGTTTCATGATTGATGCGATTTTGGATTCTGTCCAACAAGCATCTTGTTTATCTCTCCTGTTGGTACACATGCGAAGGGCCCTAAGGGGAACGTCTGTTTGAAGAAGAATTAGACAAATTCGTCCCAAAAATTTCAGGGGGTAAATCTACTTCCAGTCAAAAAGAGCAAACGTTCGTCATTTAGGCGTTCTCTCTCTCCCGGAGCATCAAACTCTAATCAGTGGCGACGGCCTTCTCAACCCTCCTCTACAGGAAAGGCTCAGGGCCGGGCCCAAGGGCAGAAAAAGACTTGGGGGCGGAAGCCGGCCAAGCAGAGCCCGAAAAGCTTCCTTGTGAAGGGGCGCCCCCACTCGGCCTAGTGGGGGGAAGGCTTCGGCAGTTTGCGGAAGCCTGGCGGGAAGAGATCCGGGACAAGTGGGTGATCTCTTCAGTGTCTCTGGGCTACAAGCTAGAGTTTCAGGAGATTCCACCTTCTCGCTTTCTAAGGTCAAGGATCCCCAGGGATCCAGTAAAGCAAAAACCGCTATTTCTGGCCTTGGATCACTTACTATCCCAAGGGGTGATAGTAGAAGTGGACCCAAAAGAACAGGGTTCAGGGTTTTACTCGAATCTCTTCACTGTTCCGAAGCCAAATGGAAGTGTCAGACCTATCCTGGATCTGAAGGATCTGAACCGGTTTTTACGCATCCGGTTCTTCCGAATGCAGTCAATTCGCACTGTGGTCTCCTCCCTGCAAGGGGGAGAGTTTATGGCATCAATAGACATCAAGGATGCATATCTCCATGTGCTAATTTTTCCTGCACACCAAAGGTATCTAAGGTTCGCAGTAGAGCGGCGCCATTTTCAATTTGTGGCCTTGCCGTTCGGGCTCGCTACGGCCCCTTGAGTCTTCACAAAGAATCTAGACCTTCTCTTGGCAAACCTAAGGGCTCAGGGTATAGCCGTCCTGGCTTATCTAGACGACTTGCTTCTCATGGAGAAAACAGTAGCGTCCCCGAACCACAGTGTTTCCAGAACACTAGAACACCTGGAACGTCTAGGTTGGATTATAAACCTAGAAAAGTCGTTCCTACAGCCTGCTACCAGGTTGGAATACCTGGGTATGTTTATCGACACCGCTCAGGGAAAGGTGTTTCTTCCAAGGCCAAAAGCCTTAGCCATCGGGGATCTGGTGCGCCTCATTCTGGGCAGGAGATCTTCCCCCATTCGGTTATGCATGAGACTGTTAGGGAAAATGGTCGCCTCTTTGGAGGCCGTTCCATTTGCCCAGTTCCACTCAAGGCCTCTGCAAAGATGCATCCTTGCGGCCTGGAACAGGAAGCCCCAATCCTTGGATCTTCCTATGCGTCTATCCCCAGGGACACGCAGGAGTCTCGTCTGGTGGTTACAAACCGAGAATTTGCTGAAAGGCAAAACCTTTCTTCCTCTTCCAGGGAAGGTTATTATGACAGATGCCAGCCTGATAGGCTGGGGAGCAGTGTTAGAGGAGACATGCTTGCAGGGGAAATGGTCTGCGATCGAGAAGCTATTACCCATAAATGTCTTGGAGATCCAGGCAGTTTATATGGCTCTCATAAGGTGGTCTTCCAGACTACGGGGTCTCCCTGTTCGGGTTCAGTCGGACAATGCCACAGCAGTGGCCTATATCAATCACCAGGGCGGTACCAGGAGTCTGGTAGCGCAAAAAGAGGTGAATCGCATACTTGTCTGGGCAGAAAAGCATGTTCCATGCCTTTCTGCAGTCTTCATTCCAGGAGTGGAAAATTGGCAGGCAGATTTTCTGAGCAGCCAGCAGTTGTGCCCAGGAGAATGGGCTCTGCACCCCGACGTGTTTTTGGACATATGTAACAGGTGGGGTACTCCAGACGCAGATCTGTTTGCGCCCAGGTTCAACAGAAAGCTGGAAAATCGTGTCAAGAACAAGAGATACACTTGCTCAAGGGTCAGATGCTCTGACAGTTCCCTGGGATCAGTACAATCTGATTTATGCTTTCCCCCCGTGCCCGCTTCTGTCATGGTTCCTGGGAAGAGTCAAGAGGGAAACAAAGTCGGCCCTTTTGGTAGCCCCGGCTTGGCCCAGGCGACCGTGGTACGCAGAGATCATGAAGTTGACCGTAGGCAGGCCATGGATCCTCCCTCTCCGGCCAGATCTGCTCTCACAGGGTCCAATCTACCATCCTGCTGAGACCCACATTCTGAGAGACCGTGGGCTTTCGGGGCCAGTCCTTTCTACTCTGGTTAATGCCAGAAAGCCGGCCTCCAGGCTTATTTACTACAAAATCTGGAGGGCATATGTTTCCTGGTGTGAAGTATGTCATTAGCAGGATCTTGGCCTTTCTCCAGTCAGGCCTAGAAATGAATTTGGCCGTAAGCACTATCAAGGTGCAGATATCGGCCTTGTCAGTATTTTTTCAGAAGCCACTTGCATCGCATTCCCTGGTGCGGGCTTTCATCCAGGGGGCTATGCGGATAAGGCCGCCAGTCAAACCTCCGGTATGCCCATGGGATCTAAATTTGGTTCTCTCGGCTTTGCAGGGGCAACCTTTTGAACCTTTGCATCTGGCTTCATTAGTTCTTTTGACCAAAAAATTGGTTTTCTTGGTAGCCATTTCCACGGCTAGAAGAGTGTCAGAACTAGCAGCTCTCTCCAGCAAAGAGCCGTATCTAATTGTTCATAAGGACCGGGTGGTCATGCGCCCCAACAGGTCCTTTCTACCTAAGGTGGTTTCGGGATTCCATTTGAATCAAGATGTAATCCTACCATCCTTTTTTCTGGACCCACAGTCCACAGAAGAAGAATCCTTGCACACTTTGGATGTGGTTAGGGCAATCAGTATCTATCTTCAAGCAACGGCTCAGATAAGGAAAACTGATTGCTAGGAAGGGCCCGGTGGCATCAAAATCCACTCTCTCAAGGTGGATCAGACAGATTATTTCTCAGGCCTATAGTGTTAGAGGGAAAATCCCTCCTTTTCAAGTGAAAGCGCACTCTACTAGGGCTGTCAGTGCTTCTTGGGCAGTGCATCACCAGGCCTCCCTGGCTCAGATCTGTAAGGCTGCAACTTGGTCATCAGTCCACACATTCACCAGATTCTAATCAGGTGGATGTCAGAGGGCAAAAGGATATCGCCTTTGGGCACAGTGTGCTGCAGGCTGCAGTTTAGGTCCTCCGGCCCATGGCGATCTATAATTATGATCTGTGTCTCCCTCCCCTCAATCTGAGCATTGCTTTGGGACATCCCACTATGTAATGAGCTCCTGTGTCCCGTGATGTATGATCAAGAAAATAGGATTTTTATATACAGCTTACCTGTAAAATCCTTTTCTTGAGAGTACATCTCGGGACACAGGGCTCCCGCCCCTCTTGGGTTTTACGTGGTTTCCTATTGCTTTGCTACAAAACTGAGGTGCCTCCCATATGGGAGGGGTTATATAGGGGAGGAATTCTCCTTAATTGGGGTTAACCAGTGTCCAATTACCAGAGGTGACTATATAACCCACTATGTAATGAGCTCCTGTGTCCCATGATGTACTCTCAAGAAAAGGATTTTACAGGTAAGCTGTATATAAAAATCCTATTTTTTATTGCTGGTTTGGATGACTTATAGTTTTTATTTTTACCATTTAGGTCTTTCATTCACTTAGTATTTAGTGAATATTTATGTTGGCCTGAGAAAGCCGACATATAGACAGCTGATTGTTTCATTTTACTTTGATTTTATGTGTCTCATGATTTGATTCAAGAGCACAGTTTTTTAGTTTTTATTTCTGTGCATCATGCGATTTCTTTGTGACTGATAGTCACATGTTTTTACACATATATATTTTTTGACTATTACTCATACATTCACTATATGCACATTTTACGTTTCCAACTTATATATGTGAGTTTTATATAGGCTTAGTCACGATTTATTTTCAGCAGTTATAGGTTTTTACTTATACACGGCTTCTTTTCACTCGGAATTTCAGAGTGTCACATTAATATGTAAGGCACAATTTGCATTCAGACTCACATTCTCATATGCTTTTGTGAATTATATACATTATCAGCGCCACACTTTTTTGTTACACTTTATCGTACAATTAGTCTGATTGTTATGTTGGCTGCTGACTTTTTTGGATAGGCGCGTTATTACCGCATTTTCGATATCGGCTTAAACTGAAAAAAATATATCTTTTTTAAAAACAATGGGGAATATTTATTATAGCAAAAAGTACAAAATAGTGTGTTTTTTTTCAAAATTGTACACTCTTTTTTTGTTTATAGTGCAAAAAATAAAAACCGCAGAGGCAATCAAATACCACCAAAAGAAAGCTCTATTTGTGAGAAATAAAGGACGTCAATTTTGTTTGAATCCGCGCAACTGTCAGTTAAAACGACGCAGTGCCAAATCGCAAAAAATGGCCAAGTCATTCAGCAGCCAAATCTTCCGGGGCTGAAATGGTTAAAGTCGGGATCGCTCCAGAGCCTGGACTGGCAGAGTGAAGTCAGCCGACAGTGGTCTTTTTGCACGCTGTTGGGTCAGAGGAGTGCAGAACGAAGTACCCAAAGGAGAAGTAGGACCAAAAGAGCTTTGGCCATACTTTTCCTGGATGCATGGTTCTATTAAAACATATTGCTAGGCTTTGAGAAAGACTTCCTGGAAAACCCTAGGCAAGGAAATTCTGCAGCAAATAGTGAGCATAGCCAGATCTCGTGTAACAGCGAGAATGACTTAAAGGGTGAATGGTTAAATAGAACTTTAGCCTACTTGCTATATGCACTGCATAGATATGTAGTAGACCTTGTAGCCACAAAATAGGCCTTAAAGCGGAGGTCCACCCTAAAGTGGAGCTTCCGCTCATTGGAACCCTCCCCCCCTACGGCGCCACAATTGGCACCTTTCAGGGGGGAGGGGGGTGCAGGTACCTGTACAGTACAGGTATCTGCACCCACTTCCGGCTTAGATTCTGCAGAAGCTATGCCCCTTTCCGCAGAATCTACGCCCCTTTCCGAAGGTCCCCCGCTGCCTGCTGGGAAACACATGGATCCCAGAGACAGCGGGGACCATCCTTATTGAGCAGGGTGACTCGCGCATGCGCAGTAGGGAATCGGGAAATGAAGCCGCAAGGCTCCATTTCCTGATTTCCATATCCAAGATGGCGGCGGCAGCACTCGAGAGACGATCGAGAGATCGGCTTCGGGTGCCGACATCGCGGGCGCGCTGGGCGGGTAAGTGTCATTATTTTAAAAGTCAGCAGCTGCAGTATTTGTAGCTGCTGGCTTTAAAAAAAAAAAAAAACGGCGGACTCCCGCTTTAATAAAAGTGACCCAAGCAAGAATCTCATACACAAATAAACCTCAGGACAAAGGATTATTGTTTAAACAAATTAGAATCCTACGACACATATGCTTTTCTCAGAATTTAGAGAGAGAGCTAACATACCATCCAGGCCTACATTAAAGAAGAACTTTAAAAGAAATTGTTTAGACAAGAAACACTTTGGTAGGGAGTTTGTAATGTGCAATGTGTATAGCAGTGATTCTCAAACTGTATGTTGTGTGAAATTTGCAGGTGTGCCGTGGGAGTTTTGAAAAATATTTAAAATGACTAGCATTTTAAAACCTTGAACATATTGAAAAATGTAATGGTAAATCAATGTCGCAAAAGTTAAAAAAGTAACATATATAAAAAAGCAATCTCTGTCAGTGTGTCATTTATTGGTTCCTTTCGTAACGCAAGACTTGTGCGAGATCTCGGGAAAAAACTCAATCGCTCGAATTATATTATAATAATAGAGACTGCTCTGTTCCAACTTTGATGCTTATAAATAAAGTTTGTTCATTGTTTAGCGATGGAGAAATAATTCATTAAGTCTGGAACTCAGAAGGGAAACTGTTAAATGAAAAGCAAGGAAACAAGCGAAAGTAAAACTAAATATATATGTAAAAATAAATAAGTTCTTCACCACAAAAATTGATAAATCTTTTCAGGTGTGCCATGAAAATTTTAAGATCTTTTTGGTGTGCCGCAAGACAAAAAGGTTTGAGAAACACCGGAGTATAGAGAGCAGTAATATACAACTTAGTGCATAGAATTGCACTGCAATCAGGGCTATTTGTTGTATAGCATATATAGTGCAGCGTAGACATGTGCAGTTCATTTGGCTTCAAATTTAAACAAATCCAAAACAATGGAAAAATTTTTTGGATAAAATTCAAATTTGGAATAGTTTTTGAATCGTTTTCGAATACTATTCACATACTTTTTGAATTCAAAATGTTTTTTGAATTTGAATCATTTTCCAATTTCCAAAGAGAATAAAATAGATCAGAAAATAAAGGAATAGAATAGAAAATAATAATAGAATAGAAAAGAATATAACATAAAATAAAATAATAGACTAAAATATAATAAAAACAAATAGAATAGAATAGAATACATAGAAAGACTATAACCTTCTTCTGAAATTCAAATTTCAAACAGAATAAATTTGAAATTGAATACATTAGAAAAAAATTGAATAGAAAAGACTATAATAGAATAGAAAAGAATATAATAAAAAAAAAATAGAATAGAAAAGAAAGAATTTAACCATTTCCCAAAATTCAAATAGAATCAATTCGAATACAAAATAATAGATTAGAATAGAATAGAAAATAACAGAATAGTATAAGAAAAAAACAGAATATAATAGAAAGAATATAACCATTCTTTATTCTATTTTATTCCTTTCTATTCTATTCTTTTCTATCCTATTTTGTTCTGTTTTACTCTATTATATTATATTCTTACTTTCTGTTATATTCTTTTCTATTCTAATCTTTTCAATTATATTCCTTTTTTTTTCTATTCTATTTTATTCTCTTTGGAAATTAGAAAACCATTCGAAAACTTTTCAAATTTAAAAACGATTAGAAAATTGATTTGAAAATGTTTCAAATCGATCTGAATTCGAAAATTTGCATTGATTAGAAAACAAATAAACAAAACGCATTCCGAAAACAAATTAAACAAATGTAACTAAACTAATTTATGTAAATAACAAATCAAAATGAAACAAAACAAATTTTTTTGTTCTGCACATGTCTAGTGCAGCGGTCAGGGAAAAGTAATGTGCAAAATACCTAACCCTATCAAGCCCAATGGTTAGGACCGTGTTCCACACAAAACGTGGTACGGTGTCATGACTGTTCAAAATAGTGCATAGAGTGCAGGGCTATATTATGGAAAACATGATGTATAGGACGTAGTGGCTAGGAGTATGTAAAGTGCAACATGGTGTATGGAGTGCAGTGGTGAGGAGCAAGTATCCTCTTATGTTTGTGCTCTGGTCAGTGGTGAATTAAGGCTGAGTTCACACTGCAGTACAGAGCGGCTCACAGCAGGGGGTCCAGCATCTCCCTGTTCACCGTTTCAGGTCCGATTTCGGTCCAGATTTTTTACTGAATTTGGACCTGAAATGGACCAGGAGATGGACAGGACAGGACTCCTGGGCAATTTGCTCCAGACCCGCCCTAGAGATGTGTGAACCGGCTCCATAGAGAGCCAGTCACAATCTCCTGTCATCCAAATCCAATTCGCAATCATGTGAACCCAGCCTAAATGTTGGTGCTCAGTGGTGAGTGATTGTGCCCCTTACATTTGTGTTCAGTTGTTCAGTGTGCCCTCCTTCCATATTGCTGGTCACTTTTCATTGTCTTGTCATTGGTCAGTGGGAGCTTTAATGTTTGCTCTGCAAGCTACTGAAATAAAAAATAACAAATGCGGGAGCGCATGCGTGAGGTGGACCTGAAGGGCTGCTGCTTGAGTCTGCTACACACATCTCGGGGGCATCAATTGGCCTCCCGCTAGATGACAATGGCAGATTCCCCTCTCATTGGGAATCGGAGGAAGCCGACCCCCAGTTGTCCACAAAGCCACTATGGGTTCATCAGAAAAACATAAGCCTAAGGCGGTACAGGACCCAAAACCGCAACGCTGCCAGCAGCCCAAGATAGTGCCTTGCCCGCAGAAGGTAAGCCTAGCACGCTGCTCTCCCCCAGCTTCAGAGGGAACCCCTGATAGCCTCTGCCAGTTCCCCACATCCTTCCAGTCCCAGGAGAAAGATACAGTGGTATCTTGGCTATACAAAATAAGAGAATAGTGAGGGAGGAGCTCATTAAAGTGTCTAAAAGGCTCACTTCAGATAACCAGAACGAGCTGAAGGAATAAAGACAGCGCTCATCCCTCTCTGAAGCTAGGATGGATGCTGCTTCCATAGTCCTAGATGCCCACGAGACAGACCTGGAGGAGATGCAGGGTGAGATTGCCTCTTTGCACACTCAGCTTGAAGTCACAGAGACTAGGCCCCGCCAGAGTAATATTAGAGTTCAGGGGCTCCCAGAAACGTTGACAGATTTACAAGACTCCATGCTGGCCCTACTGCAGGAACTGGTTCCCTCTATCCCAGCAGACAGATTAGAAATGGACAGAGTGCATAGAGCTTTGACTCACAGAAATTCAGATGGCCCACCATGGGATGTTATCCTGAAATTTCACTATTATCGCATTAAGGAAGTGGTTATGCGGATCTCCAGAGATTTCCATCCCCTTACTTTCCAAGGCCATCCCTACCAAGTCTTCGTATGACCCACAGATGTTGTCACTACTTACAGACCAACTGGTCATTAAGTGAATTGAATGAAAAAATAATTAAATAATTTCCCAATTAATTAAGTGAAACTTCATAATTTTTTTTAACAAATTCATAAAGCTCAATAAATATTAAATAAATTCATAAACAATCATGAATAAATCCCTATAAATAAATAAATGATTATTACAAAAAAATATATTAAATAAATAAATACAGTGTATTGTTAAAGTACCAGTGACAGGTTGATTAAATAAAGTAAATAAAAACAACTGTACATAAAAATATGTGAAGCGATAAACCCACCCCCTAAAGTGAAACAGTCCAACAGAGTCCTTGCAGTGAGAGGAATATCCCTTTAGGGTGATGTTAATCAATCGTGCAATCCTCCATCAACAAACCAAAAGTGCTGACCACCAGGGGCGTGTAAACGCTCACCAAATATATGGATGAAACACACCGATTCAGACCCAAACTTATTGCAGAGCTTATCTCGGAGAAATCACAGAAGATTCTCATATAGGCAGGTAGCAGTTCAGATGATGACTCAAAAGACATAAAAAGAGAAGCCTCCCATAGCGTAAAACAGCCAAACAACTTTTATTTAAATAAAACAGGTTATACTCACAAACAAAAATCAGTAAACAGCATGTATGCCGGCTGGCAAACGAGCACCCATTCGCTCTGAAGGTCATGTAACTGCGCCAGCACGTCTAAGCCACCTGACGCGCGTTTCGTCATATGGTGACGTCGTCTGGGGTGTCAAAGCCGACCCCCAGCTGTCCACAAAGCCACTCACTGTCACCGTATGATGAAACGTGCGTCGGGTGGCTTAGACGTGCTGACGCAGTCACGTGACCTGAGTGAACGGGCGCTCACTTGCCGGCAAGTTTTCTTTCTACAAATTATTCTGGTATAAAATGTCTACATCTATGACCCCTTTTGGCGTCATGCCCTGCTTTAGTAAATTTTGTATTTCACCCCATTCCCACATCCTCTCCGTTTTCTCTTCCCTTTACTCTATGTTCCTTCCCCCCCTCCTCTTTCCTTCCCCTCCCTCCCTTCTTTTCCTCCCCTCTTCTTTCCCTTACCTCTCTCTCTTCCCTCCCCTATCTGCTACAAGGGATATTTATATGTGCCGTGGCCTGAACCGTTACCAGATGCCTCAGAAGTAGCCATGGGTGGGGGCTTAATTTGGTTCCTGATATAGACCTATGGAGGGGAGTGGGTTGTGAATGGAGGCGTTTCCCCTCTTCCCCCCCCCTTTTTTTTCCTCTCCTCCACATTCTCAATTATGGGTATCCTGCTATTTTCATGGGTAATATTTGTTCGGGATGCTCTTCGCACCCGAGGTGATACATGCTGTCATGGTCGGTCCCGAGTCCCAGCAGCCCGTGGAAGACTTACCCACAATGTTGGTCCGTTGAGCGCTGATAGGTCTTCCCGGGCGCGCGTTAGCGCGAACGGACTCACGCGGGTGCGAGCAGGTACGATCGGGCGCACGCGGGTGCGCAGGGTTGCAAACGTGCGCACGCGGGTGCGCGGGGTCACGGTCGGTTGCACGGTTTGACGTGGGCGCGAACGGACGTGCCGTGCGACCGCCCTTGGCGCCCAGAAGGCTTCTTAAGTGATTCATTCTAGTGGCCCGTTGCTGTCCTGTCTACAGCGTTCCTGAGAGTTGCCTCTGATTACCTGATTGTTCCTGTCTCTGATCTACTTCGGCTTGTTCCTGATTATCCTGCCTGCTGCCAGCCCTGACCTTCGGACCTCCTGACTATTCTTCTGCCTTCTCCTTCGGTACCTCTGCTGCCAGCCCGTTGACGACCCGGCTTGTGTTTACCCCGCTTCTGCCTGCTGTTCCAGTCCGTGTTCTGTGACCACCGCTGCCTGCCGCCTGCCTGTCAGCCTTCCGGTGTGCCCACCTGCTTGCTGCCAGCTGCTGACCTCCAGCCGTTCCAGAGTCACCTGTCTTCTTCCACTGCTGTCTGACGCCAGTTCCTGGACCAGGCCCACCTACACGGACTTGGCACTTGTGCCCTCTGCCCTCCAGAACCCCTGTTCTCACTTCCAGGGGGTCTCGAGCCAGAGGCTTACGAGAGGCCGATCCCTGCACTCCGGGCTCTCACCACCAGGTACGTGACAGTACAGGACAGCCATGTCCGAGCCCACGCAGGGAGCATCTCCAATGGACGAACTTTGCCACCATCTCGCAGGCCTCACTCAAGCAGTGAAGAGTTTACAGGAGGGCTACAGTCAACTGGAGGAACGGGTCCAGGCCCTGTCCGCCTCCTCTCCTGCTTCTTCCGGATCTTCTGCTACTCCTGCTGTAGTAATGCTGCCACCCGAACCCAGGGTGCCTACACCCGAGAGATTTTCCGGAGATCGAGGGAAATTCCGGTCTTTTCGGAACTCATGTGAACTGTTCTTTGCTCTACAGCCGAGGACCTTCTCCCTCGAGGCCACCAAGGTGGGCTATGTGATCTCTTTGCTAACCGGTGAACCTCAGTCTTGGGCCCACCGCCTACTTGAAAAGAAGGATCATTCCCTTGAAACCTTGGACATCTTCTTCCAGGCCATGTCGCGGTTATACGAAGACCCACAGCTAACCGCCACCGCTGAAGCAGCCCTGCATTCGCTGCAGCAAGGTCGCCGGCCTGTAGAGGACTACGTGTCGGAGTTCCGACGCTGGAGCTCTGACACGGACTGGAATAACGCGGCATTACGTTATCAGTTCCGGATGGGCCTATCGGAACCGTTGAAGGACGAGCTCGCCCGAGTGGGCATTCCAGAGACTCTAGAAGCCTTAGTGGAGCTGGCAATCCAAATAGACAGACGGCTGAGAGAACGCCGCCTGGAGCGGTCTTCAACCACTTCTCGTCCGATATGGATGCTTCCTCGAGTCCCCAGCTCTCCTCATCTCACCCCTCCTGCTGTCACCACGACCAGTCAAGACCTCCCTGAGCCCATGCAGCTGGGTTTACTCCGGCCTTCCTTAACGCCTGAAGAACGCCAGCGCCGCCGGGAAGGAAATCTCTGCCTCTACTGTGGTGGGTCTGGACACTTCGTGCGCAATTGCCCTGCTAAGCTCCCTAAGTCCCTCTTCGTTTCTCCTGCCCTTACATTAGACTGTCCCAGTGCTGCCTCCCATTTGACTGTGTCCATTTCCTTGCAGCTACCAGGAGGGAACGTCCAGACCAACGCCATTATTGACTCGGGTGCTTGCAGTGGCTTTATGGACTTAACCTTTGCCTCTAAACATAACATCCCACTTCGGCCCAGGGCAAGGGGACTTTCTATACATCTGGCCGATGGTTCCGCCCTCAAGTCCGGACCTGTTACCCAGCAGACTCAGCCCCTGTTAACCACTATTGCCGGAACCCATCAAGAATTACTCTGTCTGGACATTATCACTTCTCCTCTCTTCCCTATCATTCTCGGCATGCCCTGGCTGAGGGCACATAACCCCCTTGTTGACTGGACCACCGGGGAGCTGAGATTTCCATCACCTTACTGCCTCCAACACTGTCTGTCGGGAACCGACCAGGCCTCTTCTTCTTCTTTGCTCTGTCTGGAAGTTGACGAAGAAACCCGCCAAGTTGTACCTGCTGCCTACCATGATTACCTAGACGTGTTTAGCAAAAAGGGTGCAGAGACCTTACCCCCTCACAGGCCATACGACTGCCCCATTGAATTACTTCCTGGGGCAGAAATTCCCTTTGGGAGGATCTTTCCGCTATCAGAGACTGAGTTGGTGACCTTGAAGTCCTACCTGGACGATAATCTCAGGAAGGGATTTATTCGTCCCTCCACTTCACCGGCGGGAGCAGGGATCTTTTTCGTAGAAAAAAAGGACCAGACCCTGCGCCCCTGCGTTGACTACCGGGCCCTTAATAAAATAACGATCAAGAACCGTTATCCCCTACCACTTGTGCCGGAGCTTTTTCAGAGACTGGGGTCAGCGGCAGTATTTTCAAAACTAGATCTCCGGGGGGCTTACAATCTGGTCCGCATCCGTGATGGCGACGAGTGGAAGACTGCCTTTCGTACTCGCTTCGGGCACTTCGAGTACCTTGTCATGCCCTTCGGTTTATGTAACGCTCCCGCCACGTTCCAGCACTTTATCAATGATATTTTCAGGGACTACCTAGACCTGTTCGTCATTACCTACTTGGACGACATCCTGATCTTCTCCTCTTCTCTGGCAGAACACCGGGAGCATGTCAGGAAGGTGCTATCCCGACTTCGTCTGCATGGGTTATACGCCAAGCCGGAGAAATGTACCTTTGAGCAATCAAGTATTCAATTCCTGGGGCTGATAATTTCTGTAGATGGCATCGAGATGGACCCTCAGAAGGTCTCCGCTATCCGGGATTGGCCCGCTCCCACTGACAGAAAAGGGGTCCAGCGTTTCGTGGGATTCGCAAATTTCTATAGGAAATTTATTAAGGGGTTTTCTACTATTATAGCCCCCATCACCAGACTGACCAGGCAGAGTCTGAAGTTTCAATGGTCTCCAGAGGCTCAGGAAGCCTTCTCTACCCTGAAGGACTTATTTGTGTCGGCTTCCATCCTCAAACACCCTGATCCAACCCGGCCCTATATCTTAGAGGTTGATGCCTCTGAGATCGCGGTTGGGGCGATTCTCTCCCAGAGACATGGGCCTAGGGCCCGCTTGCACCCAGTAGCATTCTTCTCTCGCAAGCTAACTGAAGCTGAGGCAAATTATGATGTCGGAGATCGAGAGCTATTGGCCATTAAAGCGGCCCTCGAGGAATGGCGTTACCTACTGGAGGGAGCTACGCATCCAATCCTCATCTACACGGATCACAGAAACCTGGAATACTTGAAGTCCGCCAAGAGGTTGAAGCCACGCCAGGCCAGATGGGCTCTTTTCTTTTCCAGGTTTCTGTTCCACATAACTTATCGTCCGGGTTCCAAGAACACCAAACCGGACGCCCTGTCCCGAATGTACAATGAGCCAGAGACCTCTCCACATCCGGATACCATCCTGGCCTCAGGGAACTTTCTTCTTCTTCAGGCCGATTTGTTGTCCCTGATTAAGCAAGTCTCCGTTGGTGCCACTCCTCCACCTAATGTCACACTCTTGACCCAAGATGAACTTCTCTGGCATGAAGACAAAATTTTTGTCCCCCAGGAGGCTCGGGTGCCAGTCCTCAGTGCATGTCATGACCACCCGTTGGCCGGCCATTTCGGCGCCCTCAAGACCACCGAGTTGGTCCAGCGCACCTTTTGGTGGCCCCAGCTGAGATCCGACTGCAAGAGGTATGTGGAGGCTTGTGCCATTTGCATCCGTAATAAAAGCAGCAAGTCCAGGGCCTGGGGTCTGATGAAACCATTACCTGTTCCAGAGAGGCCTTGGCGAATGATTTCGATGGATTTCATCGTAGAGCTTCCTCCATCAGAAGGCCACTCCACAATCTTCGTGGTGGTGGATAGGCTAACCAAGATGGCCCACTTCCTGCCGATGAAGGGCACCCCGTCCGCTGCAGAGACCGCTGAGGTTTTTATTAAAGAGATTGTGAGGCTGCACGGTGTCCCCGCAAACATTATCTCGGATCGGGGTGTGCAGTTCACGTCCAAGTTTTGGAGAGCACTCTGCAGGGCTTTGAAGATTGATCTCTGTCTTTCGTCGGCCTACCACCCACAGACCAATGGGCAAACAGAACGGACGAACCAGACGCTGGAGCAATACTTACGCTGTTTCTCGTCCTTTTCCCAGGACAACTGGACTTCCTTGCTCCCGTTAGCGGAGTTCGCCTATAACAACTCCATCCACTCTGCCACTAGTCAGTCTCCATTCTTCGCCAATTACGGCTTCCACCCCTCATTCTTGTCCCAAGACCTGCCTGAAAGCCCGGTACCAGCAGTCCAGGAGAATATCGACTTCTTTAGTGCCAATAACAAGCTTCTGCAGGAGACCATGGCAAAGACCCAAAGTCATAATAAAGAAATTTTTGACAGGAAGAGAAGGGGGGAGCTTGAACTTAAGGTTGGGGACCAGGTGTGGCTCTCCACATTGAACCTGAAGATGGCCTGCCCTACTAAGAAGTTGGGGCCAAGGTTTGTGGGTCCCTTCCCTATTGTAAAAAAGATTAACGATGTAGCTTTTGAACTGAAATTGCCTGAGTCATTCCGGATTCACCCCGTATTCCATGTGGCGTTACTCAAGCCAGCCGTCCCGGACCCCTTCGTCAGTCGGAGGATTGTCCCACCTGAACCTGTGGTCGTCGACGGTGAAGTCGAGTACGAGGTGGAGTCTATCTTGGACTGCAGGCGTAGACGGAATCAAGTCCAATTCCTGGTAAAGTGGAAAGGGTACGGACCTGAAGAGAATTCTTGGGAACCTGAATCCAACCTTCATGCCAGAAGATTGATTCTCGCCTTCAGAAGGGCCCATCCTGGTAAAATGGCCCAATTGGGCATCCGGAGACTGCCCCTTGGGGGGGGGCAATGTCATGGTCGGTCCCGAGTCCCAGCAGCCCGTGGAAGACTTACCCACAATGTTGGTCCGTTGAGCGCTGATAGGTCTTCCCGGGCGCGCGTTAGCGCGAACGGACGCACGCGGGTGCGAGCAGGTACGATCGGGCGCACGCGGGTGCGCAGGGTTGCAAACGTGCGCACGCGGGTGCGCGGGGTCACGGTCGGTTGCACGGTTTGACGTGGGCGCGAACGGACGTGCCGTGCGACCGCCCTTGGCGCCCAGAAGGCTTCTTAAGTGATTCATTCTAGTGGCCCGTTGCTGTCCTGTCTACAGCGTTCCTGAGAGTTGCCTCTGATTACCTGATTGTTCCTGTCTCTGATCTACTTCGGCTTGTTCCTGATTATCCTGCCTGCTGCCAGCCCTGACCTTCGGACCTCCTGACTATTCTTCTGCCTTCTCCTTCGGTACCTCTGCTGCCAGCCCGTTGACGACCCGGCTTGTGTTTACCCCGCTTCTGCCTGCTGTTCCAGTCCGTGTTCTGTGACCACCGCTGCCTGCCGCCTGCCTGTCAGCCTTCCGGTGTGCCCACCTGCTTGCTGCCAGCTGCTGACCTCCAGCCGTTCCAGAGTCACCTGTCTTCTTCCACTGCTGTCTGACGCCAGTTCCTGGACCAGGCCCACCTACACGGACTTGGCACTTGTGCCCTCTGCCCTCCAGAACCCCTGTTCTCACTCCCAGGGGGTCTCGAGCCAGAGGCTTACGAGAGGCCGCTCCCTGCACTCCGGGCTCTCACCACCAGGTACGTGACACATGCTTCCTCATTCCATTGGTTGAGATGGCTCTAAAACCACTGGCTGGCTCCACACTTCTAAGTGACCGGATTTTTGTCCCGGGTGAATTGGTTCCTTGTCGAGGTCTTTCATTTTTTTTGGCTCTCTGTCTTTTGCTTTTCACTAACTCTCTTTCTCTCCTTTTCTGCCCTGGGGATCCTACGGCTGCTTCGGTGGGTGTTCTGCCTATAATTTTTTAGAGTTTTCCTATGTCACTTAATTGGCTCTCCTTGAATGTTCAAGGATTAAAGGGATTGTAAAGTGAATTTTTTTTTTTTTTTTTTAAATAACAAACATGTTATACTTACCTCCACTGTGCAGCTCGTTTTGCACAGAGTGGCCCCGAACCTGCTCTTTTGGGGTCCCTCGGTGGCTGTCTCTGCTTCCTCCCGCAGGTGCTTCTCACATTCATGCGAGCTCCCTCGCATGGTGAGAAGCATCTGCGGGCGCGCTCCCGTGATACAGCCGGCGGCTATAGCCGCTCGCTGTATCACACGGCCCGCCCCCCGGCGCTCCACGTCAGTGGATGTGATTGACAGCAGCGCAAGCCAATGGCTGTGCTGCTTTCCATCCATCCACTCCAGCCAATCAGCGGCCAGGCTGAACGGTGGAAAGGACGTCGGGGGACGAGCACGGGACTTTTGAGGGGTGAGGTAAGTAAAACGGGGGGGCTGGGGGCGCAGGCACTGTCAGATGTTTTTTCACCTTAATTTATAGAATGCATTAAGGTGAAAAAACATTTACCTTTACAACCCCTTTAAACTAGCCCCAAAAACGCACTAAGTTTTTGTTACCTCCGCTCTCATAA
This sequence comes from Lithobates pipiens, assembly GCF_037356315.1. Lineage (NCBI taxonomy): Eukaryota > Metazoa > Chordata > Amphibia > Anura > Ranidae > Lithobates > Lithobates pipiens. The sequence goes on along the minus strand of NW_027507788.1, from coordinate 93,580,818 downwards.
AATTGACAGAGCTTGTTTGCAGGAAATGCATTTTGCAACATCCTCAACCCTGCAATAATTTGACGCTCGTTATCGTCAGGTGTACCATGCTACTGCTCCTATCAAACAGCGCGCAATCCTTATATTCATAATCAAGTTCCTTTTAGAAGAAAAAAAAAACGATTGCAGACCCACAGGGCCATTAGCTATTACTTCAGGGTACCCTGATGTATTTGTAGGTGACAGTCTATTCCTATTATGTTCCCAACCAATGTCATCTTCCTTTTTATCTCATCTATTAAATCTTGTACGCATCCACTCCAAAGGCACTTTGTTGTTCTGTGGAGATTCCAACATGGTGCTCAACCCCACTCTGGATCGCTCAGTTCCTGATCCAGGGAGGTGGACTCTCCCTCCAAGTCCTACAGGGACCTCCTGGATAATATGGGCTTAGTGGACATTTGGAGAGGATGATATCCCTTGACAAAAGATTATACTTACTATCCCCACCCTCATGCACGCTACTCTCGTATTGACCATGCGTAGGTCTCGTGACAGCTTATTCCTAGAGTCTGCTCGGCTTCTATATTAACGATGCCCTGGTCAGACCATGACCAGATTTTGGTGGTTTTTATAATTCACATTCACTTAAGACCCCATTGTCAAGCTGGTGTTTAATTGATTCCCTCCTATCCCATGATACGCTTGTCAATGACCTGCGTTCCCATTTGGTGGAATACTTTCAACTCCATGTCTCTTCAGTCTCCTCTATGATTACCCTTTGGGAGGCGTATAAAGCGGTAATCCATGGCCATCTCATTCAACAGGCCTCTAAGATAAAGAAGGAGTTCCAGGCTGAAATCTGTCGCCTGGAGGCTGAACTGGCTTCGGCCACGGCTGAGTTGAAACGTCACCCATCGACATGTAATAGGGGCCTAGTTGACAATTTGCGCTGTGACCTTGACCTCTGTCTGACAAACCAGGCAGAGTAACAAATCTCAGAAACCAGCTTTGTTACTCAGAACAAGGTTTCAGGTCCGGACATCTAATCCAGGAAAGATCCTGGATGAATTTAGTTTCCATCTAGCAAAGCTTTATTCATCGGGGGCTACTGCCTCAAACGCTGAGATTCGAGCCTTCCTAAAGAGTTTGGCCCTACCCTCTCTACGACAGTTCCACAGAACTGAGCTGGGGGCTGATGTTACAGAGGACAAAGTGCATCTGGCAATTAAAGCACTTAAAGTGCATATGCGCCCTCGGTCATATGGTTTTATGGCCTTATCCTACCAGAAACTACCAGATATAGTAGTCCCTTGTCTTACAACTATGTTCAATAGTCTAAAGAAAGATGAACATTTCTCTCTGTAGTTTCAAAAGTGATGCTTCTGAAACCTGAGAAAGACACACAGTCATGGGTGAATTTTCGCCCAATTTCTCTTATCAACATTGACATGAAACTCCTAACCAAGGTGCTTGCCAGTCACTTGAACAAGATTTTGCATCACCTGGTTTCAAAAGATCAAACAGGTTTTGCCCCTTTGCGTCAGGCCACTGATAATATATACGCAGCACGCTCCTTCTAACCCATCTAGCTCACAGCTGCACTATACCCCTCATGTTATTGTCCTTGGACATTCGGAAGGTGCTTGACACCCTGTCCTGGGAGTACCTAAAAGAAGTCCTCCGCTATAGAGGCCTGGGTGATCCCTTCCTAAGCTGGGTTAATATGTTGTATTCTCAGCTGATGGCCTCGTTCAAATATATGGGGTATGAAAACTCTAGATTTCCCATCTCCCGTAGCACGCATCAAGGCTACCCATTGTCTCCACTTCTCTTTAGTGTACCACTTGAACTTCTAGCAAAACATATCAGCTTGAATTCCGATATTCGGGGGGTGGAATTGGCTGGAGTGCATAATAAACTTGGGCTGTTCACCGATGAAGTCTTGGTGTACATCACGGCCTCTCATACCAGTCTTCCAAACTTATGCTGCGTACACACGATCAAACAATCGGGTGGAAAATTCCGGCAAACTCAAGTCCGCCGGACAATCCCCCCCGTGTGTAGCCTCCGGCGTACTTTTTTACCTGAAAGTACGGCGGACTTAGAAAGTAGTTTTGCACTCCAATCTTCCCGCCGGACTTGCATTTTGGCGGACAATCCGGCCGTGCGTATGCCAGTCCGCCGTACTTTTGAAATGAACTGACTTTTCCCACCCGGAGAAAAGTCCGCTCATTTTGAGTGCGTCTCCAGGTAGCCGGGGCCAGCGAAGGAGGCATTGCTGGCCCCGCCACCTGGTATGGACTTAAAGGGGAACCCCAACGCCAAAAAAAATTGGCGTGGGGGGTCCCCCCAGGTCCACATCAGACCCTTGTCTGAGCACGCTACCCGGCCGGCCAGGAAAGGGGACGAGCGAGCGCCCCCCCCCCTCCTGAGCCGTACCAGGCCGCGTGCCCTCAACATGGGAGGTGCCTTAAGGTAGGGGGGACCGCGCGGCCACCCCACCCCGCACCCCCCCATGTTGAGGGCACGCGGCCTGGTACGGCTCAGGAGGGGGGGCGCTCGCTCGCCCCCCTTTCCTGGCCGGCCGGGTAGCGTGCTCGGACAAGGGTCTGTTGTGGACTTGGGGGGGACCCCCACGCCGATTTTTTTCGGCGTTGGGGTTCCCCTTTAAGTCCATACCAGGCGGCGGGGCCAGCGACGTCTCCTTCGCGGGCCCCGCCTACCTGGATACCCGCTCGAAATGAGCGCACTTTTCTCCGGGCGGGAAAAGTCCGCTCATTTCAAAAGTACGGCGGACTGGCATACACACGGCGGGATTGTCCGCCGAAATGCGAGTACGACGGACAGAATTTCGAAAAAAACTAAATTCTTAGTACGCCGGACTGCACGCTGAAAAAGTCCGCTGAAGCCCACACACGAGCGGACTGTCCGCTGAAATGTGTTTCGGCGGACTAAGTACGCCATACAGTCCGCCCGTGTGTTCGCGGCATTAGTACGCCGTATTAGTCAGCTGAAAAAGTGCCGTGTGTGGGCAAGTAGCCCGTTCGGAAAGTCCGGCGGACTTAGTCGGCTACGTGTGTACGCGGCATTACTCTCACTTCTAAATGGTTTTGCCTCCTTATCAGGACTTCAAGTTAACTAGACTAAATCCTGTGCACTAAACCTTTCATTGTCGGATTCGGTTCAGCGTTCTTTGGAAACAAACTTCTCATTCCTTTGGTCATTCTCTCTTCTCTATTTGGTGATCAACTTAACATCAACCCATTGTTCATTATATTTGGCCAATTACTCCTCCATTATTAGAGCACTCATCCGTTTATTGGAATCATGGGATAAGTGTATGATTTCTTGGATGGGCTGCATCCACGTGGTCAAGATGGCCCTGCTCCCAAATTTCTGTACGCCTTCCGAGTCCTACCTGTTCTAATCCCCTCACATGTCCTACCTTCTTTACAATGTAGCATCCTTAAATTTGTCTGGGGATTAACAAGGCCAAGATTAAATCAGGCAGTGTTGTACAAACTGAAGAGTGCAGGTGGTTTGGGAGTCCCAAATTTAAAGCACTACTATGCAGCTGCGCAGAATGCAACCTTGATACAATTATATGCAGGAGGGTCAGCTCCCCTTTGGACATATATTGATCTAGTGGATGTGGACCCCGTCCCATTATCGTCACTCTTTTGGCTGCCATCCCAATTTCGTCCTAAGCCTTTAAACCTTATTTTGTCTCATTCCCTCGCGATATAGACTTGGTTAAATATTCAGAGGGACTACTTTTACCTCACTTACACCTTCTGGAAATCTTCAAAGCTTTCTGTGGTGGCGCTCCAAAGGCCTGACAATGATCTGCTATTTCCTCATGTCTAGAGTTGTGTATACCTTTCACCAACTTCAGGAGACTTATGATGCCCTTGACAAAGAGAGAAACCACTATATCCAAACTTGCCATTTCCTGGACTCTCTGGTTAGAAATGATGAGAGTTCTTGACCTCCAACTGCATTCAAAACCATCCGACTACTCAGGGCCTAGTATTGTTACTTTACTCTTCTCTTCTGAGTGCCTCTAGCACTTCAGCCCCCTTTTACTGTGCACAATGGGAGTCAGATTTTGGTGTCCTTCAATCCCTGAGGACTGGCCCAAAATGTGGGAGGCCCTTTTCTACTCCTCCCGCAATGTCATAGCCCTAGAGAATTCATTTAAAGTCATGTTTAGATGGTATTACACCCCAGTGAGAATTGCAAAATATCTTTCTACATACCCAGTGTTGTGTTTTAGGGGCTGTTCTGATCAGGGTGATATGAAGCACATATGGTGGGCATGCCCCAAAGTTAAAAGGTTATGGATTCAAATGTATGCTTTGGTCAATACACTCTTTCATTCTAATATGCGTAAGGACTCGTAGGAAGTGCTAATTCATGTTTTGGAGTTATTGAAACGAGAGCGACATCTTCCAGCAGGACGGTGACCCTAAAAATACAGCCAGAGGTACAATGGAATGGTTTTGATTAAAGCATAATCATGTGTTAGAATGTCCCAGTCAAAATCCAGACCTAAATCCAATTGAGAATTTGTGGTAAGACTTGAAAATTGCTGTTCAAAGATGATCTCCATCCAATCTGACAGATCTTGAGCTATTTTGCAAAGAAGAATGGGCAAAAATGTCACTCTCTAGATGTGCTAAGCTGGTAGAGACATCCCCAAAAAGACCTGCAGCTGTAATTGCAGTGAAATGTGGTTCTACAAAGTATTTACAAAAAAACAAATAGAAAGATCCCCTAACAAGGAGATCACAGTACCCCCCGGTTCAGCGGGACTTTTAAGGCAGACCATAATATGAGTAAAAAATATATTACAATTTTATTCACAAAAATTATACACAAAATCGTTTTACAGAACAATATAAAAATCCATACATATATCAATGCGTGGAATCAGACATATAAATATATAGTGTGCACAACATCAAAGGTTTCATATATGGTTTTATAATGTGAACTTCAAAACGCCTGACATGTTTCAGGAAAACATTCCCTTCTTCAGAGGCATATCTAAGGAGAACAAATAGCTGTAGTCATTTATTTGTAAATGAACAAAACAAGTGAGAATAAATCTCATATCCAGAGTAAATAGTTGTGTGTGAGTATATACAGTGCCTTGCGAAAGTATTCGGCCCCCTTGAACTTTTCAAGCTTTTGCCACATTTTGCCACATTTCAGGCTTCAAACATAAATATATAAAATTTAAATTTTTTGTGAAGAATCACCAACAAGTGGGGCACAATTGTGAAGTGGAACGAAATCTATTGGATATTTTAAACTTTTTTAGCAAATAAAAAACTGAAAAGTTGTGCGTGCAAAATTATTTTACTTTCAGTGCAGCAAACTCACTCCAGAAGTTCAGCGAGGATCTCTGAATGATCCAATGTTGTCCTAAATGACTGATGGTGATAAATAGAATCCACCTGTGTGTAATCAAGTCTCTGTATAAATGCACCTGCTCTGCGATAGTCTCAGGGTTCTGTTGAAAGCGCATCATGGAGACCAAGGAACACACCAGGCAGGTCCGTAATACTGTTGTGGAGAAGTTTAAAGCTGGATTTGGATACAAAAAGATTTTCCAAGCTTTAAACATCCCAAGGAGCACTGTGCAAGCGATCATTTTGAAATGGAAGGAGTATCAGACCACTGCAAATCTACCAAGACCTGGCCGTCCCTCTAAACTTTCAGCTCAGACAAGGAGAAGACTGATCAGAAATGCAGCCAAGAAGCCCATGATCACTCTGGATGAACTGCAGAGAACTACAGCTGAGGTGGGAGAGTCTGTCCATAGGACAACAATCAGTCGTACACTGCACAAATCTGGCCTTTATGGAAGAGTGGCAAGAAGAAAGCCATTTCTCAAAGATATCCATAAAAAGTCTCGTCTAAAGTTTGCCACAAGCCACCTGGGAGACACACCAAACATGTGGAAGAAGGTGCTCTGGTCAGATGAAACCAAAATCTAACTTTTTGCCCACAATGCAAAACGATATGTTTGGCGTAAAAGCAACACAGCTCATCACCCTCAACAAAAGTGAGAAATCTAATACAAATCACTAAGATTACAAATCAAAAAAACATCCTGTGTAAAGTTCAAACGAGAAAAAAGGAGTCTTTGTAATCAGGGACTCTCTATTCCCAAGAGAAACCAATGAATAGGGAAATCGATCCTTTTTACGAATTCAGTGTAATCTTCTTACAAATCCAGAGCTGAAAAAGGTTTGACTCTTACCACAATGGGTGGACTTCAAATCAACGGAGTCGTTAGCGTGAGCAGACAGCCCTCTGCAGGGGTCTTTTGCGTGTAATCCGTTCTGGTGTGCTACTAGACGCATGGATAGATGCGGATCATTCGGAAGTAACCAGCCTAGATCGAAACGATTCCGGAAACCATCGTACGTCCTACTTCTCCTCTCGATCACCGTAGAAAGTGACTATCCGATCTTCCTGTATGTCTGGAGTTTATCTATAGCTCCCCAGCGAATCGTCCGATATCAAGGTTTTTCAATACGCAAACCTGTAGTAAAACACAAGGTACTCGGGCCTCCCGGCCACGAGCGGAGGGAAGGGGAAAACAAAGAAGGACTCCGATCGTGAACGTACCGTTAAGCAGTCAGCAATTTTATTTAAAAAATTCTAACATACAGCAGAGCAAAGGTATGACCGAATAGGTCAGATTCTAAATTTTTTTTTATATACAGTAGACCAAAGGTATGACCGAATCGGTCCGATTCTAACAAAATAAAAAATATATGCATTAAAAACCGGTTAAAATAAGAACAAATATACACCCGTGCTAGGGAATATTCTAAGCGTGGTGGTATCAGCACAAACAGCCCGACATGTTTCGTAAAAACTTACATCCTCCTGACCCCATTTTAGAAAGTAGACACCCCAAGCTATTTGCTGAGAGGCATGTTGAGTCCATGGAATATTTTATATTTTGCCACAAGTTGCGGGAATATTACAAACTTTTTTTTTTTGCACAAAGTTGTCACTAAATGATATATTGCTCACACATGCTATGGGCATATGTGAAATGACACCCCGAAATACATTCTGCTGCTTCTCCTGAGTACAGGGATACCACATGTGTGGGACTTTTTGGGAGCCTAGCCGCGTACGGGACCCCGAAATCCAAGCACCGCCTTCAGGATTTCTAAGGGCATACATTTTTTATTTTACTCCTCACTACCTATCACTACCTATCACAGTTTTGAAGGCCATAAAATGCCAAGATGGCACAAAACCCCCCCCAAATGACCCCATTTTGGAAAGTAGACACCCCAAGCTATTTGCTGAGGGCCATGTTGAGACCATTGAATATTTTTTTTTGTCCCAAGGGATTGAATAATGACAAAAAAAAAAAAAAAAATTTTTATTAAATAAGTCAAATTACACCCCAAAATAAATTCTGCTGCTTCTCCCGAGTACGGGGATACCACATGTGGGGGACTTTTTGGGAGCCTAGCCACGTACGGGACCCCGAAAACCAAGCACTGCCTTCCGGATTTAAATATAAAATGCTACCAAAAAAACTGTTAGCGATCGCAGGGATCAGGCCTGACTCTGCGATCGCTGCAGTTATGTGTTTAGTGTTTTGTAAGTGACAGTGATCGATCGATACTGCACTTGGGTGGGCTGGGCAGAGGGGCAAAACGCAGGTGCCAGCAGGTATCTGGGCTGATCCCGCTAACAATGCGTTTTTTTGGAACCCTGAACTGCTGGGGACGCTAGTATAGATCTGATCAGATCAGATATTGATCTGTTCAGATTCTATACCACTACGGGAGGTTTATGCTTTGCGTGTGGGTGTTAGCGGTACTGGCATTAACCTAGCGCTGCCTGGGGCGACGCAGACCCTGACCCTAAAACCTAATTGATATCACCCGCCGGGTGATCAGGGGGTTAAACCTTTATTGGGTAATAAATGGTGGGTGCCCTGATGCTATAAAAAGCAAACTAACCAGAGTCACCCGTAACACTTATACGGTGATCAGTGGTGAAAGGGTTAACTAGGGGCAATCAGGGGGTTCAAATTTTTATTAGGTAGTATATGGGGGTCCCTGGCACTATATAAAAACCTGATGGGAACCTAAATAACTAACTGGCTAACCAGCGTCACCAGTGACACTTATACTGTGATCGCTGGTGAAAGGGTTAACTAGGGGCAATCAGGGGGTTAAAACCATTATTGGGTAGTATATGGGGGTACCTAACGCTATAAAAACCTGGTGGTGAACCTAAAAAAAAACTAGCTACCTAGCGACACTGATGCAGCGATCAGAAAAATGATCGCTTAGTGACACTGGCAAAAGGGGGTGAAAGGGTTAACTAGGGGCAATCGGGGGTTAAAACCATTATTGGGTAGTATATCGGGGTACCTAGCGCTATAAAAACCTGGCGGTGCACCTAAAAAAAAAACTAGCTACCTAGCGACACTAGCGACACTGATGCAGCGATCAGAAAAATTATCGCTTAGTGACACTGGCAAAAGGGGGTGAAAGGGTTAACTAGGGGCAATCAGGGGGTTAAAACCATTATTGGGTAGTATATTGGGGTACCTAGCGATATAAAAACCTAGCGGTGAACCTAAAAAAATAACTAGCTACCTAGCGACAGTAGCGACACTGATGCAGCGATCAGAAAAATGATCGCTTAGTGACACTGGCAAAAGGGGGTGAAAGGGTTAACTCTAGGGGCAATCAGGGGGTTAAATCTTTATTGGGGGGTGATAGGGGGCTACCCTGGACCTAACACTAACTGCCCTGACAGTTTTAACTGTTACAACTGACACTGAATGCATTGATCAGTAAAGAAATGATCAATGCAATCAGTGACACTTTGACTGGGGGGGGAGGGGGGGCGGGGGGGATCGGGGGGGGGTTTGTGTGCCTGTGTGTACCTACATGTCAGTGTAGTGTTGGTGCACACTTACTTTTAGTCTTCTCCTCGTAGTCCGGTCAAAAAGACCGCCCCGAGGAGAATGACATCACTTCCTCCTTCCTGTGTAAACAATACACAGTGGGAGGAAGTTCGTCATTGGCCAGGAGCGATCCAGAGGGGGTGGCCAGAAATCAACGGCCATCCCCTCATCACGGATCGCTCCCGGAGGGAACCGGACCGCCGTATCCAGCGGGAGGGGGTCCGACCGGACCCCCCACCCGCTGGAAGGCAGGCACGTACATCTATGTGCTTGTGCCTGCCTGTGCCATTGTGATGACGTACAATGGCAATACGGCGGTCCTTAAGTGGTTAAGGACCGCCGTATTGCCATTGTACGTCATCACAATGGCACAGGCAGGCACAAGCACGTACATGTACGTGCCTGCCTTCCAGCGGGTGGGGGGTCCGATCGGACCCCCTCCCGCTGGATACGGCGGTCCGTTTCCCTCCGGGAGCGATCCGTGATGAGGGGATGGCCGTTGGTTTCTGGCCACCCCCTCTCGATCGCTCCTGGCCAATGACGAACTTCCTCCCACTGTTGATTGTTTACACAGGAAGGAGGAAGTGATGTCATTCTCCTCGGGGCGGTCTTTTTGACCGGACTACGAGGAGAAGACTAAAAGTAAGTGTGCACCAACACTACACTGACATGTAGACACACACAGGTACACAAACCCCCCCCCCCCCCCCGATTTTTTAGGTTCACCGCCAGGTTTTTATAGCGCTAGGTACCCCGATATACTACCCAATAATGGTTTTAACATCCTGATTGCCCCTAGTTAACCCTTTCACCCCCTTTTGCCACTGTCACTAAGCGATCATTTTTCTGATCGCTGCATTAGTGTCGCTACTGTCGCTAGGTAGCTAGTTATTTTTTTAGGTTCACCGCCAGGTTTTTATATCGCTAGGTGCCCCGATATACTACCCAATAATGGTTTTAACATCCTGATTGCCCCTAGCTAACCCTTTCACCCCCTTTTGCCAGTGTCACTAAGCGATCATTTTTCTGATCGCTGCATCAGTGTCGCTACTGTCGCTAGATAGCTAGTTTTTTTTTAGGTTCACCGCCAGGTTTTTATAGCGCTAGCTACCCCGATATACTACCCAATAATGGTTTTAACCCCCTGATTGCCCCTAGTTAACCCTTTCACCCCCTTTTGCCACTGTCACTAAGCGATCATTTTTCTGATCGCTGCATTAGTGTCACTACTGTCGCTAGGTAGCTAGTTATTTTTTTAGGTTCACCGCCAGGTTTTTATATCGCTAGGTACCCCGATATACTACCCAATAATGGTTTTAACATCCTGATTGCCCCTAGTTAACCCTTTCACCCCCTTTTGCCAGTGTCACTAAGCGATAATTTTTCTGATCGCTGCATCAGTGTCGCTACTGTCGCTAGGTAGCTAGTTATTTTTTTAGGTTCACTGCCAGGTTTTTATAGCGCTAGGTTCCCCGATATACTACCCAATAATGGTTTTAACCCCTTGATTGCCCCTAGTTAACCCTTTCACCAGCGATCACAGTATAAGTGTCACTGGTGACGCTGGTTAGCCAGTTAGTTATTTAGGTTCCCCGTCAGGTTTTTATATAGCGTCAGGGACCCCCATATACTACCTAAAAATTTGAACCCCCTGATTGCCCCTAGTTAACCCTTTCACCACTGATCACCGTATAAGTGTTACTCTGGTTAGTTTGCTTTTTATAGCATCAGGGCACCCACCATTTATTACCCAATAAAGGTTTAACCCCCTGATCACCCAGTGGGTGATATCAATTAGGTTTTAGGGTCAGGGTCTGCGTCGCCCCAGGCAGCGCTAGGTTAGTGCCAGTACCGCTAACATCCACGCGCAAAGCATACACCTCCCGTAGTGGTATAGAATCTGAACAGATCAATATCTGATCAGATCTATACTAGCGTCCCCAGCAGTTCAGGGTTCCAAAAAAACGCATTCTTAGCGGGATCAGCCCAGATACCTGCTAGCACCTGCGTTTTGCCCCTCTGCCCAGCCCACCCAAGTGCAGTATCGATCGATCACTGTCACTTACAAAACACTAAACACATAACTGCAGCGATCGCAGAGTCAGGCCTGATCCCTGCGATCGCTAACAGTTTTTTTGGTAGCATTTTATATTTAAATCCGGAAGGCAGTGCTTGGTTTTCGGGGTCCCGTACGTGGCTAGGCTCCCAAAAAGTCCCCCACATGTGGTATCCCCATACTCGGGAGAAGCAGCAGAATTTATTTTGGGGTGTAATTTGACTTATGCCCATAGCATGTGTGAGCAATATATCATTTAGTGACAACTTTCTGCAAAAAAAATAAAGTTTGTAATATTCCCGCAACTTTTGGCAAAATATAAAATATTCCATGGACTCAACATGCCTCTCAGTAAATAGCTTGGGGTGTCTACTTTCAAAAATGGGGTCATTTTGGGGGGTTTTGTGCTATTTTGGCATTTTATGGCCTTCGAAACTGTGATAGGTAGTGAGGAGTTAAATCAAAAATTTGCACCCTTAGAAATCCTGAAGGTGGTGATTGGTTTCGGGGTGCCGTGCGCGACTAGACTCCCAAAAAGTCCCACACATGTGGTATCCCCATACTCGGGAGAAATAGCGAAATATATTTTGGGGTGCAATTCCACATATAACCATGGCATGTGTGAGCAATATATCATTTAGTGACAACTTTTTTAAAAAAAAATATTTTTTTTTTTTTTGTCATTATTCAATCCCTTGGGACAAAAAAAAAAAATATTCAATGGTCTCAACATGGCCCTCAGCAAATAGCTTGGGGTGTCTACTTTCCAAAATGGGGTCATTTGGGGGGGTTTTGTGCCATCTTGGCATTTTATGGCCTTCAAAACTGTGATAGGTAGTGATAGGTAGTGAGGAGTAAAATAAAAAATGTATGCCCTTAGAAATCCTGAAGGCAGTGCTTTGATTTCGGGGTCCCGTACGCGGCTAGGCTCCCAAAAAGTCCCACACATGTGGTATCCCCGTACTCAGGAGAAGCAGCAGAATGTATTTTGGGGTGTCATTTCACATATGCCCATAGCATGTGTGAGCAATATATCATTTAGTGACAACTTTGTGCAAAAAAAAAAAAGTTTGTAATATTCCCGCAACTTGTGGCAAAATATAAAATATTCCATGGACTCAACATGCCTCTCAGTAAATAGCTTGGGGTGTCTTCTTTCCAAAATGGGGTCATTTTGGGGGGTTTTGTGCTATTTTGGCATTTTATGGCCTTCGAAACTGTCATAGGTAGTGAGGAGTTAAATCAAAAATTTGCACCCTTAGAAATCCTGAAGGTGGTGATTGGTTTTTGGGGTGCCGTGCGCAACTAGACTCCCAAAAAGCCCCACACAAGTGGTATCCCCATACTCGGGAGAAGTAGCGGAATATATTTTGGGGTGCAATTCCACATATAACCATGGCATGTGTGAGCAATATATCATTTAGTGACAACTTTTTGTAAACATTTTTTTTTTTTTTGTCATTATTCAATCCCTTAGGACAAAAAAAAAAAAATATTCAATGGGCTCAACATACCCATCAGCAATTTCCTTGGGGTGTCTACTTTCCAAAATGGGGTCATTTGGGGGGGGTTTGTACTGCCCTGCCATTTTAGCACCTCAAGAAATGAGATAGGCAGTCATAAATTAAAAGCTGTGTAAATTCCAGAAAATGTACTCTAGTTTGTAGACGCTATAACTTGCGCAAAACTTTGCGCAAACCAAAAAATATACGCTTATTGACATTTTTTTTACTAAAGACATGTGGCTGAATAAATTTTGCCCTCAATGTATGACTAAAATTTAGTTTATTCGATTTTTCTTATAACAAAAAGAAGAAAATATCTTTTTTTTTCAAAATTTTCGCTCTTTTTCCATTTATATCGCAAAAAAAAAAAATCGCAGAGGCAATCAAATACCATCAAAAGAAAGCTCTATTTGTGGGAAGAAAAGGACGCAAATTTCGTTTGGGTGCAATATTGCATGACCGCGCAATTACCAGTTAAAGCAGCGCAGTGCGAAATTGGAAAAAGACCTCTGGTCCTTAAGGTGTTTATTGGTCCGGGGCTGTAGTGGTTAAGTGGTTAAAGTTAGTGTAAAGTTGGAAAGGTTTTTTTTTTTTTTTTTATCTTAATGCATTCTATGCATTAAGATTAAAAAAAAAAATTCTGTGTGCAGCAGCCACCGCTCAGTCCCACTAATACTTACCTGAGCCCATCTCGATTCAGAGATGTTGCACAAGAGACTCGGCTGTTTGGGACTCTCCCGCCTCAATGCTGCTGTCAAAGTCAGTAAGCCAATGAGGAGAGAGAGGGGACAGGGCTAAACTGCGGCTCTGTGTCTAAATGGACACACAGAGCAGTGGCTCGGCTTGGGTGCCCCCATAGCAAGCTGCTTGCTGTGGGGGTGCTCAACAGGAGGAAGGGGCCAGGAGCACAGTAGAGGGAACCGAGAAGAGAAGGATCTGGGCAAATCCACTGCAACAGAGCAGGTAAGTATAACATGTTTGTTATTTTTAAAGAAAAAAAAAAGACTTTAGTATCACTTTACGGTATTGATGTTGGTCAGGGTTGTCCAAACTTTTTTTAAAGAGGGCCAGATTTGATGAAGTGAACATGCGTGACATTCTTTGAACCATTAAAATTCGGTCTAAGTGTGTTCGTCTAATACACTGCCCAATAAGTACTCTCTCGCCTTTGTGGCTGTGTGTGGTGAAGAGATGAGCTTGAGCGTGTTATTTGGATATATATATCTTTTGTGGCCCCCCAATGAATCCCTGAGCGCCGCTCAGAACTAAGGATGAGCTTGGACGTGTTATTTGGATATACCATATTTATTGACATATACAACACACATTCACTTAAAGAGGGAAGTTTAAGGGAAAAAAATAAAATTTTAAATAAAGAACTGTGATGCAGAATAAGGGTCAGTGCCCATCAATGCAGCCTGATCAGTGCCCATCTGCAGCTTCACAAGTGCCATGAATGCAGCCTCACCATTGCCAGGAATGCAGCCTCACCAATGCCATGAATGCAGCCTCACCATTGCCATGAATGCAGCCTCTCCATTGCCATGAATGCAGCCCCATCATTGACATGAATGCAGCCTCACCATTGCCATGAATGCAGTCTCAAGTGCCATGAATGCAGCCTCACCATTGCCATGAAGGCAGCCTCACATGTGCCATGAATACAGACTTAGCATTGCCATCAGTGCAGCCTGATCGATGCCCATCTGCAGCCTCAGAGGGGGCGGGGGGGGGGGGGGAACAAGCGCCGACAGATTACATACAGGAGCCTCTTTAATACAAAGTCCTACCTCCTATGATAGACAGAACAGTTATCCAATGGCAGCCCAGGAGACGGGACTTCCTATTACAGAGGCCGCCAAATAAACAGGAGATTCTCCTGTATGTAATCCATCGGCACTCATCCCGCTCCCTCCCTGTCCGCTCTGAGGTATCCAAAATATATATCTTTTGTGGCCCAGGTGCTCAGGGATCTGTTGGGGGACACAAAAGATATGTATGTTCAAACTAACAGTGGGGCTGTATAAAACCGGAACCCAAGCTGCTATTGGCCCGTGGGCTGGACTTCTATATCTCAGAAAACCTCTGTGGTCTTCCTCGCTTGGAAACAAAATATAGCTTGAAGTCCCTCAACACTGCTAAAACGTCCAAATAAAACTGTATTTCAATGAAGGTCAGGGGAGGAATTGAAAGAGTAGCCAACGCTACCCTAATATACCCCCTCCATCAGGGCTAGAGAAAACAAAGACATGTGCACATGAATACAATATCATCCAATGTCTATGACCCTGGAGATGCCCTTTTGTTTTTTTCTGGCCTTGATGCAGGGGGCAGTTTTGGACCCCCGAAATGCATTGGCTAATCTTTTCATTGTTCTGCTGATCTTTGCTGAATCAAAGTTGTATCTGGAGCTCTTAGCAGTGGTGTGGTGCTTCAGTTTACTTTCTTGCAATAAAAACCAGGGCGTCTCCCTCCTCCATATGCAATGCCACCCGGCAGGGATGCCCACTATCGCCCCTGCTATTTGCATTATGTGTAGAACCCCTGGCGGCATCCATCCGAAAAAATCAAGCCATACGGGGAATACCGGTTAGGGCAGGGGTGCCCAACCAGTGGGCCGGGGGCCACATATGGTTCGCAGAGCCCTTTGATGTGGCCCGCTACCTCCTGCTCTGGGATGGAGGGTTGGCAAGCCCAGATTGCAGGTTGTTTACCCACCATGCCAGAGCATCAGTGTTGTATGAATGAAGCCAGTGGTAGAGGAAGCAAGCAGCTGCAGAGCAGAGCCCCATAAGCCAATGCTTTCTGTATAGCATCGGCTCCTCTCATAGGTGGAGTGATACCAAATGCACTTGCCTGGGACAGCAAGTTTTTTACTAAAATCACAGTGTATATATGGACATATCTGTTTTGCAGTGGTTGGTTACTGGGCTGCTTTTAATCTGATCCGCAGGTATAGTGCATGCAGTGTACCTGCGGCTTACCTGCACTGAGCCATAAACTTCTGGTTTTACCTGTGGGTTTGGTGCACTTTCAGAAAGTGTACCACACCTGCAGGATATGATAGAATTCTATGGCAAAGTACAGCTAACCTGGAGGAAAGCCACAGGTGCAGGAAGACAGCAGACCATTAGTGTAAAAGTAGCCTTAGGCCCCTTTAACATGATCTGTCTGACCCAATCAGACCCTCTATTCACCTCTATGGAGCGGCAGATGTAAATAGACTTGTATCTGTTTACACCTGCCTCCTTCCAATCCTATCTGCTAAAAAAACGGAAAGTGGATCCATCCCCTTCCATTTGATCATATGAGTAGAGTGGGCTGTGTCTGTGTCTGATTTGCATATGCAGAGTGGACACAGAACTGTCATCGGCTCATTGTGGCCCGCGACTGGTTACTAACTCACTTAAGTGGCCCTCGCTCTTCAAAAGGTTGGGCACCCCTGGGTTAGGGGCAAAGAGTTTAAGATCTTGCTATTCGCGGACGATATCATCCTCACCCTGATGCAACCCAGAATTTCCCTTCCCAACCTGTATGCAGAACTCGACCGCTATGGAGCCCTCTCGGGATATAAAATGAATACATCTAAATCGGAGGCCCTCCCAATAAACATTCCAATAGCGGAAGTCACCCACCTGCAGTCCAACTTTTCCTATCATTGGAAAACTACCTCCTTGAAATACCTAGAAATACACATCACCCCAAAATTCACCTCTCTATACCAGGAGAACTCCCCCCCCCCTTTTTAGCTCGATCAGAACTCTACTCCTACAATGGAAGAAACACCAAATCTCCCTCCTAAGCCGGATAGCTTTGGTAAAGATGACAATCCTCCCGAAGCTTCTCTACCTTTTTCAAACACTGCCTATCCCTTTGCCCTATAGCCATCTTGGGACGGCTGGCAAGGGTTTAGGGTGGTCACTCCTGCACAAAGTGTCTCGCTGGCAACAAGTGTTTGGCACTTGTACATGGGCAAATCTTCTTCTTCTTACAAGACCACCTGTCATCTTCACCATCTCCTCACCATGCCTTCTCTGCTCTACTCTTTCAGGTAACTGCACTGATCTTCCCTGCAACAAAAAGTCGCTCTACCTGTCTGCAATTTTCCCACCTGACTTTTCATACCCTCTGGTAACTGCAAAGACTCCACTCTTAAACACTGGACTTCATTGCTTAACTGAACTTTAATTCTGCCTTACTAGGAATTTGAAACTGTCTATATTTGTTTATTTTTGAAAGTGTCACTTATTTTGCATTATGCTGCCCTGAACAAGATCAAACATTTCACCTTATTCAGTTGCCCCCTCTTGCATTGCAATCTGTCCAGGCCAGTTGTAAATCCCCCCTACAAGCCTGGTTTTATCAGCTTCTAATTTAATAATTTTGAATCATCCCCCCACACCTTCCCAATATAAATGTAGTTCATTTCTTGGGGCGGCTGGCGAGGGTTTAGGCTGGTCACTCCTGCACAAAGTGTGACGCCAGCAACAAGTGTTTGGCACTTGTACATGGGCACTTCTTCTAAGGCACTGCTACAAAAAGTAAGTACAGACATTGATCCACTGCTATTTGGCAGGAAGTTCCTCTTAATACTCTAACTAACCTCAGCCTTCCTTCTATTCCCTGCTCCCCACCCTCCAACATGCTCATACTAATCTTTGTTATAACTTCCTCTCTCCTCAAACTCTAATTTCTTTATCCCCCCTCTCCAGCCCCCAACCTTTACATATCGCCCCCTCCTATTCATACTCAATATCACTCCACTTACCACCTCCTGCTCATTCTAAGCCCACGCAGTATCACCACGTCAACTCCACCACAGCATCTGCCCCCCAATAAATCCAACTCCCGCCTTACCACCCTCACCCTCCTACTACTCCTAATGTCTGGTGACATTGCACCAAACCCCGGCCCTTCCTCACCCAATTCCCACCCCCAAAATATGCCGTCTACCTCCTCCAACAATCCCCACCTTCTTATCCCAATTCCCCTAATTCCACAAGTCGGCCACCCTCTTTCATGTGCCCTCTATCAATGACCTTTTCCTCTCCAAATCCCTTAATCTATTTGCTATAACTGAAACCTGGCTCCAGGAATCTGACACTACCTCTCCAGCTGCCCTGTCCCACAGTGACCTCCTTTGGACCCAATCCACCAGACCCAGTGGACGAAAAGGAGGTGGCGTCGGACTTCTCCTCTCCCCACAATGCACCTTTCGGGTACTTCCACACCTCCCTCTCTTTCCCCCTGCTCTTTAAAAATGCACTGCATTCATTCTTTCTCTCCAGTTTGTCTGAGGGTCGCAGTTATTTATCGACCTCCTGGACCAGTGTCACGCTTTCTGGATGACTTCTCTGCATGGCTACCCTATTTTCTCTCATCTTAAGTACCTGCTATCATCCTAGGTGACTTTAAAATTCCAATCAATGTTAATACTGCTACCACTTCTAAACTACTCAACCTAACCTCCTCTTTTAACCTAACACAATGGACACAAACCACCACTCACTCCAAAGGTAACGTACTCGACCTCGTATTCTCCCATAGCTGCACTCCCTGCAATTTCTCTAACACACCCTTTCCTCTTTCTGATCACAACCTTATCCCTTTCACTCTCTCCTTGTCTCCTACATCCCATGCTGCCTACCTACAAACCACTACCCGCAAAAACCTTCGTAACCTCAACGCTTCCCTTCTTCATTCTGCTACTGATGGCCTTTATGACAAAATCGCACCCCTATCCTGCCCAGATCTAACCACCTCCATCTACAACAACACGCTGTCATCCTCCTTAGACATACTTGCTCCTCTTTCTACACGCAGAACAAGGCCCCGTCTGCCACAACCCTGGCAAACAGACGACACCAGAAGTCTCAAGAGACACAGCCGTGCTCTTAAGCGAGCATGGCGTAAATCTAAGTCCTTGCAAGACTTTACCCTCTACAAATCTGCCCTTCTCAAATACAACTCCTGCCTCCACACTGCTAAACAAACCTATTACAACACTCTCATCAAAACCCTCTCACCTCGTCAACTCTTTTCTACCTGATAGAAAGGATGAACCACCGCTCCAAGGTAATCCTCGAGGACTGAAGCTCTGTCTCCTATTGATGAGCACCAGGTGCTGACCATTACACACACACTGAGCAAACAAGCTATGGATTTTTTTATTTTGTTTTGATGTGACCCACGTTGTTTCAATTAAAGATGGGATTTCAAGTCTTTTTCCAGTGTGCGGCTATCCAGAGTTTTGTCCTGCTTGTTTGCTCAACTCTTTTCCTTACTTCACCCCCCCCACTGCCCCCACCCACCAACTTGCTTACCGCTCAACAGATTGTCAACCATTCCAATAGCAAAATTGACACAATTCGCAAGGAGATATCCAGCATTCAACTTCCTCCCCTACCCAACACAACAGGTCCAACACCACACTCAATACTCTCCTCTTTTTGCCTAGTTACCACAGATGAAGTTAATAAATTCCTCTCCACGGCCCACCTCACTACCTGCTCCCTGGACCCTGTCCCCTCACAATTACTGCTACCACTTTCCAACTCTATCCTTAACTCCCTAACCCACATCTTCAACCTCTCCCTCTTCTCCGGCACCTTTTCTTCCCTGTTTAAACATGCACTGATTACCCCCACACTGAAAAAACCCTCACTAGACCCCACCTGTTTGAACAACTTAAGACCCATCTCATGATGAAATGAGTCGCTGCCTCATGGACAACAACCTTCTCGACCCCCTACAGTCTTGCTTCCGCCAACAACATTCTACTGAAACTACCCTACTAAAACTCACCAATGACCTACTAACTGCTAAAACCAACGGCCACTACTCCATACTCATACTTTTAGACCTCTCTGCTGCCTTTGACACAGTTGACCACCTGCTCCACCTTAGCATATTACGCTCCCTTGGCCTCTGCGATTCTGCTTTATCCTGGTTTTCCTCCTATCTATCTCAGCACACTTTCAGTGTCACTTACAACTCCATCTCCTCCGCTCCCCTTCCTCTTTCTGTTGGGGTACCCCAAGGTTCTGTCCTTGGGCCCCTCCTATTCTCGCTCTATATCTCTTCCCTGGGCCAGTTGATAAGCTCCCATGGTTTCCAATACCACCCCTATGCCGACGACACCCAGATCTATCTCTCCACTCCTCAACTCATCCCCTAAATCTCCTCACAGATCTCTAACTTACTGAATGACATATTATGGATGTCACAACACTTCCTCAAACTTAATCTTTCTAAAACTGAGTTTGTTATATTCCCCCCCCCCCCCCGACTTCACCATTAATATCAACAACACAACAATTGGTTGATGACCAGACTGTGAATCTGGAGATGACCAGACTGTGAATACAACATAGTACAGGAGATGACCAGACTGCGAATGCGACATACTACAGGAGATGACCAGACTGCGAATGTGACTACAGGAGATGACCAGACTGCGAATCGAATGCGACATAGTACAGGAGGTGACCAGACTGCGAATGCGACATAGTACAGGAGATGACCAGACTGTGAATGCGACATAGTACAAGAGATGACCAGTCTGCGAATGCGACTACAGGAGATGACCAGACTGCGAATGGGACATAGTACAGGAGACGACCAGACTGCGAATGCGACTACAGGAGATGACCAGACTGCAAATGCGACATACTACAGGAGATGACCAGACTGCGAATGTGACTACAGGAGATGACCAGACTGCGAATGTGACTACAGGAGATGACCAGACTGCGAATGCGACTACAGGAGATGACCAGACTGCGAATGCAACTACAGGAGATGACCAGACTGCGAATGCGACTACAGGAGATTACCAGACTGCGAATGCGACTACAGGAGATGACCAGACTGCGAATGCAACTACAGGAGATGACCAGACTGCGAATGCGACTACAGGAGATGACCAGACTGCGAATGCGACATAGTACAGGAGATGACCAGACTGCGAATGCGACATAGTACAGGAGATGACCAGACTGCGAATGCGAAATAGTACAGGAGATGACCAGACTGCGAATGTGACATAGTACAGGAGATGACCAGACTGCGAATGCGACATAGTACTGGAAATGACCAGACTGCAAATGCGACATAGTACAGGAGATGACCAGACTGCAAATGCGACATACTACAGGAGATGACCAGACTGCAAATGGGACATACTACAGGAGATGACCAGACTGCAAATGCGATATACTACACGAGATGACCAGACTGCGAATGCGACATAGTACAGGAGATGACCAGACTGCGAATGCGACATACTACAGGAGATGACAGACTGCAAATGTGACTACAGGAGATGACCAGACTGCGAATGTGACTACAGGAGATGACCAGACTGCAAATGCGACTACAGGAGATGACCAGACTGCGAATGCCACATACTACAGGAGATGACCAGACTGTAAATGCGACATACAACAGAAGATGACCAAGTAGGCAGTTTTAAAATTTAAACCTGTCCTCAGCCCCTTTATAGCACCCTTCTTAACATTCCTGTCCTCACCCCCTTTGTAGAACCCCCCTTCACATTCCTGCCCTGCCTCCCTTTTATATCACCCCTCCTCATTCCTTTCAGTTTCTGATACTTTCCCCCTCCGTCCTTCATAACAGCACCCTCTTCCCTGTCTTACCTTACATAGGACACAGCAGATGACATCGGAGGCACAGAGCTGACATCGGAAGTGCAGCAAAGGGATGGACAGAGGGCGGGACCTGCCCCAGTCAACTGATTGGTTAATAGAACCGCTCTGCATTCTATCAACCAATCAGTTGACTGGGCCAGCCCCTGCCCTCCGTGCATCGCTGTGCTGCTCTTCCGATGTCAGCTCTGTGAAGACAACACAGCTAGCAGGCTGTGCTAGAGCCTCGGGCAGCTCTGGTCCTGCAAAGGGAACGGCGTTCCTGCTGTGAAAAAAGTGCAGGGACGCCGCTCCCACGCGTTCCCGCAGGACTCGAGCCCTGGTTGGTGCTATATAAATCGTGAATAATAATAAGAATCTGAAAAGACTATAATCTGATCTACTCAAATTCACCTGGAACCACAAAAGACACAGAATACTCCAATCAGTAACGACGGCAACAAGCCCAGATGGGGGCCTTGCATTCCCTAACCTTATTAAATACTACCAAGCCACCCAACTGCGTGCAAGAGCCTCGTGGTTCACCCAGCGTTCCTATAACAAGTGGACAGAAATGTAAAAAATCTGGCTGGCCCCTATCCACCCAAACAGCTTACTTTGGAGCGCGAATGCAGAGGTGCCCCCTGATCGCTTATTGGGATCCATGTCCCAGCTACGACATCTCTGGCGCAAGCTATCGCAAATACACGTGCTGTCATCAGAAAGAACGCTCCTGACTTCATTTGTGTGTAACCCCAAGGTTCCAGATAGCCTCATTCACCAAACGTCCCACCTATGGTCGTCGCAAAACTTATTTCATTATGGCACCCCGTAGAACCCAGATCTCCAGATGATCTCCAGGCCAGATTTGACCTGTTACATGAAGTGTTCTACAGCTACTTACAAATACGTCATTATGCCCTGACCATCTCGCCCGACCTGCAATTCTCTCCCCCATCCTCTTTTGAAAACCTAATCCTAGCAGGCACTGCTCAGAAAGGTCTAATATCAGACATCTACTAAATACTAAATGCCTTCCCAATGGAAACCAAAGGCAAACACATATATGATCAAATTGTAGAAAACCCTCAATGAGGAGATCTCTATGGAACATTGTTCCATAGAGATCTCCTCATTATGGTCACAGGCAGCAAAAAGCTCTCTCTGCACTTTATACAAAGAAAACACGTACAAAGTACTCTTCTTTTGGTACATGACCCCCGACATCCTCCACACCATATACCCCTCTAGCTCTGACTGCTGTTGGAGATGTCAAAAAGACAAAGGCACCCTCCTCCATATTTACTGGAGCTGCCCATTAATTACGCCCTTCTGGACTGTGGTTAAACAGCTGTTGGCCCGCCTTCTAGACTCACAGATACCCCTGACCCCCAAGTTTTTCCTACTTGGAGTGTCACAGCCAAATTTTCCTACAACATACAAAAAACTAACACGCCACATACTAACAGCGGCATGCTGTCTTATCCCCCTAAACTGGAAAAACTCCCCCCCACCTCCGATGACCTATACGCCAGAATTAAAGATGTGGAGTTGATGGAGAAAATGACGGCCAGGATGCAGGACAGGCTGGAAGCTCATGACAAAGTATGGGGGCTCTGGCACCTCCGGGAGGACCCACCATGACCAGATGAAATGAGCCACTATGGTGAACACGTATTTTTTTTCCTCTTTCTATCTCTCTTCCTCTTCTCTATTGAGAGTATTCTCGCGACTCTCGCCATTTTACAAGAATAATCAAAAGTGATCACATGCTGTCCTAATATAGGCTCACCATCTTCAGATAAGCGAAAATGATTATTTTAACAGTGCTAGTGATGGACGAACTTCCGACGGGACGTTTCGCGAACGCGAAACGCGAACGGACACAAACGTTCGCGAAAACGACCGTTCGCCGCGGGCTCCATTGACTTCAATGGGAGGCGAATTTCGCAAACCTTTAGGTCGAATTTGCGGCCACGGGGTAATTATTAGGGGGTAGCACGTAGTCCCACCACCTGGACAATAGCATAATACATGTATGAGGTGAATTTGGGATCGATAACTACAAGCATTTTTTTTTTATTTGGGAAATTGTTCTGACAATTCAGGACTATGGAGCTAATGAAGACAATGGAGGAGAGGGAAGGTCAGGGACCAGGGTAGGCAAACAAGAGGGTGCAGGAGATACAGAGCACTGACAGCAGCACCGTAATACAGAGCACTGACATCAGCACCGTGACATACAGCGCTGACAGCAGCTCCGTGACATACAGCGCTGACAGCAGCTCCGTGACATACAGCGCTGACAGCAGCTCCGTGACATACAGCGCTGACAGCAGCTCCGTGACATACAGCGCTGACAGCAGCTCCGTGACATACAGCGCTGACAGCAGCACCGTGACATACAGCGCTGACAGCAGCTCCGTGACATACAGCGCTGACAGCAGCTCCGTGACATACAGCGCTGACAGCAGCTCCGTGACATACAGCGCTGACAGCAGCTCCGTGACATACAGCGCTGACAGCAGCTCCGTGACATACAGCGCTGACAGCAGCACCGTGACATACAGCGCTGACAGCAGCTCCGTGACATACAGCGCTGACAGCAGCTCCGTGACATACAGCGCTGACAGCAGCTCCGTGACATACAGCACTGACAGCAGCTCCGTGACATACAGCGCTGACAGCAGCTCCGTGACATACAGCGCTGACAGCAGCACCGTGACATACAGCGCTGACAGCAGCTCCGTGACATACAGCGCTGACAGCAGCACCGTGACATACAGCGCTGACAGCAGCTCCGTGACATACAGCGCTGACAGCAGCTCCGTGACATACAGCGCTGACAGCAGCTCCGTGACATACAGCGCTGACAGCAGCTCCGTGACATACAGCGCTGACAGCAGCTCCGTGACATACAGCGCTGACAGCAGCTCCGTGACATACAGCGCTGACAGCAGCTCCGTGACATACAGCGCTGACAGCAGCTCCGTGACATACAGCGCTGACAGCAGCACCGTGACATACAGCGCTGACAGCAGCTCCGTGACATACAGCGCTGACAGCAGCACCGTAAGCAGCCCCAGGAGGAAGTCAGCACAGCACAGGGATGGTGTGATCCCCTCATAATAAGAACCCCCAGGAGGAAGTCAGCACAGCACAGGGATGGTGGGAGCCCCTCATAATAAGAACACCCAGGAGGAAGTCAGCACAGCACAGGGATGGTGGGAACCCCTCATAATAAGCAGCCCCAGTAGAAATATGACACCGCTCAACCTCTTCAAAGAGGAGGGTAGGGGCATATAGTACGGTGTGCTTTTTTGGGTCAGGGAAGTGAGCCAAATGAATTAAGAAGGTCTGTGTGCTTGATTCCAAAAATTGTTTATAGACATATACATGGTCTACTGATCACATGTGTTGAATTCCTCCGAGATCCATGCCTCATTCATTTTTAGAAATGTGAGGTAGTTAACACTGTCGTGAGCTAGGCGAGTACGCTTATCGGTCACAATCCCCCCTGCTGCGCTGAACGTCCTTTCGGACAGGACACTGGATGAGGGGCAAGCCAACAGTTCGATTGCAAATTGGGCAAGCTCTGGCCAGAGGTCAAGCCTGCCCACCCAGTAGTCTAGGGGTTCATCACTCCTCAGAGCGTCCACATCGGCCGTTAACCCAATGTAGTCGGACACCTGACGGTCTAGGCGTTCCCTGATGCTGGATCCGGATGACACCTGTCGATGGGTCGGCTGAAAGAATGACCTCATATCCGAAGTCACCAACACATCTTCAAACCGGCCTCTTCTTGCAGGCGCTGTTGGATTGGTACCCGCAAATCCTTCTCTGGGAGTGGGAATTGCTCCTCTGCCAGCGCACGCAAAAGCAGAATGCAGCATTTCTCGAAGCAAGGCCTGGAAGTGCTGCATTCTGACAGCCCTCTGCGACGGCGGTAACATTTCCGCCATTTTGTGTTTGTACCGGGGATCTAAGTACGTTGCCACCCAGTACTGGTCCTTGACCCTCATGCTTTTTATACGGGGGTCCCTATTAAAACACTGGAGCATGAAGGCCCCCATTTGCACTCAAGCGGAAGGTATGTGGTGGTGGTGGTGTTGTTGGTGGTAGTGTCTTTGGGGGTGCACATAGCAGAGAGTGAAGAAGAGGGTGCAGATCGAGAGGATGAGGAGGGTGCAGAAGAATAAGGCTGAGTGAGCCACTCAACCAAGTCTGGTGCGTCCTTTAAAGTAATTGAACGCACCTTCTGCAACTTCCCACTTTGGCTCAAGGCTGTTGCTCCTGCCCTACCCCTACCACCCCTGCGGAAGGGCCTGCCTCTTCCTCTGCCTGTCATTTTTTAAATCACCCTGTGACAAAACTCTTAGTCCCTATACCGCTGAAGGACTGCTGCAGTATAGGGCAGCGGTCAGCAGTAGTGCACGTCAACCCTATGTATTGTGGACCGATAGCGGTCCTTACAGAACAGCAGACTGTACTGCACTCAGGCCTATGTACCGTAGCACCCTATACCAAGTTACCAGTCCTTATAAAAACTTTTGTGGACCAAGCAGGTTGTGTGTTAGTGTTTAGCAGACTGTGCGTCAGTCCCTATACCGCTGAAGGACTGCTGCAGTATAGGGCAGCGGTCAGCAGTAGTGCACGGCAACCCTATGTATTGTGGACCGATAGCGGTCCTTACAGAACAGCAGACTGTAACGCACTCAGGCCTATGTACCGTAGCACCCTATACCAAGTTACCAGTCCTTATAAGAACTTTTGTGGACCAAGCAGGTTGTGTGTTAGTGATTAGCAGACTGTACGTCAGTCCCTATACCAATGAAGGACTGCTGCAGTATAGGGCAGCGGTCAGCAGTAGTGCACGGCAACCCTATGTATTGTGGACCGATAGCGGTCCTTACAGAACAGCAGACTGTAACGCACTCAGGCCTATGTACCGTAGCACCCTATACCAAGTTACCAGTCCTTATAAGAACTTTTGTGGACCAAGCAGGTTGTGTGTTAGTGATTAGCAGACTGTACGTCAGTCCCTATACCAATGAAGGACTGCTGCAGTATAGGGCAGCGGTCAGCAGTAGTGCACGGCAACCCTATGTATTGTGGACCGATAGCGGTCCTTACAGAACAGCAGACTGTAACGCACTCAGGCCTATGTACCGTAGCACCCTATACCAAGTTACCAGTCCTTATAAGAACTTTTGTGGACCAAGCAGGTTGTGTGTTAGTGATTAGCAGACTGTACGTCAGTCCCTATACCAATGAAGGACTGCTGCAGTATAGGGCAGCGGTCAGCAGTAGTGCACGGCAACCCTATGTATTGTGGACCGATAGCGGTCCTTACAGAACAGCAGACTGTAACGCACTCAGGCCTATGTACCGTAGCACCCTATACCAAGTTACCAGTCCTTATAAGAACTTTTGTGGACCAAGCAGGTTGTGTGTTAGTGTTTAGCAGACTGTGCGTCAGTCCCTATACCGCTGAAGGACTGCTGCAGTATAGGGCAGCGGTCAGCAGTAGTGCACGTCAACCCTATGTATTGTGGACCGATAGCGGTCCTTACAGAACAGCAGACTGTAACGCACTCAGGCCTATGTACCGTAGCACCCTATACCAAGTTACCAGTCCTTATAAGAACTTTTGTGGACCAAGCAGGTTGTGTATTAGTGTTTAGCAGACTGTGCGTCAGTCCCTATACCGCTGAAGGACTGCTGCAGTATAGGGCAGCGGTCAGCAGTAGTGCACGGCAACCCTATGTATTGTGGACCGATAGCGGTCCTTACAGAACAGCAGACTGTACCGCACCCAAGCCTATGTACCGTAGCACCCTAGACAGACCAAGTTACCAGTCCTGATAAAGAGCTTTGTGGAACAAGTGAGTTGTGAATGATTAGCAGACTGCAGCAGAAGGGCAGCAGTCAAGTATAATATTCTTTCTATATTTGGAAGAAAGAATATTATACGTGTACAAGCCTATTACCGTACCACTGATACCAGTCCTGAAAAGAACCTTTGTGGAACTAATAGTAACAGCAAGTCTTTAAAATTATCCTCACTGCCTGACACACTGCTTCCTGCCTGTCCCTATACAAATTGGCAAAAAAGAGTAGGCTGGAACGATTAGCTGGAACAGCTCTTTTGTGGACCTGATAGTAACAGCTAATGATGATGATGATGATGATGATGAAGAAAGACTAATCTGGCTGAGCTGTCCCTAAAATAGCAGCATACAGCGCTCTGTCCCTTTATCTAAACTGACAAAAGAAACTCAGGCTGCTGACCTAACACCTATACCAGTCCTGAAAAGAACTTTTGTGTACCAAATAGCTAGCGTTTTCTCTGTCCCTACTCCACACAGGATCCTTTCCCTACAGTGACAGAAGAAAGAATGTAAAATGGCCACCGGATCGGGTGTATTTATAGGTTAGGGGGAATGTCCAAGTGTCCATGAGCTGTCATGTCTCAATTGGTTGTCCTGTAACACATGATAAACGTGTCACGAAAGGTTAAAGTTCTTGTATACATTAAACACGTAAGTCCGCCGGGGCGAACGACGGAAAAAGGCGTTCGAACCCGCGGACGGCGAAAGTCGGAAATTCGCCGCGAAACGACCGCCGGGCGAAACGTTCGTCCATCACTAAACAGTGCTATATGAAGACTTCAGTGATTGCTGACAAGAATCTCCTTGCTTTTGCTTTTCTAGCATAATGAGTGTAGTAAAAATTTTTATGTAATGTTTTTGTACGTTTTTTATGTAACGCAAATATTCAGAATAAAATGTTATTTGACCAAAAAAAAACACATTTTGGAGGAACTGCGTTGTTGTGGATCCTAGCTCCAGGCTGTAACCTATTGGAGTTAATGAATACCTCAGAGGTTATCACTGCAGTAGATGAATTGTGTAGCATGGCTGGAGATGGAATATCAATCCTCCACAAAGGGGCAGCATAATGCAGCTGTGCCAGCATGAGCTGTAAATATGACACTGATACTGCTTCTGGACATTTTAAAGAAAAGAGAATTTAAGCCATACTATTACAGCAGATTTATGTGGTTTTTACAAATAGGATATGTATGTAGAAATAAACATTTCTTTATATCATATCTATTGACAAGTTCCTCAAAAATGTGTCTGCATCCAAATATAGCCAGATTTCTAACATTAAGAGTAGGTTCATACCAGCCATTGCATTACAATGATGGCATACAGTGTGTGGCCCAGCTGAGACCAGGGTATCAATGATGTGCTGATTTTGGGGCATCACACACTTCGCTCTTTTTTTTTAACAAACTTTATTGTTCAATGCAAGGCAGTGGATTGTTTTGCATTGTGCTTCTCTGAAAAAAAGCACTGCATGCAGTGCCGAATGTAGACCTTGGGGGGGGGGGGCAGGTTGATTCAAGCTCTGGGGCCACTCAACATAGAAATTTAATTATATGTGCAGCACCCTCTAGTGTGCTATTAGTGTTAGTATAGGCAAATTTACGTTAAGACTCATGGTTAGTTTGAGTCTGAAATTGGGTCAGTGTTTACTGCTGGTCAGGCTGGATGACTCACAGAGGCCAGTCTCTGGTACCTCCCCCTGGATATGGAAGTTTGGAGAAACTTCTAGAAGTTAGTGGGCGGAGGACAGGAGGACTGATCTGCATACCTGAGGGAGCTTAGCCAACCCCCAGACAGAATGCTATCACAGGGTGGCTAGGTCAGCCCTGAACCACTTAACCTAATGCCGCGTACACACGATCAAACAAGCGGCTGGAAAAGTCCGGCAAACTCAAGTCCGCCAGACAATCCCCCCGTGTGTAGCCTCTGGCATACTTTTTTGACCCGAAAGTACGGCGGACTGAGGTAGTGTTGCACTCCAATCTTCCCGCCGAAACTCACATTTCGGCGGACATTCCGGCCGTGTGTGTGCCAGTCCGCCGTACTTTTGAAATGAGCGGACTTTTCCCGTGCGGAGAAAAGTCCGCTCATTTCGAGCGGGTCTGCAGGTAGGCGGGGCCCGCGAAGGAGACGCCGCTGGCCCCGTCACCTGGTATGGACTTAAAGGGGAACCCCAACACCGAAAAAAATCGGCGTGGGGGTCCCCCCCAAGTCCACAACAGACCCTTGTCCGAGCACGCTACCCGGCCGGCCAGGAAAGGAGGGGCGAGCGAGCGCCCCCCCTCCTGAGCCGTACCAGGCCGCGTGCCCTCAACATGGGGGGTGCCTTGGGGAAGGGGGGGCCGCGCGGCCCCCCCACCCCAAAGCACCTTGTCCCCATGTTGATGAGGACAAGGGCCTCTTCCCGACAACCCTGGCCGTTGGTTGTCGGGGTCTGCGGGCGGGGGGCTTATCGGAATCCGGGAGCCCCCTTTAATAAGGGGGCCCCCGGATACCGGCCCCCCACCCTATGTGAATGAGTATGGGGTACAATGTACCCCTACCCATTCACCTGTGAAAAAAAGTACAAAAAAAAACACAACACAGGGTTAAAATATTTTATTGCACAGCTCCGGGGGTCTTCCGTCTTCGGGGGTCTTCTCGCCGGACTCCTCCGCTATCTTCTTGTAGCTCTTTTGCTAGCGGAGGAGCCCGGCTTTCTTCCTCGCCGCCGGCCTCTTCTTCCGACTTCGGGGGTCTTGTCCCCCTCTTCGGTTCTTCTGCCGGGCCACCGCGCCTTCTTATAGCTCTTTTACAGGCGGTGGCACGCGGCAACTTATATAGGGACAAGGGGCGGGGTCTTCGGTGGATGTCACATGGGTGGATGTCACATGGTGACCCCGCCCCCTTACGATGTCACAGTCCCGGAGGATGCTGGGACTGTCGCCATGTGACATCAACCCATGTGACATCCACCCATGTGACATCCACCGAAGACCCCGCCCCAGTGGGACAGATTACTTGGTAATCGGAACTCATTAAAAGATCCAGATCACAGCTTATCAGAGCCATCATCTTTCCCCTCTTCCCATGCTGTCCACACAGCCAGAGGAGAGAGCTGCTTTTACTCATCCCCTCCTCCTGTATCTGCCCCGCCCACTCTCACCAACAGACAGTGTTCTGCTGCCTAAGAAAAGAGGATGTTTGGGCAGAAAGATTCAAGTTCAAGCCCAGCAAACATACAGGAAAGATGGAGTCTGATCCATCCATCCAGTCCCTCCTGCCTTCCTTCCTTCATCCTTCTTTCTTTCTCCCTTCTTTCTCACTTTCTTTTTCTTCCTTTCATTCTTTCTCTCTTAATCCTTCTTTCTTATTTTCCCTCTTTCTTTCTCCCTTCATCCTTCTTTCTCCGTTCATCCTTTCTTCTTTCTTTCTCTTTCTTCCTTCATCCTTCTTTCTCCCTTCCTTCTTTCTTTCTCTCTTCATTCTTCTTTCTTTCTCCCTTCGTCCCTCTTTCTTTCATTCTCCTTTCATCCTTCTTTATTTCTCTCTGTATTTCTCTCTTCCTCTTTTTCTTTCTTTCTCCCTTTATCCTTTCTCCCTTCATCCTTCTTTCTTTGAACCCTCTTTCTACTTTCTTTCTCTTTCTCCCTTCATTCTTCTTTCTTTCGCTCTCTCTCCCTTTACCCTTCTTTCTTTCTCCCATCATCCTTCTTTCTCCCCTCATCCTTCTTTCTTTCTCCTGTCACCCTTCTTTCTCCCGTCACCCTTCTCTCTCTCTTTCTCCCATCATACTTCTTTCTTTCTTCCATTCTTTCTCCCTTCATCCTTCTTTCTTATCCCTCTTTCTTTCTCCCTTCACCTTTCTTTCTCCCTTCATCCTTCTATCTTTCTTTCTGTTTATTTTCATCCTTCCTTCTTTTGTTCTCTTTTCATCTTCCTTTCTTTATCCCTTCATCTTTCTTTCTCCCTTCATTCTTTCTTTCTTTTTCTCGTTCTTTCTCCCATCCTCCTTTCTTTCTCCTGTCATCCTTCTTTCTTTCTCTCGTCATCCTTCTTTCTTTCTCCCTTTATCCTTTCTTATAGGCCAAGGTTATAGCCATAGGCGTGCGCAAGGGGTGTGCCAGGTGTGCCTGGGCACACCTTAATCCTGGAGTTAGCAACCCATCAATTGTGGGCAGGTGACAGGTAAACCGAGATCCTTACTTGCCGACTCCCAGAACATGGACAGGATAGGTGGCTGGAGTGGAACTTAATGGACCAATCTGTATTTTCTTCTGCAGCAGTTGAAAGTAGGCTTCGCCTCCTCTTCCTCTCGCCGATATTCAGCTGCCACAGGAGGAAAATACAGGGGATTGGTACCAATGTATGTCACCCCTTTTGTCCCAGTTCCTTTTCTTTCTGTTGCCCAGGTCCTCCTGTGTGCTCCCCCCATTGTTTTAGGATGATGAGTGGGGAAGAGGCTGGTTAATATGTCACAAAGGCATATGTGTTGGAGCTTTGAGGTGCGCACCCTAATACAGTAGGCTGTGCACACCTATGGTTATAGGGTAAACTATCCAGGAAGTGGTTAGTCTGCTGAATGCTTTGAGCCCTTGCTTGAACCTGTTGGAAACAGAAAGAAGTGAACTGAAGACATTAGGGAGGATGTGATCTCTCTAGGAGTTTCAAGTTCTGCTGATGTCAAGAGCATCAAGTAGGCTATCTTGGACCGAGAAGAATGTCAGCAGAATGATTTCCTGGTTAGATGGAATACAGTAGGCACCTTTGGCATGAATCCTAGCAGTGTAACTAGGACCACCCTATCCACATAAAAATTTGTGAATGGCTCCTTGCAGCCCAGGGCTGCCATCTTGCGAAGGAGATTGTGACCAAAAAGGCAGTTTGTAAGGTTAGGGGTTTGGGAACCTAGTCCACAACCAGGGTTTACCAGGGGCAGAGGAGAAAGTGGACTATCAAAGTACAGTGTGAGAAAAAGACAAAATAGAGTATAAATATAATCGTAAAAATTATGAAAAATTTATTAATACAAAATACATAACCGCTTATAAGGTTAGACGCCAAAGGGAAATATTTTGTGAGAATTTATCCAAAGCTAGAAGCCCAGGACCACGGATTGGTCCCCCTTAGGAAAGTGAAGTTTTCTTGGAGGCTTTACACTCAGGACTGCATTGAAAAATTTAATTACAAGGCTATTGGCGGCCCACTGAATCCCTGTGAAACAGGGCAGAATCATGATCCTTAAGAGTACTAAGACTTGGGTTCATATCTAGGCTTTTTTGAAGAATGTGGTGCTGAATCAGGTGCTAACATTTATGAGTTAAACGTCCTATCATTGTGGGGGTGGGTATGGCCCATACCCAAGTGTGTGCTGACATGGAGCTGTCAGGATAGGAACATTCTTGAAAGATTGTCTTTTACATGAGTTTTTTTTTTAGCCTTTTTTACTTTTGGTCTACTTGGTCTGAAGCAATACCTAAGGAAGAAAGGCACATTCTTGAAAGCTTGTCTTTTAAGTATTAGGTTAGTACAATAAAAAGGTATCCTTGCATACCCCATTACTCTCAGAGAACCACTGTTCGGCACTGTTCTTTCACTGCTAGTCTCATGAGATCTGGAGTGATATTTGGTGATGTTTTCTAGAGATTTGCATAGCTCCCAACTGTCCCTGATTTCAGGCGACTGTCCCTGATTTGGAGAAATGTCCCTCTGTCCCTCATTCATCCTCATTTGTCCCTCATTTTGGTCTGATCTACATATATGTATATAAAATGCACTTTTTATCTATCAAAAAGTGTTTTCCAGCACTAAATTCTAAATTGCTGCATTTGTAAATTCCAGAAATCAATATAAAGGAATAGTAGTGGTAAAAAAAGCACTTGTGGGTTTAATAATTTTTTTTTTGGGAGTGGCAAGGGGCCTGCCCTATGCCTGCATACTTTTGCTGATAGGTGTCCCTCATTCCCATGTCAAAAAGTTGGGAGGTGTGGATTTGGTTGATGTTACTGCTGTGCTGCTCGTTGTTCTCTTTGCTGAAAATAAATCTGTACATGACGATTTTCAGCAAAAGGCTCTTGCAGCTTCTAACTTATTTCTGTAAATCTGCACATTTCCATGTCCCCTGCTGCTTCTTTATCCTTACCCTACTTTATCAGATTACCTGTCACCAGGGGGGGTAGCTCTGGCATGAGGACGCAAAGACCTGTTCTCTACCAATATGGGCACCTCCACCCACAGACACAGTGTGAAACAAGGCATAGTAAGTAATGCGGAATAAATCAGCTGCAGGGACCCTAGAAGCAATACTGATGACTATTCCTTTGCCATTATCTTGTAAATTTAGGCACAGCTTCCACAATTTAAGTCCCTTTCAAAGAGAAACACTCACCAGGGGGCATTTGAGTTCATTAAAATCTCCACTTTGGAATAGTTATTATGTTACCCAATAACCATTTGATCCCCAGGCCATTTCTGACATTCCTCTCCCACATGTAAAAAATCTGCATTCTTTTGCTATAAAATTACTTAGAAACCTCAAACATTATATATTTTTTAAGCAGAGACTCTGGAGAAGCAAACAGTGGGTGTTGCAATTTTTTATTTCACATGATATTTGTGCAAAACTTTTTCAAATTCAAACTTTTTGGGAAAAATACACTTTAATGAATTTTAGTGACTATGGGCACAATACAACCGCATTTTTGGTAAAATATAAAAAAATATGTTATACCAAGTAAATAGATGCCAAACATGTCATGCTTTAAAATTGCACACGCCCACAGAATAGTGTCAAATTACATAGGCAATGCTTTAATCACTTAAGGACCAGAAGATTTGCCCCCTTAATGATCAGGCCATTTTTTGCCATACAGCTCTGCATCAATTTAACTGACAAATGCGATGCTGTACCCAAACAAAATTGATGCCCTTTTTTCCCCCCAAAAATAGAGCTTTCTTATGGTTTTATTTGATCACCTCTGCGGTTTTTATTTTTTGCGCTATAAACAAAAAATTTGCATCAATTTTGAAAAAAAACAATATTTTTTACTTTTTGCTATAATAAATATCCAAAAAAATACATTTATTTTCTTCATCAGTTTAGGCCAATATGTATTCTTCTACATATTTTTGTTAAAAAAAAAATCATGAGTGTATATTGATTGGTCTGCACAAAAGTTATAGCATCTACAATATAGGGGATATATTTATGGAATATTTATTATTCATTTTTTTTATTAATGGTGGTGATCAGCGATTTATAGCAGGACTGCAACATTGCGGTGGACAGATCGGACACTTTTGACACTTTTTTGGGACCAGTAACATTTATACAGTGATCATAGCTAAAAATAGCCACTAATTACTGTATAAATGTCACTGTCAGGGAAGGGGTTAACACTAGGGGGTGATCAAGGGGTTAATTGTTCCCTACGGAGGTGTTTCAGACTGTGGGGGGAGGCGTCTGACAGGGAGTAGAGAGAGATCGCTGTTCCTGATCAGTAGGCACAGCAGACCTCTCTCTACTTCCCTGACAGAACAGGGATCTGTCTGTTTACATCAACAGATCCCCGTTCTGGCTCTCTGAGGAGCGATCTCGTGTTGCCGGTGGACATCGCGGCCGCCGTCCACGCACCCTGAGTTTGGCGTTGTGCCATGGGGCTGTGTCCCCTATAGTCCTGAAAGCGCCCACCTACAGCTAAAGCAGGGGAGCCAACCTGTCGCCGTATAATGACGGCAGCTGGTTGGCAAGTAGTTAAAAGTCTTATAGGTTGGCAGTTTAGAGTTATACAGGAGGTCTCTTGCTAGAATTATTGCTCTAATATTTGCGCCAATACCTTACATGTGTGGTGTGCTGCTTTTTTTATTTTTTATTATTTAGTTTATTTAAATACATTTTTTTTTTTACATTGTACCTTTATTTTATGTTTAATAAACTTTATTGCTTTCACAAGGGATGAACAACTGAATTGTGCATCACGCTGCCGCCTATCATTCTGCAACGCAGAGCGGCTGAAGCACCAAATTGCTCCGGCCGCTCTGCATTTTCAAGCTGTTTCAATGTAAAATTAGCTCTAAGAGGGGAAGGGAGGGTGGGAGGGATAGAGACATAAGGGGGGAGAGAGGGAGAAGAGATAGGAATAGGAGAGAGAGAGAGATGGGGAGATGGGAAAATAGGAGGGGAGGTTGGGAGCGATAGAGAGGGGGTTAAGAGGTGTGAGGGAGGGGTAAGTGAGAGGGGGATGAGAGGGGGGTGAGGGAGAAGAGAGAGAGGAGGTTGGGGATGATAGAGAGGGGGGGGGGGGTGAGAGGTGAGTGAGGGGGTTGTGAGAGAGGGGGGTGGGGGTGAGGGAAGGGTGAGAGAGGGGGTGAGAGGGGACTGGGGGTGAGTGAGAGAGGGGGATGGGGTGAGGTAGGTGGGTGGGGGTGTGATAGAGAGAGAGAGGGGATGGGGGTGAGGGAGGCGTAAGAGAGAGAGGGGTAAGAGAAGGGGATAGTGGGGGTGAGTGAGAAAGAGGTGGTGAGGATGAGGGATGGGTGAGAGAGAGACAAGGTGGAGGGGTGGCAGAGAGAGGTGAAGGAGAGGTGGGGCTGAGTGAAAGAGGGAGTAGGGGGTGAGAGAGGGGAGGGTGGGGGTGACAGAGAGGGGGTGGTATGAAATATAGGGGATGGGGGTGAGGAGGGTGGGGGTCACAAAGAGGGGGTGGGAGAGAGGAGGGTGGGGGTGACAGAGTAAGGGTAAGAGAGAAAGAGGGGTGGGGGTGAGTGAAAGGGGGTGGGGGTGAGGGAGGAGTGGGAGAGAGGGAGGAGGTGAGAGAGGGGGAGGAGGTTGAGAGAGAGGGGGTGGGGGTTAGAGAGGGGGAGGAGGTTGAGAGAGAGGGGGTGGGGGTGAGAATGAGAGGGGGTGGGGGTGAGAATGAGAGGGGGTGAGAGAGAGGGGTGAGAGAGAGGAGTGGGGGTGAGAGAGAGGAGTGGGGGTGAGCGAGAGGCGGTGGGGGTGAGAGAGAGGCGGTGAGGGTGAGATAGAGGAGGTGGGGGTGAGAGAGAGAGGGTGAGGGTGAGAGAGAGGGGGTAGGGGTAACAGAGGGGGGGTGGGAGAGATAGGAGGGTGGGGGTGAGAGAGGGAGGGGGTGGGGGGTGAGAGAGGGGGTGGTGGGTGAGATAGGGGTAGGGGTGAGGGTGAGACTCTCCTCCTCCTCCGGCTACTTACCACTCAGCTGCTTCCTGCACATCCTGTCCAGACACACAGCCAGCTCTGTCATTATCACTGGGGGGGCACAGACAGCAAAGCTTGAGGCTTCATCTGAGGGAATGGCATGTGCTGTGTGTGCCCAAATTGAACCATGTACAGTCCCGGGTACTGTAAGCATGAAGGATTATTTACTTTGGCTCTCCTCTGCAATCTCTTCCCTTATCCCGGGGCTCCCAGTTAGCCTCCTTCATGGTTTCTCGGGTCCTTACTGCCTAAATTATCTCTCATGGGGCCCCCCAACTGACCTCAGGCCCTCGTGAGGTTCTGTCCAAGTCGCTGCCTCTGTCCCTGGCAAGAGCTGCTCTGGGTGATGAGAGCGGTGTGTTGCCTTTATGAATCCACAGCCCGTGCAATGTCACCTATGCACCGGCCCTGACTTCATGTGGTGCAACCTTTTTTTATGGGGCATCAGAGCCTGTA
The DNA here is from genome assembly GCF_037356315.1 of Lithobates pipiens. Classification (NCBI taxonomy): domain Eukaryota; kingdom Metazoa; phylum Chordata; class Amphibia; order Anura; family Ranidae; genus Lithobates; species Lithobates pipiens. The sequence goes on along the minus strand of NW_027507788.1, from coordinate 93,544,122 downwards.
GGCACATGCCTACAGTGCCTATTGGGAAATCCGGCCTTGTTCCTGACTAATTCTGTTTATAGTGTCTGGGTTCTTCCATATAAATGTCTTATTTTATCATTCCTATTGGTTATAAATTGAAAAGAAGAACATGTTAAGCAAGGTTTAGTCAGTCGTATCTTTAGACACCTACCTTGCTGTTCAGCTCTTGTATGGATACATTAGTTTTGGTTTCAAACACAATTTGGCGGTGCGGTGAAGTAACTAAGTGCGATAGTGTAGTGGGGCAGTGATTCTGGCTAAGCAGCTCTCAGTACCTACAATGACCTTCCAAAGCTGCCTTGAGGAGAATGCATGAAGTGTAGAAGATGAAGTCACACACTAGTGATTCAGGAGTCCAAAAGTTATTATTTTATTCAATCTTAAAACAGCTAAAGCTGGCCATAGGTGGTGTAAAAATTGTCTTTCCTGCAACCACGGGTTCTCCCAGCGAGGGGGCAGGGGAGCCATCCTGGCTAGGAGAACACACAGTGATTATTGCTACTGTAGCAGCCATAGACACCATAGTTGCCAACGGTCCAAAATTTCCCGGGACATTCCCGGGATTAGGACATTTTTCCCAAATTAATTTTGTCCCAGGAAATGTCCCAGGAAATTCGGTTTGTCCCAGGAAATTCAAATGTCCAGTTTTTCACCGCCGGCCGCTAGAGGTCTCCGCTGGCCACCATTTTAAAGAAGACCAGAAGCTGGTCTTCAATAGAGATGCTGTGGCGCCACAGTTCAAAGTCACCGCGCGGCAACGACGGGATGTCGGGGGCCAGTGAGTGAGTCTGTGTATGTCGGGGGCCAGTCTGTGGATGCCGGGGGCCAGTCTGGATGCCGGGGGCCAGTCTGCGGATGTCGGGGGCCAGTCTGCGGATGTCGGGGGCCAGTCTGCGGATGTCGGGGGCCAGTCTGCGGATGTCAAATGTGAGGAAGGCTGCTCTGATGGACACAGATGTGAGGAAGGCTGCTCTGATGGGGCACCTGATGAAAGGAGGGACTCTACTGGGGGCACCTGATGGCAGGCAATGTGGCTAGTGACGCGCTCATGTCTCCCACTGATTCTGCATTATGGTGAGTTGAATAATTTCATTTCATATTACAATGTAATAATAGAAATAATGCGCTTATAATAATGCCATAACAATCATGGTGCCGAGATGATTGAAGCGCTAACACCAGGTATTTGGAGTATCTTTATCTGCTGATTGTCAAACTCTGTAAAACACATTGCTATTGTGGTGTACGATCGGGGGGCTGCTGTCTCTCCATCCCTCCACCCTCCCCCATCCCCTTTCTCTTTCCCTCTCCATCCTGCATTCATCTCAGACACTAACCACATCCAATTGAGCCACGCCCCATGTAAGCCACGCCCATTATTTTACGTAAACCACGCCCATATTTTGCTGCGCATCACATTTTCACATTTTCCTATGCCACACCTATAACCGCATGCCCCGCCCCCTAATTATAACAACTCCGCCTACTGCCAAAAAAGTGTCCCAAATTTTTTTTTTACAATGTTGGCAACTATGAGACACTGGCAATAATTGCATGAAACATCTGACAGGCTGGTCGTACCCAAGTAGATTGAACAATGAATTTGGGTACAATCAGCCTGCCATACAAGGTTCCAATCTTGGGCAGTCAATGCTGAACCAGATGAGATTTGAACCATGGATGGCCAGCTTAAAGTGATTGTAAAGTCTCGGCTGAGTTCACACCTAAGACAGACACGGATCGCACAGCAACACTGTGCATCCATGTTCTCCGTTTCAGGGCTGAATCTTTGGCCCAATTCAGCCAAAGACGCTCCACAGCCGCCACAGAGATATGTGAATCGGCTCCATAGAGAGCCGGTCACATTCTCTTGTCCTGCGAATTGGATGTGGAGAAACCAGCATCCAAATCGCCTAAGTGTGAACCCAGCCTCAAGGTTTTTTACCTTTGTGCATTCTATGCATGAAGGTAAAAATCCTTCTGTGTGCATTGTTCCCAGAGTCCTCCCTAATACTAACCTGAGCCTGATCTTCCTCCAGCGCTCTGCACAGGAACCTCGGCTCTTCCGGGACTCTCCTCCTCTCTCATTGGCTGAGCCTGAGACAGTGGCGGAAGCCATTGGCTGTGAATCACAGCCAGTGAGCCAATGAGGAGAGATCTGCACTCTGTGTGGGAATGGGCACACAGAGCAGTGGCTCTGAAACGAGCAGCTTGCTATGGGGGAAATAGGCAGGAGGGAAGGGCCAGCTGTACACTGAACAGAGCAGTTAAGTATGACATGTTTGTTATTCTAATGAAAAATAACTTCCTTTAATATTACTTTAAGGTAACAAACCAACATATTAATGGGGCTATGGTGCAGCCCCTTCAGCTGGGCTTATAATACTAATTAGGATAGGATGATGGACACAAGAGTGAGGTAAAGCATCAGTTTAGCCTCAGGAGTTATGACTTGCTACCTTGGATGTGTTAGGATTAAATCCATTATCACTTTGAACTCCTTTGGTATTTTGATTTAATTTGGTCATTTTGGTGTGGCGCACTTCTCCTACACCTCCTAGGTTCTGAAAAAATGACCAAGCCTCCTTCAAAAAATGTTGAGCTTTTCCAGAGAAGGCCATTTAGATAATCTCTATCGGACATAGCAGCACCAGTGGCGGCCCGTGCATTAGGGGTGCATAGGCTCCGCCCCCTCTCTCCTGCCACCCCCTCTATTACCAATAGATAGATTCATGCCACCCCCTATTCAGGCGCCCGGCACCTTTTCGGTCACAGGACGCCTGTATTACAAAGGCGGGAGGTGTTTTTGAAGCACCTGATTAGAGCCGTAGGCACTAATAGGCTTCAAAAAAAGTGCTCGCAGGTCACTCAGCTGTGTTAGAAAAGCGAATGGCTATTTGCTTTCCTAACACTAAACTGCCTCTCTGCCAATCAGGTGCTCGGGTCTGTTACCTGCCACCTGATTGGCTGAAAGGACAAACGCAGCTATTGGATGACTATCAGGAGGAGAGGATGGGAGAGGAGGACGGCAGGAGACGCATAGAGGACCCTGCTCATTGCAGTCACCCGCTGCCCCAAGGCAAGGTAAGTGCCGGGCAGATGGCGAGTGGGCGGGGGTAACATTGGGGGCATTCAAGGGCACACTGGCAGCATTCAATGGGCACACTGGCAGCACTTGATGGGCACACTGGCAGCGTTCATTGGGGGCATTCAAGGGCACACTGGCAGCATTTCATGGGCACACTGGCAGCGTTTGGCACAGTGGCTGCAATTCATGGCACAGTGGCAGCATTTGAGGGCACAGTGGCAGCGTTTGATGGCACAGTGGCAGCGTTTGATGGCACAGTGGCAGCGTTTGATGGGCACAGTGGCAGCGTTTGATGGGCACAGTGGCAGTGTTTGTTGGGCCCAGTGGCTGCAATTGATTATTTTTTTGTGCCCCCCCCCCCCAAAAAAAATGTTGCGTACCAGCCACCACTAAGTGCCACTAATGCACAAACCTTCAAACATAGCAAATAAAAAATACGTAGTGCATAGTACCACACAAGCAGTTGTAAGAACAGCATAATTGTATACAGTAGGTGCAGACGATATTGTGTTTCCATCGCGATGGGATCACGCTGAAAATCACTGCTGCAAGCAGTGCATCTCGCACTCAATGCCCCTACGAGATGGCTCGCATCCATAGGAATGTACTGGGGAGGGGAGCGGGAAGAGCAACATAGCTCGGCTCTGGCTCCCGCGACAGGGCTTGCTGGTCTCAATCTCGCCGCTAACAACAGCGAGAGTGACTCAATATCGACGGCACCCACTGTATAACGCGCAATACTTTTAGGGGGCTCTGCTATTGAGTAAAACACTTGTCAATGAACAATACTCTGCAAGAGCCCTCAGACTGTACTCTGGAGTAGATCTGATGGGAGCGCTCAGTACATCTCACTTTAGATTTTTGGACGATGGAAAAAAAATAACATTTCATAACAAATACGACGCTCTGACCTGATGGGAAAGATAAGTCAACTTTCGCCTTCTTCCCGCCTGTGTGGGCGGCTTTCTAAAATGTTATTTGAGTCTCTCATGATTCCAGGAAAAAAAGTAGATGATTAATCGTAAAATCATAGTACCTTCCAAAGAGGCATCTCCATGCCATCTGATACGTAACTTATTGTTTGGTTACTGAATGGGTGAGTTACAACTGAAAGGTTGTATTTCGATCAATCTGATTCTGAGATTACGTGGTGGAAACAGAGATGCGATCAATAGCTTACAAGCGCATCTTCCAAATATTGATTGAAATCCACTTCCCCATTTGGGCCTTATCAATCAAATGGATTGTTGACTATGGATTGATTACTCCTATCAGGGAGGTTGATCGAAAAAGAAAACAATAATTTGCTAAGGCAAGTAGGCTGACCATTAGGCTAACCATACACGTATAGATTTCGCTCGTTCAACCTACAGCTGCTTGATCACTGTTCAGCCAGCAATTTTCCATACAGTTCAGTTGATCTTTCAATGGAAGTTTGTCAAGTCAGGTGGTGCAGACAGGGCCAAAATTTGAGCCATGTATTGCAGACTTTAATAAAAAGTTCACAATTTGAGTTGTAAATATTCATTAGCCTTGCCCAGTGGTCTCCAAACTGCAGCACCCATGCCAGTTGTGGCCCTTTGTTGGCCTTTCTCTGGCCCTTGGGGCATTGTTCCTTCCGCTAATGCAAGGTACTATTTCTTCCACTGAAATTGATAAAGGAGCATTATTCCTCCCACCAACACCAACGATGGGGAACTATTCCTCCTACAATACCAACAACGGGGCACTATGGGGTGGATTTACTAAAGGCAAATAGACTGAGCACTTTGTAAAGTTGCTCCAGAGATTACTGAGTGAGCTTTGCTGACTTCATTATCCAATCCATTTTTGAATTTCATGCCTTTAGTAAATCAACCTCAATTCCATCCACTGACATCAACAATGGGGCAATTTTCTTCCCACAACAATGGGGCATTATTCCTTGCACTGATACTTAAAATAGGTCACCATTCCTCTCATTACACCAAAAATGAGGTACTAATCCTTCCACTGACACCAACAATACAGCACTATTCCTCACACGACACCAACAATGGGGCATTCTTCCTTGCGCTGACACCAACAATGGAGCACTATTCCTTCCACTGACACCTAAAATGTGTCACTATTCCTCTCATGACACCAAAAATGTGGTACTAATCCTTCCACTGACACCAACAATACAGCGCTATTCCTCACACGACACCAACAATAGGACACTATTCATCTCACTGACACCAATGATGGGGTATTATTCCCTCTGCTGACCACAGGTGCTATGTAATTTTTTTCTACTCCCACCGATCACCAAGCCTGAGTCACTGCATACTTCCACAGTCTGCCCCCCCCCCCCCCAGTCCTGAAAGGGCAATAAACTTGCCCTTTGTTTAGAAAATTTGGTAACTCCTGGCTTAGCCAATCATCTTGTCCCAGCAGTGCAGCTAGGGAGGCGATACATATTTGAGACTTTTGCGCCGGGGTCACTGCCCTCTAGACGTTAGACATGTGCAGTTTGTTTCACTCCGAATTAAAATTCGTATGAATTTTAGTTTTTGGGAAATTCTGATGTTTCTATACTATTGTATTATTTTATATTCTATTCTATTCTTTTATATTCTATACAAGTTTGAATTGATTCTATTTGAATTTTGGAAAATGGTTGTATTTCTAATCTATTGTTTTTTGAATGGTATTCTTTTCTAATATATATTCGAATTTCAGAAGATGGTTATAATCTATTTAATTCTATCCTTTTTTAGCCTATTCTATTCTCTTCTTTTATTTTCTATCCTATTTTGTTCTGTTTTACTCTATTATATTCTATTCTTTTATTTTCTGCTATATTATTTTCTATTCAATTTTTTTCTATTATATTCCTTTATTTTCTATTCTATTTTATTCTCTTTGGAGATTGGAAAACTATTTCAATTAGAACATTTTTCAAAATCGAAAACTATTCAAAAACAAATAAAACAAATACCGAAAACAAATTAAACAAATTTAACCACTTCAGCCCAGAAAGAATTCGCTGCTTAATGACCAGGCCATTTTTTGCAATTCGGCACTGCGTCACTTTAACTGACAATTGTGCAGTCGTGCGACGTTGTACCCAAACAAAATGGACGTCCTTTTTTCCCACAAATAGAGCTTTCTTTTGGTGGTATTTGATCACCTCTGCGGTTTTTATTTTTTGCGCTAAAAACATAAAAAGAGCGGCGATTTTGAAAAAAACACAATATTTTGCTGTAATAAAAAAAAGCCAGGGGGCGTGGCTTGCGGCAGATGGAGTAGGCAGCGTAGTGTAAGAGCTCCGCCGAGACTCCGCACTTTTATCCTGACTACTGCATCCTGATACACCAGACCTGCCACCGCTGCATACCGGAATACTCCCTGCACAATCCTCGATCCAGCGGTGCCCTCCTTGTCACGTTCCGGTTCATGGACATGTCCCGTAGAGGCGGTAAGGACCTTATGCAAGTCGCTGAGCATGGCGGGCAAGATGGCGCCCAGTCAAGGCGATCAGCCAAATAAGCAGCCATGAGAATGTTCAGCGGAGCTATGGGGAAAAACACCCCCTCTAAGTTCCCCTCCTCTCTCCTGGATCCCCATGTGCAGAGTAATGACCCGGAGGCTCTGGAGAATGGATGGCCTGAGGATACAGCAGACGCAGCTGCATGGGATGCAGTAAGTAACCCAGGCCCTGTCAGTAATGGCGCAGCCCCACCAGACCAGGAGGCGCAGGCACCGGAGCCCACTCTCAGGGACATTTACACCGCAGTTACCTCTTGTAATGCGCCCAATACCACTTTAACTACAGAAATAAAGGGGGTTCAGCTGGAACTGACTCTAGTCAGACAGGACATGCAGAAGCTGCGAGACCGCACAGCTGCCCTAGAAGACAGAGTGAGCAATGTTGAGGATGGTGTGGCACCATTGCAGAGGGACATACGACATATGCAATTAGTTATCACGGGTCACTCTGCTTGTTTGGAAGACATGGAGAACAGGCAAAGATGCAATAATGTCCGCGCAGTGGGCATACCTGAGAGGGCAGAGGGAAAGAACCCAGGAGCATTTATAGAGAACTGGCTGCTTGATACTTTCGGTAAGGATGCCTTCTCTCCTATGTTCACAGTGGAGAGGGCCCACCGTGTCCCACCCAGGCCGCCTAAGCCAGGGAAGCCTCCCCGGCCGTTTTTGTTTAAAATGATTAACTACAAATATCGCGATGCTGCCCTGACCCAAGCCAGAACCAAAGGAGACCTTATGAGAATTGATAACGCCCGCATATCATTTTATCCGGATTTCTCCGCAGAATTGCAACGCAAGCGAGCCAAGTTCACAGACGTTAAAAAGCGACTCTGAAAATATGACGTTGCCTATGCCATGTTGTACCCAGCCAAGCTCAGAGTTGCAGCAAATGGGGAAACGCAATTCTTTGACAACCCTGCTAATGCGTCTCACTGGCTGGATCGAGCAGAACACACCCTTCAGAAAGCTGCGGCCTCCAGGGGTTGACTACACTCTACTTAATTTCCTTGTATTGATCTTTCCCGTGGCCCCTTCTTCCTATCCCTTCCCCCCTTTTTTTTTTGTGTGGGCTGTTCTGGCTGCTGTGCATTTTTTGGTGGCAGGACAGAGGAAGTTTGATCACCTCTCCATTTTTTTCTTTTGTAAGGCGGAAAGTTATGTAACATTTGTGCTTTTTTCTACACTCCACAGATGATCTGGATCTGCGAGTCCCTTTGGATCACCTGAACTGAGACACTGGGGCCCCCCTATACCAGTCCAGTGTGGACAAACAGTTGAGAAATGTGCTCCTGCATTTTTGTCAGGATGCAGTACCTTTTGTTTTCCCCCTCCCTTTTTTCGGTTTTTCAGTATTTTTCTTGTTTTTTGGTGCTATGTTGGAACCTGTCTTTCGGTTTAGTGAAAGATAGGGTTCCCCTCTCTGGTCTACAACCTGCTGGCAGCAGGCATAGTGTGATTTTTGCTCTCCTGCATGAAGCTGGACCCTATGTTGCTCTGAGGTCTATATGGCACTGCTCCAATATTCCCCAATCCATGGAATGGGCATACTTCTTTTGTGTTTGTAATGGCTGGGGGGAGGTGGCAATGCCTACGATATGTATGTCTTTACATTACCACCAGTCAGTTGCATATAAGTCTGACACCTAATGGCTACTGAAACCACTGTAGTGTCGTGGAATGTGAGGGGGCTGGGGGATGGAGTGAAGAGAGTGGCCTTTTTTCCACTATAAAAAGGTATAAACCTTCAGTAGTGTGCTTGCAGGAAACCCACCTTCAGCCTTCTACTATCTCTGCACTTAGAAGCCATGGGTTCCCCACTCCACCCACACAGCTTTCTCTAGGGGGGTTAGCATACTTATCTCACATCATGTGCCTTTTCAGCTGCAACAATCCCTGATTGATGACCGGGGTAGATATATCTTTTTTCTTTGTAAACTGGCAGGTTTAAACTGTATCATTGCTTACATTTATGTCCCTCCACCCTTCTCGTTTTGAAACCCTGACTTGCCTGGCAAGATTTCTAGCATTGCACCCTAACCTACCGGTGTGGGCACTGGGTGATTACAATAACATTATGGACAAACATATAGACAAATTTAAAGCTGGGACCCCACGGGGGGTCCCACCCCCTTTGCCAGGTTTCGGGTGGAGATTGGTTTGCGGGATGTGTGGAGGGACCTGAACCCTGCGACTCAGTGTTATTCCTGTTACTCAGTGTCCTACCAATGCTAATCTAGAATTGATCTATGTTTGGGTAATGACCTGGCACACTCTCTCACCACCTCGGTGATGTATGCTCCACGCAACATTTCAGACCATTCTCTCTTATGTGCTCGTATCAACGCTGTCCCTAGCCCTAGGTGCAAGTTGTGGAAGGTGAGCCCGCTTCGGGAGTTCCTGGAGATTAATCGGGGATCGGCAACTTCTATGGTGGTATGGGATGCCTTGAAGGCCCATCTGAGAGGACTGATCATTAGACAAATCACCCTCATTAAAACAAACACCAAAGAATGGGAGAACATAGTGATGCAGGAGGCTGCCAAGGCGGAGGAAATATATATTTCTGATCCCTGTCCTGCCTCAGAGCATAGATGGCAGGAGGCACAGGTACTTTATAGACAGGTCTCTGTATCAGCCGCGGAGAATAAACGTCTTTTTCTCCAACAAAAATATTTTACTGAAGGGGAGAATACTGGTCATTTGCTTGCAATGATTGCTAGAGCCCAACAGGACAGCACACACATTGAATGTATACGGAATACAGTAAGAGACGTGATTACACATCAAAGTCACATTCCCGAAGTATTTTCTGACTTTTTCAGGGATTTATACGCCTCTAAGGTCCATCCTTCGAAGGAGGAACTGGACCAATTTTTGGACCAATGCTCCCTTCCGTACTTGTCGCAACAGGCCCGGGCCGCACTTCACGTCCCCATAACTCTGGAGGAACTTTCCCTGGCTGTGGCGCAGCTGGCGAACAACAAGCGCCTGGTGCGGATGGCTTACCCACTGAAATATATGGGAAATATGGAGATGTTCTCCTTCCCACTCTGCTGGCCACCCTGAATGATGCCCTCCATGGGGGTGGTTTACCCGCCTCCATGAATGAGGCCATCATTGTGGTCATCCCTAAGCCTGATAAAGACCTTCTACAGCCTGACTCATATCGACCCATATCGACCCATATCACTTCTCAACACTGACGTAAAGATTTTGGCTAGAGTACTGGCTACTAGACTGTCGGGGGTGGTGGCAGACCTGGTGCATCCAGACCAATCCGGCTTTATCCCAACTAGATCCACATCACTGAATATCCGACGACTGTTTCTTAATACACAAATCCCAGTTGACAATCCCAACAATAGAGCTGTTTTCTCCCTTGACGCTGCCAAAGCCTTTGACAGCGTGGAATGGAAGTATTTGTGGGAGGTACTGCGGCGTTTTGGGCTGGGTGATAGATTCATTTCTTGGGCGCAGCTGCTGTATAGGGCCCCTACGGCCAGAGTGAGGATTAATGACACCCTATCTGAGGCATTTCCACTGTTTAGGGGTACGCGGCAGGGGTGCCCATTGTCCCCCCTGCTGTTTGCCCTAGCCTTGGAACCTCTGGCGGCTAGAGTGAGGGAGTCACCTCACACAGTCGCGGCTGTCAGGAAGAAAAGATTTCACTATACGCAGATGACACACTACTGTACTTAGGTGATACCGTGGGTTCCCTGAGGGCGGTCATGACGCTGATTGACCAATTTGGTCAGTTATCTGGCTTTGCCATTAACTGGCACAAGTCCGCTCTCTTGCCATTAGATACCCTACCAGGGCCATTGGCCGCGGATCTTTCACATATACCTGTAGTTACCACTTTCAAATATTTGGGCATAGTGGTGACAGGAAACCCGAGCGACTATATCACGCTGAATCTTAAACCTCTATTGCGCAAATTTCAACAAAAGCAAGCTAGCTGGTGTAGGTTGCCGCTTTCGGTGACCGGGCGCGTAAACCCCACTAAGATGATTTGGACCCCACAGCTGCTGTATATCCTGCATAACGCCCCAGTGTGGATACCACAGTATTGGTTCAGGCACATTGAATCGAATTTTAGAGCCTTTATATGGAAGGGGGGGGGGGGGGGGGGGGTGGCACGCATAAAACTGACTATCTTACAATACCCTAAGGATCGAGGTGGCATGGCTGTTCCGAACCCACAGCTGTATTACCTTGCGGCCCAGTTGCAACACTTCACGGTTTGGGACTTAGAGGCAAACAGGGACCCCTCAAAGAGACTATTACTGGATCAGACTGAAACCTACACAGCCCTATCCCATATGGAAATGGGATTCCCTAATGTACCACCGGGCGCCCCTACTGCTCAACTACTGAGGAAAGTATGGAGGGAAGTCAGGAGTATACTGGGAGTGACGAGTTACATGAGCTATACCCCCATCTGGCGCAATAGACACTACCCAGCCTTGCCTAGGGTTCCCAAGCATCCGGTATGGAGGAGAGCAGGCATAAGGTTTCTGGGTCAGATCTTACAGGGACCTAGGCTAAAGCCATACCCTCTCCTGTCGGTGGAGTTTCCGCCCCTCGGGGGCCACTATTTCCAATATATTCAACTAAAGCATGCAGTGGAAGCACAGGGCAGGTAGTCTGACCTTTGCTTGGACGACTCTGCATTTTTTAATTCTATCTTTGTTGAATCAGAGAAAAAAGGGGCTATATCCAGATTTTATACCCAGCTACTTTCACACATACAAGCTCCTGACCTTCTGCCATGTAGAGAAAAGTGGGAGAGAGATATTGGCCCTATTGACAGCGAACAGTGGGAACAGATCCTGGAGGTGGGACCGGTGGTGTCTGTATCTGCAGCTCAAAGGCCTGAGCAGCTACATAAGTGGGGAAGAAGAGACACTCCCATTTGCCCAAAATGTCAGGCCCATACGGGGGACCTAATCCACATGCTATAGAGATGCCCTAAATTACTAAGGTACTGGAATGCTGTTGTGGCCAAAATTAATAATGTTTTCCGGGTGAAATTGGCAGTAGACCCATTGACATGCCTCTTGGGGAGTCTTGATGAGGGCCTGTATACCCCCTTGGTGTACACTGCGCTCACGAGGCTCCTTTACTTGGCTAGAAAATTGATTGGCCCTCTCTGGCTCTCGGCCAATGTGCCTGGGGTTACACAATGGATCCAGCAGGTTAACAACACCCTTATCAGCATAGGAAATCGCCCAATAAATTCTACGGTATATGGCAGTGTTGGTTGGGATCACCGGATGTGGCCTCCCCACAACTGGCACTTGAAAGATTGCTAATGGGATGATTGGCTTTGGGCGTGGTGCAGTAGAAAGATGATGGAGCATTGAGCGGGATACACCTAATGGTACACACTATGATATAAACACTTTTCTCAATGATGGGAGTGACTATATGACTAGAGAGAGCTTTTTTTTTTTCCTCTTTTTTTTTCCTTTTTTTTGTATAAGTTTACTTCATGTTCTATGTTTGGGGTTTGTCTACTCTTACCACTCCAGTACCTTTCTCCCTGTTTTTCGGTACTCTCCATCTATTTTGTGACAGGTTCGAGTTTCCTTATGAACTGGATATGTGTAGTGTTATACTCGCTCTCCCCCTGGATAAGGGAACGGCGAAGCTGACGGTTCCCTTGCAGGGATCCACAATATATGGGGTGGAGGTCAATGGTCACACACTGTCAAAATCTCTGTAAACTACTAGAAATGTAACAAATATTACTGGTCATTGACTGTTTATCTCTGTAATTACTTTCTGTGGTACCTAAAGTTAACATCAATAAAACTTTTTTTTTTTTTTTTTTTTTTTAATCAACAAAAGTTTTTCCTTCAGTTTAGGCCGATATGTATTCTTCTACATATTTTTGGTAATAAAAATCCCAATAAGTGTATATTGATTGCTTAAGCTATAGTGTCTACAAAATAGGGGATAGATTTATGGCATTTTTTTTTTTTTCAAAATAGTTTTTATTGAGTTTAGCGAACATACAACAATGTAAATACGCAGTAGGTACAAACGGTACTACAGGAACAGTAGGTATGATAGGTACAATAGGTACAATATAATGTTCATTTTAGTACATAACAGTCTATAATATCAGCTTATAAACAGCAATGATGGAAGGGCGAGAGATAAAGGGGGGAGGGGAGTGGGAGGGGGGAGAGGAGAGGGAGCTTAAGGAAAGGAGGGGGGAGAGAAGAGGAGGGGGGGGGGATAGGAGGGAAAGAAGCAAAAGAGGATGGAGAGTCATGGGGTTGTCTTGATGGAAAGAGTTAATCAAACATTATGGTATTGGTCATACCATACCGACCAGGGATGCCAGAGAGTTTTAAGGCGGTGATGGTTGTGTTTCCCTCTAGAGAGAACAATTTCATATGTATAGTGCGTTTGGACTACCATGATAATTTCATCCAGTGATGGGGTTGTAGTTGTCTTCCATTTTCTTGCGATTAAGAGTTTTGTGGCTAAGAGAATGTGTGTGGTGATTAAGCGTAGGTCTGATGGAATGTCGTTAATGTTGACATTGAGGATTGCCAGAGAAGGAGTTAGTGGAATGTGTAGGTGCAGAACTTCATGTAGTAGTGTTTCTACTTTGGACCATACTAGTTTTATACGTGGGCATGACCAGAAAATATGTAGGAGTGTCCCAGGCAAGTTACATTCTCTCCAGCAAGTATGCGGTGTTTGTTTGTTAAATTTGGCCATTCTATATGGTGTCAAGTACCATCTCATTGTAATTTTTTGGGCGAGCTCCCAAAGTGCGGAGCAAGCAGTGTATGTGTAGGTGGACTTAATTGCTTGTTGCCACTGACAATCTGAGAATTGTGTCTCAAGGTCTGTCTCCCAGTCTGTAAGGGGTTTGGACTTGTAAAACATATGTTTTCCCTGCAAGGTGGAGTATACTATTGAGATCCCCTTAGAGATATGATCGTTAAGAAATAGGAACTTCCAAATGTTTAGTGGTAGAGAACTTTCTAAAGAAGGGTGAGCAGCGAGGCAATGTCTTATCCTGTAGTATGTTAGATAGTCCGTCATATGGGTGGCCGACTGTTGTTGCTTGAGTGTATGCGAATTGGATTGAATTAGAGAGCGAAGTTCCGATGTGTAAGTTGCCATGGCTGATATCCAGACAGGAATGTGGAGGTCGGGAGTAAGTAGTTGTAGTGTTTCAAGGGGGATTGGAATGGGTCGTAGGGGAAGATTTGTCCAGTGAGTGTAGTGTAGTGTTCTCCAAGTTTTGACCGTGGCTTGTATGGTAGGTGAGTATAGAGATAATTGTGGAGTCTTAGCGGAGGTGCTAAACAGCCAGGTGGATAGATTAGTACCAGGTGTCATTGTGTTCTCTATAGCTCCCCACAGGGTGTTGGTGTGTGTGTTAAACCATTCTTTCGTTTGGGATATGATGGTAGCAATATAGTAATCCTTAATATCTATGTGTCCCATGCCACCTACTGATCTGTGTTTGATGAGCTTTGTGTGATTGCATCGTGGTTTCTTGCCTTGCCAGAGGAAGCGTGTTAATGCAGATTGTAATGAATTAAGATAAGTAAGCGGTACTGGTATAGGCAGTGTACGAAAGACATACAACAGTTTAGGTAATGCCATCATCTTGAAAGCAGCTAGACGACCTGCCCAAGAAAATTCATGTTTTGATATCTTTTCCATGTCTTGAAGTAGCGTTTGTTTGATGTCAGGATAGTTACGGGAAAAGAGTAACTTCGTAAATCTAGTAATATGTATGCCCAGATAGGGTAAACCAGTGTCAGTCCAAGAGTAAGGGAACAAATTTCTAAGAAGATTACCAGTGGTCGCATCTAAACCCATGTCTAAAATAACGGATTTATGTTCATTCACTTTATAGTATGATAAATCACTAAACCTTTTCAATAATGATTGTACCGAAGCCAGGGAGGAAATGGGATCCGTGATCATCAATATGACGTCATCAGCAAATAAATTAATTTTGTGTTCTGTTTGGCCAATGGTGAATCCATTGATGTTGCAATGTGTTCTAATGTGTTCGGCTAGGGGTTCCATTATTAAATTAAAAACTAGCGGCGATAAGGGGCATCCTTGGCGTGTGCCATTAGTGATCTGAAAGGGTCTAGATAACATTTCAGAAGTATATACTTGGGCAGATGGTGACGAGTATAGAGCTAAAATAGCAGAGAGTATCGTATCTTGGAATCCAAACTTAAGTAGGGTTGCTTTCATATATTCCCAATGTACTCTATCGAACGCCTTCTCTGCGTCTAAAGACAGAAGCAGAGAAGGCGTTCTAGTGAGCTCGGCATGGTGTACCACATTAATTATTCTACGGGTAGCGTCAAAGGCTTGTCTCCCCTTGGTAAATCCGGATTGGTCTCTATGTATTAAATGGGGCATTAAGTCTATCAGTCTGTTTGCTATAAGTTTGGCGTATATCTTGGTGTCTACATTTAGAAGAGAGATTGGCCTAAAATTCTGTGGATGTGACGGGTCCTTCCCTGGCTTCGGCAATGTAATAATTAGAGCAGATAACATTTCTGGAGGTAGAGAGGAGGAGGAGGCAGCGTCGTTGCATACTCTGGAAAAGTATGGACTGAGGAGCGAGCTAAATTTTTTATAGTATTCACCAGTGAGACCATCTGGGCCTGGAGATTTGTTGGATGGCAGGGCAGAAATGGTGTTAATAATTTCCTGTGGTGTGAATGGAGCATTCAGTGACTGAAGTTGATCACTTGAGAGTCTGGGAAGTTTTATTTCTTGGAGAAAGGAGTCTATGTCTTGAGGAGAGGGTTGTGTGGTATTGGGGTCTGATTTCAAATTATAGAGGGATTCATAGTAGTGGCTGAATGCGTCTGCTATAGCAGAGGGATCTATTACTTTTTTGTTCGTGGTGGGGTGAAATAGAAAAGGAATTTTAGTCTTGGAGTAGTGACCTTTAATTCTGGTAGCCATAGCTCGACCAGCTTTGTTACTAGTAGAATAATGTACAGCTCTAAAGTAAGTATGTGCTTTTTGGTAATTGTCAAGTAAGTGAGCTCGTAATTCTTGTCTAAGGCGATCTAATTTGAGTTTAGTGGAGGGGTTAGGATTGGATTGATTTTGGTTTTCCAGGATTTTGATGTCTGAAGTGAGCGTGTCTAAGCGCTGTGATCTCCTCCTCCTCTCCTTGGCTCCCAATTGTATAAGTACTCCTCTTATGAACGCTTTATGAGCGTTCCAAAGTGTGAAATTATCATTAACAGACTCTTCATTTAGGGAGAAGTACTCCTCCAGTGCTTGTTTGAGGTGGTCTGAATATTGTGGGGAGTTAAGAAGTGAGGCATTAGCTCTCCAGATCCGAGTTTTGGATGTGGTCGGAGAGTCCTCCACAGTTATCATAACCGGTGCATGGTCGGACCATGTAATGGTAGAAATCTCTGAAGTAGATATACGGGGTAAAGTCCATTTGTCCACCAAAAAGTAATCTATACGTGTGTAAGAATTATGGCGTGGAGAAAAGTAGGAATAGTCTCTTTCCGTAGTGTGATGACATCTCCAAACGTCATAGAGATCATTATTTCTCATGAAGGGTCCCATTTGGGAGGCAGGTCTAGTAGAGTGAGAAGAGGTATCGATGGTGATGTCCGGGACTATGTTGAAGTCCCCACAAATTATGAGTTGGCCACGTTTAAAATTATTTATTTTCTTCAGGAGCTTGGAGAGAAAGTTAATTTGCTTTTTGTTGGGAGCATATAGGGCCACAATAGTATATCTGACATTGTTTAAAGAGCAATCTATTGCAAGATATCTGCCATTAGGGTCAACTAGGCTATCGTGTAGCGAAAAGGAAAGTGTGTTTTTAATTGCTATTAGAACTCCGTTTCTTTTTTCAGGCCCCGAGGCTCGAAAAATATTGGGAAAGTGTCTATTGGTACATGGGGGTTCTGCATTGATTTTAAAGTGCGTCTCTTGAACGCAGAGGACATCACAGTGAGAAGATATTGCAGTTTTCCACAGAGATGACCTTTTGGCTGGGTGATTAAGACCCTTAACATTGAGAGATAAGAATTTGGGCATTTTGTGCAACGGTTAAAGAGGGTCTGGAGACGTGTAGTAGTACTTACAGTTGGTGGTTTATCAGGTGTTGTTGGTGTAGAAGTTGCGGAGATGATGTATCCACTGGTCGGTTGTTGGAGCAGGTGCGGAAGTCAGTAAAAGATTGAGGGTTATGCTCTCCAAGGATAGGACGGGTGGGGGAAAAGAGCGTACAGTTAATAAACACAAGCTGAAACAACAATAAAAGGGAGATAAAAACAATGGAAGGGAGGTGAGATGGTGGGGGGAAGAAAGGTAACGCTCGGTAGTAAAGTGGTAGAACTACCTAGCAATCTGCGGGGGTAGTGTTCGTGAACAATCTGCAACGAGCAGGCACTGGAACGGAGGTTACAGTGGATTTCTGAACAGTGATACCACTAATCTCATGTGCAGTGGCTGGAGCGGATCCTAGGATCAGAAGAGCCCTGGATTTGGGTTGCGGTAGGTTGCTGCTGCATTGGCATTATTGGTTCAGGGACAATGCCCCATTCACGGAGAAGCTGTATACCTTCCTCAACTGTATGAATGCTGTATTTCTTTCCATTTTTGTTGATCAGGAGTTTGGTGGGGTAGCCCCATTGATATGGAATCTTGTGGTTATTTAGTGGCTTAGTAATGGTGTGTAGTTGACGCCGTTGCTGGCGTGTGTACTGGGATATATCTGCAAAGAATTGCAGTTTTTGGTACGGTGGAGGAAGATGTTCCATTCTCCTGGTTTTGGCTAGAAGCATATCTTTGGTGTGGAAGAAATGTATTCTCATGAGGGTATCTCGTGGGACCTCCACAGATAAGTGATGTGGTTTCGGAAGTCGGTGAATACGATCGATGACCGTTTCAATTGGGGGTAGCTCAGGCAGAATTGAGGAAATCATTTTTCTAGCGTAGGCTTGTAGATCTGAGGGCAAGATGGTTTCGGGGATCCCCCTGATTTTTATATTGTTGCGCCTCGAGCGGTCTTCGAGGTCCGCCATTTTGGCGCGAACCCATTGTTGTTCTTCTCTGGTGTGATCGTGAGCATCGACTAAATCATTAACTGTGACAGCCATTGTGCTCATCTGCTGTTCAAGAACATTTACTTTGCTGCTCACAGTGACCATTTCAGATTTGAATGCTGTGACTAGAGAGGTGATATCAGAATGTAAGGAGCTGTGTAGAGAGATCAGCATGTCTTTTAACATGGTGTCTATCACAGGCTGATTAGCAGTGGGGAAGGCCGCAATAGGGGAGGATGCTGGTGTCTGTGTGAGGAGACTGTCCAGAGTAGGCCTTACCTCCAGAGCTGTAGTAATATTTTCCAGTCTCATTCGTGACTTAGCTGGGCTGTTGGATGCTGATTGGGGTCCTTGGGATGATGTGGAGTTCACATCTTCGTCTGGTGCCTGCGTGTTCAGGACGTCCGCATCAGGCAGATCAGTATAGGCCCGTTCGCTGTGCTGTGAGGTATCGCGGGCGCCATTTTGAGAGCTCCCGGAGGAGAAGAAATCCGTTAATTTCTTCGGATGTCGGTATTCTTTTCGTTTCCGTGATGTTCCGTTCTGGTTCCCGAACGTGTGGGGATCCGGTTGGTGCATTTTTTAGCGGTCGGATTAGCGGTATACGGTCGTTATCACCCGTTCAGTGCAGGAGCTGAGGATTCAGGCTTCCATTCAGCTCGGCAGTTGGCCACGCCCCCCCGATTTATGGCATTTTTTGAGCCTCAAGAGGAGTAATGACCAACTGACTGAGTAGAACCTCCTCAGCAATCCTACCTTAGAATTGTGTGGCCAAGATTACACTGGTAACCTTAACAATGGACCTCATTTCTACATTTTGATTGTGTAGTTGGCCTTTCTCTAGGTAATATTTCTGTTATTTTCAAGCTGCACTGCTATTTTATGATTTTCCTAATCATCAGTTTTCATCTCTTTTTTAAGCCCTAGACATTACCCTCCTTTATTTCTTTTGTGTGACTTGTTTATACTGAAATAATTTCTCCCTTGTGTTAATAGAAACTTTTCTCACCTCATTGTATTGTTGTTTCGCTGAACAAAAAACAAATCACGTAAACACCTTCCGTGAGAGCATCTCAAATAACTAATCTGGTAATCCTATTATTAATAATGTTCACCATCCCCCAGCTGCTTTAACACTGTGTTATCCTATCATAAATACAAAGGCTGGAGCCAGAATGAAACAACCTTTCCCCGATTCCTTGTGTGCTGTACAAGGATCTCGGAACTAAACTCTGAAACTTCCATTGCATAGGAATGTTAGAAAATTGCATAGGTTGCCAGCTTGATATAGAGGGCTGGTCCTAAGTAGGTTTCAATTGGCCCATATAAGGTTTCTCCAGTGGTCCCAATCTTAGGAAGCTTTAACTGGTTAACTAGAAGTTAAGTCAGGATCCTCTTGGTAGGCTTAGAGAGGCTCATCAGGGAATCTTCCAGGTTTCCCCATCTCAGTAGGCTTTGACTGGCTCATATACCCATCATCCTCTGGCTTTTCCCTTCTTGGTGAGTTTGGACTGACCCACTGGTGGAGACTCCAGTATTCACCATTTTAGTAAGTTGGAGTGCCCATCAAAGGATATTCTAGTATTTCCCATTTAGGAAGTCTTGGATTGGCACCTGATTGGATCCTTCAGCCTCCCAAATCTCATTAAACTTGGACTGGTTCATGAAAATATCCTCCTGTGTTGCTCTGCTTCTCTGTCATTCTTATTAGAACAGACCAAACTACCTGTTAGCCATCATGTAATATTTATTTTTATATTTATTATGAGGGAATTCTCGTCCTCATCTTCAACATTCCTTGTCTCGCTGTAGCACCTTCTAGTTCAGAGTAGGCTGCTAGATAAATTTGGTTTAGCTCATCTGTATACAGTAGAGCAGAAAGTGTTTTGGAAGCATAGTGGGGGGAGAGCAGGAGAGGCAGCCTGAATATTTATGGAACCCCAACCAATCCCTGGGAAGATGCAACCAGAAGGTGTAGGGAGAGCCCATAAGTAATCTGAGGCCTGGCAGCAGAGTGCAGAGTTTCTGGGTCCAGTCCTGCAGGGGCTCTGCCCCTAGGGGCAGAGAAAGCTAGAGGAGCCAGAGTGAAGACACTGAGGTCCCAGCTAGGCTTTGCTAGGGGGCCTACCGAAGAAACTTGTTTAGAGGCTGAGCCAGAAGGGAGTTGGTAGGAGGAAGGCCAATCATCTTAGGGCTGAGCGAGTTATTGACTCCCCTTTTTTAAGAATTGTGCAAAACAGCCAAGAGTAGGGCAATACTGCTGGAAGTTTGCCCAGTACAGCTAGAAGTTGTAAAAACACAGTAGTTGTACAATACAATCAAGAGAGTGGAGTGCAGCCAGAGGTTGTGCAATACAGCCTGAATTTTGAACAGAGCAGCCAGAAGATAAGCAGCCGTCAAGCTGTTCAGTTCTACAGTTCTGGGGCATCCCATGCTTCCCATCCCTAACCAAGTTACTGTTCAAATAAAGAAACCCCTAGACTAATCTTTGAGCCAAATGAAGAGTAACAAAAATGCTGTGTGCCTGGCTGTTGGGCTTTGAGGGGGGAAATAGGACCAAACTACCAGTGGCTCCTGCAGAAGGAGAGCTACATCACTATTGGCCCATCACTACAAGGAAGTCACATTAATTAGGAGACAGTGAGCTAAAGATCACAATTAAAGAAGGTATCTGCATAATAGAACTCCTTTGGTTCCTTTTTGGTACCCTTAGGATTGCTCAAAAACAGACAATGCAAATGTGTGTCTGTAGACCACCTGCTGTTTAGGAGCAGGGGGCAGCTGTCTGATCAGGTCTGCCTGTCATCTGCCACTATCCGATCCAATCCTGTCCTCAAAATTCAGAGGGACACGAAGCACGGATATTGGTTTTTATTTTCACCCATGTACTGTATATTTTGGGACTCTTCATCAGTCTTTATTCCAAATCTTTTTTCACTTGTATTTTTCTAATTATATTATTGCTGCACCACTTTTGTATTTTATATCTGTTGAGTTTGTATTTGACTTTGGGGTGCTAGCAGCTCTGTTTATATGTGGTGCTTGTATTTCTAGTACAGCGTTAACCTTTGGGCTCGTTTTTTTTTTTTTTGCAAATACCCTAGATTGCCTACTTTCCAAAAAGGGGTCATTTGGGGGATATCTGTACTGTCCTGGCATTGTTGGGCCTCAAGAAATGAGTCCGTCTGTAAATCAGGGTTGATCATTTTCAGATATATAATATATACAGTATCATAATTTGTGGACCCTAAACTTTCCTCTAGACTAAATAATATACACTGATTTGGGTTATTTTCACCAAAGAAATGTTTATTTAGCAAAAGATTAAAAATAAAAATAACAGTGATGATTTAATACAACCAAAAAAAGCTTTAGTTGTGTGAAAGAAATGATAAACATTTCATATGGGTACAGTGTTGCATGACCACACAATTTTCATTCAAAGTGTGACAGTGCTGAAAGTTGAAAACTGCTCTGGGCAGGAAGGGGGAACAAGTGCCTGGCATTAAACTAGTTAAAAAGCCATTAAACTTTCTTCGCTATATTAAAAATAATGCTATTATGAATGAGGTAAATGTTATGTTTATTGCAACATTCAGCTTAACAGTCACTGACCCCACATCTACAATGTTACCGGGGAAACTGCAATGGATCTGAGCAGGGAATTGGAGGGCTCCAAGGAGGCTCTAAAGGACCGTTCTTAAAAATAAAAGGTAAGCCCTGGAACATTTTAGGACAAACACATGTCCCTGTTCTGCCTCTCGTGCCTGCAATCTCTCGAGGCTGGCGGTAATCATGACCGTTGGCAACGAACCACGGCACCCCCACAGTGCAGCAGTCGTACGCCTATCCCGGAACCCGCGCGCCGACATATACCTATGACAGCTCGTGGGATCGTGCTGACTAGGGATGAGCTCAGTGTTCGAGTCGAACGACTCCAACATCGGCTGTTCGCCCGTTCGGCAAAGCCAGAACACTGTGGGCCGTTCGTGCCATATTCGTGTGGTGCTCACTGCCCACAATGCACTGCGCCATCGCAGTGCATTGCTGGCTCATGATTGGCCAAGCCTGCACTGTGACCCCGCATGCTTGGCCTATCACAGCGCTGGCAGTGAGGAGAGCCATAATTGGCCACAGGCAGGTTGCCTGTGGCCAATTATAGCTCAGGGGGGTCACAGTCACAGAAGGAGCATTGGAGAAGGTGGCCGTCGGACCAATGCGTTCAGACAATTTTTTAGTCCACAGCCCCAATGTATGATTGGTTCCAGCAACCATCGCCAGCGTCAGATTTACATGGTGCAGGAATACCTAGGAGCAAGGTCAGACTTGGACACCTTTCCCACCGAAAATCCTCTGGCTTACTGGGTCTTAAGGATGGATTACTGGCCAGAACTTGCACAGTATGCAATTGAGCTACTGGCCTGTCCTCCATCTTTCGGAATGCACCTTCAGTGCTGCTGGAGGCTTTGTAACCGAACACAGGGTGCGCCTGTCCATCGACTGACCTTCATAAAGATGAATCAGTCTTGGATCACCACCAGCTATCAAGCACCTGAAGCTGATATAACCAAATACTTTTTTTGAAATGTCACATCCCTCCAAGACTGCCTATGCTGATGCTGAGTTACTGTCCTGTTATGTTGACCGACTATCCTCTTCCTCCTTAATGATCCTGCTGATATCTTGGAAGAACATTTTTGGTTCTGGGTGACGCCACCAGTGCCTAAGGCCCAATTTTTCAGCCCCTGTTTAACAGGGGCGTGTAATTAAAATTTTTGATGCAATGCTTTGCAGCAGGGCTCATTCCTGCACTCCAACTAGAGTATCTGGGAGAGGTAGTAGTATCGTGGCACCAGCACCAGTGCCTAATGCCCAATTTTTCAGCCCCTGTTTAACAGGGGCATGTAATTACAATTTTTGATGCAATGCTTTGTAGCAGGACTCATTCCTGCGCCCACCCAGAGTAACTGTGAGGACTTATAATGTTGTGGCACCAGCACCACCACCAAAACCACCAAAGGCCCAATTTTTCTACCACTATTCAACAATGGCATGTAATTACAATTCTTGATATAATCGTTCACAGCAGGGCACTCCAGCGCCCACCAAGAGTCACTTTGAGAGCTTGTTGTGGCAACACCAACACCTTAGGCCCACATTTCTGCAGAGAATATAGGGCAGGCCCTTACTTTCAAACATCCAACTTACAAACGACTTGCAAACAGAAGGAGACAACAGGAAGGAAGATGAAAAAAGACGGATGGCAAAAAAATGTATACAGGGGTGATAACCCTTCCCTATGTTTTCCAAAAAGCTTAAAAATAGATTTTTTGACTGGAGCTACACTTTACAAGTGTACCAGTTCAAAATTACAAACAGATTCTACTTAAAACAACAAACCTACACAATCCCTGTCTTGTTTGTACCGCCTGTATACTGCTGTTCTGAGGATATAGGGCCTGGGGGCCCCACGCCTTTACTTTTTTTTATTTGGGTACGGGGTTCCTCTTAATATCCGTACAAGACCCCAAGGGGCTGGTAATGGGCAGGGGGGCTACCCATGCCATTTTTTTCAATGATTTTCATCCGTATTGCTGGAACCGGACATTACATTAAAATTACAAGCAGTTTTAAATGCCTTTTTTCCGTAAAATTTTGTGCAGGGACTGTTCTAAACACGGGAAACACGTGCCACTTCACAGGCATACTATAGACACCCCCCAGGCACGATATTTAAAGGAATATTTCACTTTTTTTGTTTCACTTTAATCGTCATTAAAGTAAGTGCTCCCGAAAAAGGCAGTTTTAAAAAAAAAAATTGGCATTGACCCATGTCCCCTGGGGAAGGTGCCGGGTCCCCAAACCCTTTTTAGGACAATATCTTGCATATTAGCCATTAAAATGAGCACTATTGATTTCGAACGTTCGAGTCCCATAGACTTTAATGCGGTTCTAAAGTCCGTACGAATTTTCGTTCCGTTCAAAAGTTCTGGTGCGAACCGAACCGGGGGGTGTTCGGCTCATCCCTAGTGCCGACCTGCTGCAGTATAATGACGGTGGCTTTTCGGCCACCATTTAATACACTGCTCTGTCTCCCACTCCCAACAACACATCTTGCTTCAATATCGCCACTTTCCCATTCTTTCAGCCACTTCCTTCTAACCACCAAGTCTGGTCCTCCTCTGATTATTGCCGTTCAGCTAACCTCCATCCCCATCTCTCACCTTCTGGAAAGAGCTCCCCTCTCTCTGCAAGTCTCATTCTATTCATCTACCCTATCCATATCCTTGTTCATATCTCCCCCCAACTCCACCAACCTACCACCCCCAGTCATTCCTCTCACTCACCCCCACCTTCCTGTCCTAGGCCACCCCGACCCCTCTGCTTTTTAGCCATTTATACTACCTGCAATCTCCCCTCCATGTCCACCCCCATCCCTCCCCTGCAGCCCCCCTAATCTACACTGCCCCCCCTCCCCACATCCACTCACTGCCCTCCTACTATTGCAGCTTACTTCAGCTACGATTTCAAATTCCTTTTATGGGACTTTGTACCTAAAAGGTGTCATATAAATTTCTCCCCCCCACAGGAATTCTGGTACCACCCTGCGGAGTTCATCTATCTTCGTTAGCACATAGGTCAGCTGCTGCCTTTTTTTGGACCCCCCTATCCCACCATTATTCCCTCCCCATTACCTGTGTTCATAAGGTCTATAAAATTGGTTCATAATCTGTTCACATACCGTATTTATCGACGTACAACACGCGCCAGCGTATAACATGCACCCCAAGTTTAGGAGGGAATTTTAAGGAAAAAAACTTAAGGATAAAACTTACATTTAAATGTCCATCTTCAGCTTTGTCAGTGTCATTTGCTGCCTTGTCAGTGTCATTGCAACCTTGTCCAGTGACATTGATGCCTTGTCAGTGTCACTTCATGTTTAAATATGGCGCAGCCAAGATACACAGGAACCAACTCTGTGTATCTCGGCTCCACTCACAGTCCTGTCCAATCCCGACTGGGCGTGACTGTAAGCGGAGCCGAGCGACGCCAATATACACATAGCCGAGTGTACTCAGCTAGGCTTGGCTCCACTCACAGTCACGCCCAGTCCCTGTGTTATGTCCATCATAGGGCGGGACTAGGCGTGACTGTGAGCGGAGCCGAGCCTAGCTGAGTACACTCGGCTATATGTTTCTAGTGGCGGTGCTCGCTCCTCCGCTTACAATCAGTGGGGGATCAGCGTATAACATGCACCAACAATTTCCCCCTGATTTTAAGGGGAAAAAAGTGTGTGTTATACGGCGATAAATACGGTATATAAATCTACTTCTTGCTCTATATAAATATATTGATTATTCATTTATTGATTCTCATATACAGTAAAACCTTGGATAGCAAGCATAATTCATTCCAGAAACATGCTTATAATCCAAAGTACGTGTATATCAAAGCGAATTTCCCTATAAGAAATAATGGAAACTTAAAAGATTTGTTCCACAACCATTTATTCATAGGTCCTCCAGATTGTAGTCCATATAAAAATATTATAGCAATGCGATAGGTTAATATAAAATGTCCAACTACAAAATGGAAGCCTCCCCAAGGGGATTAGAAGCAAAATCCAGCAGGAGCTACAGAGTATAAAAGAAAAAAGAGGCGTCTCTAAGTGTAGAAATAAGTTGCTAAAGGTTGTACCTTCATTAAATGTAACCATATTTCTACACTTAGAGACGCCTCTCTTCTCCTTTATACTTAGCTGTGACATGATGCTACTTGTATATCTAGACTTCACTTGTATATCAAGTCAAAATTTATTAAAAAATGTTGTTTGTCTTGCAAAACGCTACTTACTCTCAAACCAATGTTTTACTTATATTTTTCATTGATTATATTTTTCATGAATGTATTGTTTATTGATTTTATGTATTTACGGATTTGCATTTAGCTATATACCTATATATACTTGAATAGGTTAAATTGATGTGGTTTAATTTGTTAGAATAATATTTAATTTGTTCTTATATATTACCTATACACACTGAAAATTGTTTCTGACTAACTTAGGAGGTTGTACTGGGACAGACTGAGCAGATGGGTTAATGTATTGAGGGACAGACTGACTTGGGGGTGGGAACTGTACTAGGGACAGGATGACCTGAGGGGGGGTTGTACTAGGGACAGTCTGACCTGGGGGGGGGGTGAGAGACTGACTTGGGGTGTTGTACTGGGGAACAGACTGGCCTAAGGGGATTGTATTGGGGGAAAGACTGACCTACGGGTAGTGTGCTGGGGGACAGACAATGTTTTGGCAGAAGGGATTCATCCACATACAGTATATACACTATATCGTGCATTAAACACTCCTGCACTATATGGTGCATCACGCATTCCTACACTATATTGTATATTACATACTCCTGCTCTAGATACAGTGCATTCGGAAAGTATTCACAGTGCTTCACTTTTTCCACATTTTGTTATGTTACAGCCTTATTCCAAAATGGATTAAATTCATTATTTTCCCTCAAAATTCTCCAAACAATACACCATAATGAAAACATGAAAGAAGTTTGTTTGAAATGTTTGCAAATGTATTAAACATAAAAAAGGAAAAAAAAACACATGTACATAAGTATTCACAGCCTTTGCCAAATATGATGTTTCTACAACTTGATTGGAGTCCACCTGTGGTAAATTCAGTTGATTGGACATGATTTGCAAAGGCACATACCTGTCTATATAAGGTCCCACAGTTAACAGTGCATTTCAGGGCACAAACCAAGACATTAAGTTCAAAGGAATTGTCTGTAGACCTCCAAAACAGGATTATATCGAGGCACTGAGTTGGGGAAGGGTACAGAAAAATTACTGCAGCATTGAAGATCCCAATGAACACAGTGGCCTCCATCATCTGTAAATTTAGGTAATTTGGAACCACCAGGACTCTTCCTAGAGCAGCCACCCAGCCAAACTGAGTGATAGGAGGAGAAGGACCTTAGTCAGGGAGGTTACCAAGAACCCGATGGTCACTCTGGCAGCACTCCAGCGTTTCTCTGTAAAGAGAGGAGAACCTTTCAGAAGAACAACCATCTCTGCAGCACTCCACCAATCAGGCCTGTATAGTAGAGTGGCTGGACAGAAGCCACTCCTCAGTAAAAGGCATATGACAGCCCTTGGAGTTTGCCAGAAGGCACCTGAAGGACTCTTAGACCATGAGAAACAAAATTTTCTGGGCTGATGAAACAGAGATTGAACTCTTTGGCCTGAATGGCAAGAGTCATGTCTGAAGGAAGCCAGGCACTTCTCATCCCCTGGATAATACCCTACCTACACCCTACCTACAGTGAAGCATGGTGGTGGCAGTATTGTGCTATGGGGATGTTTTTCAGACTAGTCAGGATCGAGGGAAAGATGAATGCAGCAATGTACAGAGACATCCTTGATGAAAACCTGCTCCAGAGCACTCTGGATCTCAGACTGGGGCAAAGGTTTATCTTCCAACAGGACAACGACCTTAAGCACACAGCCAAGATTACAGAGGAGTGACTAGGGGACAACTCCAGGAATGTCCTTGAGTGGCCTAGCCATGGCCCAGACTTGGGGGGAAAAAAGAAAAAATGAATTGATTGGACTTTTAAAAGCACATGGGTAATTAATCTTAAAATAATCCCATTTATTAATCAATTTCATAAAAAAGCATAATTACAAATAGAAAATGTATAGAATCAGTAAGATAAATAGTAGTGCACCCTCACACAACAAATATGACATCAAAGAGTAACAATAATACAGTAAAAAACAAAACAAAGAGCCACATCCATCGGGAATGGTTATAGTGGAGTTTTAACGATGTCATCTCCCACTGGAGGTTTTTTTGCTCCATGGTGGTTGTGCGGTTGCGGGTGGGGTTCGCCCGGCACATCCGAAAAGATGGCGATGAGGTTGCCTGTGCTCTTGGGCTGCCTATCGCCTATCTTGTCTCTCCTGCGGACACCTCTGCCCGCTGGAGTTTCTGTGCCGGTGGGGGGAGTGGGCGGGGCCTTGCTCCGCCGCTTTCGGGCCTATCTGCCGGCGTCGTGGGCGTGTTCTCGCGTCCTGTACGCCGGCACCATATTGCTATTCCCTGGGGGCATGCGCTGTCCCCCGGGGGTGGCGTCTTGATGGTGTGGTGGGCGTGTCCCCGACCCGGCACCATCTTGCTACTCCCGGGGCACATGCGCTGTCCCCAGGATGGATGCTCTGATGGCACCGGGTGTAGTGGGCTTGTCCTCAGCCCGACACCGTTTTGCCACTCCCGGGCACTTGTCTCGTCCCACGGGATGGGCGTTTCAGTGGCGCCGGGTGCGAGGGGCGGGTCCCCGGCCCGGCGCCGTTTGTGGATTGGTCTGGGTGGCGTGGGGGGCATGGCCCCCGCGCACACCGCCCAGGAGGCTGACCTGTAGCAGGGAGATACGTGCTCACCAACAGCTGATGCACTGCAATCAGCATCAGCTGTTGATAGTTAAAGGGGCCTTTATTATCAGAGCCGCCCTGACCGGTGTCTGCAGACCTTATTTGCAGGACGCCGGCTGGATGGACCTCTCATCCTCTCCCATAACTCCATATGGTGAAGTAAGTTATCAAAGTGCGGTCCACCCTGCGTTTTTTACTCCTATGCAATATTGATCACAGCAGGTATAGTTTTTCCCTGTTGTTCTATACTTCTAAGGTGAATTCTGCTTGTGCTATTCAGTGTATATTTGTTTATTTATACAGATGATATCTGATATCCCAATACTCTTTACTCCATTACATAATAAGCAGATTTGTCTGATGTACATAATATATAGGGAGGCCCCTTTTGCAGCACTGTCAGTGCCGAACCTTTTGTTACTACATTGCTGGCTGTCATCTTTTAATTTACCCAGATGCAACCTATACTTTAATTCATTTTTTTATTTGTACTTTTTAAATGATGTGCTAGTTTCTGCCCTGCACTGTAATTGTCAGTCCCAGTGTTTCCCCACTTGCACCGCTCACCCGGTGGGGTCAAACCCTACTTTTTATTTTGTATTTATTTTTTTATTTATTATTATTATTTTTTTTATTTCATTTTTTTTTTTTTTTGCATTGTTCAATGTTTAACTTTCAGTCTTTATTTATATATGTATTTATTCTTACCCCATTCAAATTACTATCATTACTTTTTATTTCTCATTTTTTTCTATCCAGGTGTTATTCTGGGTAAAACAACTATAAAAGTCCCAGTTCATATGAAAAAAATCTTCTTCCCCAATAGAGGACTGCAGACCTGTTTTCACACCACTCCTGCAGGATCTCTACAACACTTTATTGAATAGAGATAGACTGGGGCATATACCTCGAGCATTGGCGGAGTCAAATATACCCATATGGTCCTGTACAATTGTTTTTTCTTTTATCAAATGGTGCCCAGCGGCTATTGTCATATATGTTAACAGTATTGTAAGTATTTTGAAATTGTGTCTGTTTAACTATTTTTTGTACCCATGTGTCACCACCTGTTTAGATACTATATCACTGTGCTACCCTGTTCCTTGCCATTTATTAGATTCTACAGAAACATTGTATCCACACACCCCTGAAGAAGGACACGCTTTTCCAAGCTCCGAAACGCGTAGGTTGTTTTCTGTTCAAATGAATGATACGACATAGCATCAATACTGGTTGTATATATACCTGTTGGTGTACTTTTTAATATATACTGTATATTCAATTACCTTTTGTTTGGTTTTATGTAATAAAATAATTTGTATACTATTATAATTTGTACGTGCTTTAAAAGTCCACCCCCAGGGGACCCCCTTTTCTTTGACTGGAGGTAAGCAGGGTGTTGAGTCAGAAGTATGGATCCGGGCAGAATGAATCAATTATCAGCTCGACATGTTGCACGTCGAAAAACGCTTCATCAGGAGGATTAGATTAAAAAAACTTTTCAGCAGTGGGTATGCATAAACAAAGCTGTATTGCTGGTAAGCAATTGAATACACTTTTTCTATATATCCATAAGGATGAACTATTTCCAACCACAGACTCCTCGGGGGTAACCACGTAGAGCGCCAATTAACCTCATGTGTGAGAGTTTACTCTCAGCTTTCTGGTTATTATTGGTAATGGAAAACAGAAGACATGTTTCTTGGTGAGAGTCAGCAGAAATTCTTAGGCCTCATGCACATTGCTGCTCTTAAAGAGGCCTCTTTCATTCCCTGCAAAGGCAAAGCATAATGGACTACTATGCATCACATAGTAGTCCATTATGTGTCACTTACCTGACACAGGAGCCAGCGATGTCACCGCTGTCCCCTGTAGTCCGGCGCATCCATCTTCTCGGTGGGGTCTCGCAGCTCCACCGCTGTCATTCGGCAAAGCCGCGATGACGTCACTCCCGCGCATGCGCACAGGAGCCGAAACATGTGGCAGCTCCGTCGTTGAAGATGCCGCGCTCAGTGCGCCTGCGTGCCGCTGTCTACGGTGCATGCGCCGTAGACAGCGGTGCCTGTCTTCGGGCAAATATCTCCTAAACCGTTTAGGTTTAGGAGATATTTCTTGGACCTACAGGTAAGCCTTAATCTAGGCTTACCTGTAGGTCAAAGTGTGTTGTAAGGGTTTACAATCACTTTAAACTCACGTTTTCATAACCACTTGCTCACTGGGCACTTAAAACCCCGTTCTGTCCAGACCAATTTGAAGCTTTCGGTGCTGTCACAATTTGAATGACAATTGCGCGGTTATGCTACACTGTACTCAAATTGCATTTTTATAATTTTTTTCACACAAATAGAGCTTTCTTTTGATGGTATTTAATCACCACTGGGGTTTTTCATTTTTTTCTGAACAAAAAAAACAAATGTTTGAAAAAAAAAAAAAACATTTCATAGTTTGTTATAAAATTTTGCAAATGGGTAATAAACTTGCAAAAATGCTAGCCGCTATTGGCACTTCAGCGTTTATTTCAATGGCCAGAATACCGTAAATTAAAATTCTGCCCAATGAAAAAAGCTCCCAAACTCTGTTAAACTTACCTAAACAGTTTTAAAAAAAAGCTTAGGTGAGTTTATAACACAGATTTTTTCCTGTCAGGATAAACAGCGTTTACAAGAAACCAGTGTGGTCTTAAATAGCCTGGAGTTATGTTAGCCATACAAGGCCCACATATTGTTCAGTTTCCGGAATCAGCCAACATTTGCGCTGTTCGCACTGCCATATGCAGTCGCTGTTCAGGTATTTAGAGAACCGGTTGCAGTGTCAACATGGGGGTGCTGAGTCCTCCATCCATACTACTGAATTCTACACTTTTATACTTACTGCATAGGCCTCAATGACACTGGTTTATTGTAAATGCTGTTTCTCCTGACAGGAGAAACTCGGCGTTAAAAACATACCTAAACTGTATTTTTTCAAACCAGTTTAGGCAAGTTTAGCAGCATTTGGTGTTTGTGTGGTTATTTAATTGGCCAGATTTTAAATGTATTCTGGCCATTGAAATGCTCAAGTGCTAAACCACCCATCGCTTGCCTCTAAACTCCTCTAAAAGCATATGTGTGCATGGACATGTAGCATCCTGATGTTTAGGCAGTGTTGCTCTTAAATTTATTTACCAAGTTATAGTTGCCTTGGTCAATTGCTAGGAGGTCAACCGACTTCGGCCTAATTCTAGAATTGCTGCACTTCTCCCTTGTGTCACTAGGTGGCCAGGTACCTGGTGGCATTAGATAAGACAAGGGCATTGCAAGGACAAATTAAGAGTATATGGGGTATTTCAGCCAATGGGCAGTGATTTTCTTGAGTGCCTTGGCCTGCTGGGAGAGCCTATTTATTTGATTGGAGTTAGGTGATGAGTGTTCTGTGCCACCTGGACGGCTGTCTGGGTGGACTTGTGTTATACTGCCCCGGGCTGTTAGGCCAGAGACCTGAAGCCAGGGGCGGACTGACCATTCGGGCACTAGGGCACTGCCCGAGGGCCCATTGCCACTAAGGGGCCCCATCAGGGTTGACAGCCTCACTAAAACCAGGGACAGTATGTAAAAATCTGTGTTTTAAAAAAAATCACAAGATTATAGACTGCCCCGCCTCTCCAGTACCTTTTCATTGTGTGTGTGTGTATTCTGTGTGTGTATACTATGTGTGTATATTGTGTGTCTGTGAGTGTATACTGTGGGGCCCCATAATCTCCTATTGCCCGGGGGCCCCATAATCTCCTATTGCACGAGGGCCCCATGAGTTGTCAGTCCGCCCCTGCCTGAAGCCTATCTCGGCGGGCATATGGCTGCTAGGCTGTCTGAGGGACCTATCCATATGCAAGAGAGCAGCGTAGGGTTGGGACTGCGGCTTGCAGTCCAATCAGAAGTGATGGCTCTGCCAGTCGGAGAACCTGTCGTGGTCAAAGGTAGAGGGGAAGCTGTCGCCACTAAGGGAACACTTAACCTCGTTACCGGGGACCACTGAGTAGCTGAAGCAAGTACCAGAGCAGTGTTCTTGCCAACCAGGGACAGTAAAGAATTGGGAAACTTCAGCAGGTGCCAAGCCAGGGACCCAGCCAGCGGAGATGACGCTTGCAGAGCACTAGTGTGTGTCAAGCCAAGGACCGAGCAGGCCAGCGGGGTGACACTTGAGGGGTATCTGGAGTTCCAAGTTAGGGACCCAGCAGGGATGTGGGGGTGATGCTTGAGGAAGTTACTGTGTGAGAAGATTGGAAGAGCTCAGGTGGTCCAGTGGCAGTGGATCAGCGAGTCTAGTGAGAGAGACTGGGATCTCAATGGAGGATAGAGGAAGTAAAGGAGTTTGTTATAACTTGTGTTAGAAACTGTTACAAGATTGTTGCCATAGGAGACAGCAATCCTACATATGCAGATGTGGCGTCCTCCTGGATGCCTTTCCCTGCATGGCTGTCTACTTGTAGAGATCTCGGAGCCTGCCAATTAACATTGCAACTGCTAAAGGGTGTCCTGGCCCAAACCCTTTCTCCCACAGTTTTGTTTAAGAGACAATAAATCTCTTTGCATTCAAGAAGTGTCTGGCGCCCATTAATCTATCTTGCATTGCTCCCACCATGCCTATTAACCCACACTACATACGAGATTGTCAGCTGTCCCTAGCACTGGAGGTCATCATTAGCCCTGTAGAAGTCCAGGACTTGGCTACAGACACATATGGGTTGATTTACTAAAGACAATTATACTATGCCCTACAAGTGCAGTCGCTGTAGATCCCGAGGGGAAGCTCTGCTGATTTCTATCATCCAAACGTGTAAGCAAAAATGCTGTTTTTTTATTTTCCTTGCATGTTCCCCTTAGAGCAGCTGCAATTGCAGGGCACAGACTATTTGCCTTTAGTAAATGAAACCCATAGGCTTTAATTAAGGTGTGCTCAGGGGCTTAGGCAAAGAACGCTAAAAAGCCCCCAGAATTTTTTTTTTTCGGTGCAGGAGTGTGCATGAAGCCTTAACCCAAACACAAAGCAATATAAGTAGTTACCTCTAGAAGTAGGAGTTGTGATAGCATACCTCCCAACTTTTTGAGATGGGAATGAGGGACACCTACAGTGGTGTGAAAAAGTGTTTGCCCCCTTCCTCATTTCCTGTTCCTTTGCATGTTTGTCACACTTAAGTGTTTTGGAACATCAAACCAATTTAAACAATAGTCAAGGACAACACAAGTAAACACAAAATGCAATTTGTAAATGAAGGTGTTTATTATTAAAGGTGAAAAAAAATCCAAACCATCATGGCCCTGTGTGAAAAAGTGATTGCCCCCCTTGTTAAAACATACTATAACTGTGGTTGTCCACACCTGAGTTCAATTTCTCTAGCCACACCCAGGCCTGATTATTGCCACACCTGTTCACAATCAAGGCATCACTTAAATAGGAGCTGCTTGACACAGTAAGGTCCACCAGAAGATCCTTAAACGCTACACATCATGCCGAGACCCAAAGAAATTCAGGAACAATTGAGAAAGAAAGTAATTGAGATCTATCAGTCTGGAAAGGGTTATAAAGCCATTTCCAAAGCTTTGGGAATCCAGCGAACCACAGTGAGAGCCATTATCCACAAATGGCGAAGACATGGAACAGTGGTGAACCTTCCCAGGAGTGGCCGGCCGTCCAAAATTACCCCAAGAGCGCAGCGACGACTCATCCAAGAGGTCACAAAAGACCCCACAACAACGTCCAAGGAACTGCAGGCCTCACTTGCCTCAGTTAAGGTCAGCGTTCATGCCTCCACCATCAGGAAAAGACTGGGCAAAAATGGCCTGCATGGCAGAGTTCCAAGGAGAAAACCACTGCTGAGCAAAAAGAACATCAAAGCTCGTCTCAATTTCTCCACAACACATCTTGATGACCCCCAAGACTTTTGGGACAACATTCTGTGGACCGATGAGACAAAAGTGGAACTCTTTGGAAGGTGTGTGTCCAAGTATATCTGGCGTAGAAGGAACACTGCATTTCATAAAAAGAACATTATACCAACAGTAAAATATGGTGGTGGTAGTGTGATGGTCTGGGGCTGTTTTGCTGCTTCAGGACCTGGAAGACTTGCCGTGATAAAAGGAACTATGAATTCTGCTGTCTACCAAGAGATCCTGAAGGAGAATGTCCGACCATCTGTTCGTGTACTCAAGCTGAAACGAACTTGGGTTCTGCAGCAGGACAATGATCCTAAACACACCAGCAAGTCCACCACCGAATGGCTGAAGAAAAACAAAATGAAGACTTTGGAGTGGCCTAGCCAAAGTCCTGACCTGAATCCTATTGAGATGTTGTGGTATGACCTTAAAAAGGCCGTTCATGCTCGAAAACCCTCTAATGTAACTGAATTAGGACAATTCTGAAAAGATGAGTGGGCCAAAATTCCTCCAGGACGCTGTAAAAGCCTCATTGCACGTTATTGCAAACGCTTGGTTGCAGTTGTTGCTGCTAAGGGTGGCCCAACCAGTTATTAGGTTTAGGGGGCAATCACTTTTTCACGCAGGGCCATGATGGTTTGGATTTTTTTTCACCTTTAATAATAAACACCTTCATTTACAAATTGCATTTTGTGTTTACTTGTGTTGTCCTTGACTATTGTTTAAATTGGTTTGATGTTCCGAAACACTTAAGTGTGACAAACATGCAAAGGAACAGGAAATGAGGAAGGGGGCAAACACTTTTTCACACCACTGTATTAGTAAAAGTATATAGGCATAGGACACACCCCGTGCCATACCCCATTAAAAAAGAATTGTACACATTTTTTTTTTACCACTACTATTCCTTTATATTGGCTTGTGGAATTTACAAATCCACCAATTTAAAAAAAAAAGATTTCACAGAACTAAATCTTTCATCCAATTTTTAAAGATAAGTAGTGCATTTTATATACAATTATATAGATCAGACCAAAATTAGGGACAAATGAGGAGGAAAGATAGACTTTGTTCCGAATGAGGGACAGTTCCTTGAAATCAGGGACTGTTGGGAGCTATGGTGACAGAGGTAGCTTTAGTTTCTTTCTCTAAAGGTGGTCATACAAACATAGACAGTGGCAGCTGGTGCTCAATTTTCTTCTTCGATCGATCACTGCTACCCTCCCCGATCTCTCGATCAATCGCCCATCAGCCCCTGCACTTAACCCATCCAGAAGGCGATTCCCCCTGAGTCTCCTCCCGAGTCCCAGCGGTCACTTCTCCTCGGGCCAATCAGGATTTAGAACTCGCGGCCAATCAGGACCAGCTTCCTGGGAGGAAAAACGGGAAGACATTAACGAATATAAATTTTCTAATGTCACACAACTGGGTGGGCTCGGGGCAGTGCTCTGCTCCCCGAACCCACACTTTTTGAAGCCAATTAGAATTAAATGTTTCACTTTCTGAATGGTCTAAGGTTGTAACTGATGACAGGGATACAAGGGTTCCAACACTGGTTCAGTGTTGGAACCCTTACGTTTTAATATCTTTATAAATTATATTAGCATCCTGTTACCCTAAGACCCCATACACACTATTAGATTTTCTGGCGATTTCTGTTTTCAGATTTACCAATGAGGTCAAAGCTTAAGAGTTTAAATTTGTATGCAATCAGGCAGGCCTTTGAACTACATGATTTTGGTAAATCTGAAATCTGAAGACAAATATCTGCAGAAAATCTAATAATGTATATGGGGCTTTACATTAACCCTACCTGTAACTCCAGCACTAACAAAAGTCTTGATGCCAGGGCAGGGACAAAGGGTTGGCATGTGGGGTGGCTGCCCTAGGCACTGTGGTATCAGGTGAGGTGGGAGTGTGTCTTGAGGAGATTGGAGAGAGAGCAATTTGTGTTACACCAACAGTAAATACATGCAACTCTAACCATACCTGTAATTTCAAAACTAACCAAAGTCTTAGTACCAGAGTATAATGCTTCAGCTAGATCCATTAGCATGAGATGATGAATTTAATGCATTTCATGCTCAGGCAACTTTTGGCAGCATAGAGCAGCCATTCTTAACCAGGTTCTGTAAAACCCTATGGTACCTACAGTGGTTGCAAGGGGCTCCTTGTGCTATGGCTGATTAACCTCCCATTTCATGGGGCTGCATAGTTCTGAGACCAGCACTACTTGGCACGGCCAACTGCATGGCACCAATGACCTTTTTATCTGTTTGCAAGGATCGCATCCAGAAAACCACTTTAGGGGGAAATTTTTCCTACTGACCCCCAATGAATGATGGTTTTAGCATTATTCCAAGGTTCCCTCTAGGGTAAAAATGTTGAGAAAGGGTGGCATAGAGGGGATAATTTCATGCCTACCTGTGGCACTTTAAGATGGTCATAGTTGACAGTTCTGCATGGAACATAGGAACATAGATGGTTGTTATGCATGGATCAGTCGGACTGGGTAAACACCTTATACAATCTTAGGATTTGGAACAATAAATTCCACCTTGCAAAGTTTAACTGAAGTTCTAGAAAGGTCATTGTTACTTATAAACCAAGTTTTGGTCTTTTCAATCTACTTTTCTATAGAGCTTTTCACATCAACTAATTGTAGGCTTTGTTTAAAATGGGAGATTGTATTCCTCATCTTTCATGGGAGGAGAGGGTAGGAATTCTTCTGGTAAATGTAAAGGGGGGCATGCAATGGGGGGAGGAGCACGGGCACATAAGAGGATGTGTGCCTGTAATCACAGGATCAGAAGAAATTTGTCTCTTGCCAGGTGAGTGTTCTGAATTTATCCCCTAAGGCTAGGTTCACACATGTCCGGCTGCGGGTTTGCAGTTTTTAAGAGGAGTTTAGTGCAACTTTGTTCAACGGTCCAGGTGTAAATTTTTACTTGAATTCACACCTGAACAGGACCTAAAATTGCACAGGACTCTTTTCAAAAAACAGACTCCGACCGCCCCGAAACATGTGTGAACCGACTCCATTGTAACCAGTCATGCAAATCGGATTTGGTTTAAAATGCATCCGAAAAAAAATGCATAAATTGTTGTTCGGTTTTCTAATTTACATGTAGATCTATGTCTCTTTACAAGCATGTTTAAACTCACTTAGGGTTCACTCACAACTGCAAATGCACTCTGCCCACCCGATCAGGAACCCCAACGGGGGTTACTATGCTTTGAATGGCTCCCGCAGCTGATTGCAACCAATCACATGTAATCACTCATGCAGTGATCACATGCCAGTGATCGGCCCTGAAAGCAGACTGCCTTACTTACTCATCCATTAATTCCTACAATGGGGCATATCTCCCCCCCACCCCCACCAACTGACACCAACGAAGGAGCAGAATTCCTCCCACTGACACCAAAAATGGATGCTACTTCTCCAATGGACACCAAAGATGCGGCATTGGTTATTTCCACTGATGTTGGGACCTTTTCTGCTCCCAATGCCCACAGTTCGGCCCCCCTTAAGTCTGAAGGACAGTAAACTGGCCCTTTGTTTAGAAAGTTTGGAAACCCCTGAAATAGACCTTTGCACACTGGTACTGACTAGTATCCCAATGTTTCTCTCCCCCCTCTGTTTCTCTCCCTCACTCAGCTAATGTGATCCCAGTGTTGATGGAGTGAGGCAGGGCAGGAGGAAACAAGGATGCTGTGCAGGCATCTGTTGTCCTCCTTATCAACCTATGATATAATTGGTTTTTAGGAAACTGCCAGTTGTCAGATGCTGGAAGGTTCTAATGGTGCACAATGAAAACTTGTGTATTTGTATGACTAAAAGGCAATTTGCCAAGGCATCCTAGTTCAAAAAGGCTGGTCTATTCCAAGCATCAACTAATCTTTTGGTAAAATAATACTTTCTAAGATTAGTTTTGTACTTTTATCCAGCTAGTTTGAGGTCATGTCCCCATGTTCTTGATCTTATGTGTCTTATTATATCATGTTCTCACTCATGTTATAAAAAGTTATATGGTATTTACTATATTAATTCATGCTATACAGTGCAGTAATATTTTGTGCTATGTTATATGGCATTTTAACACATTACATTGTGTGCAGTTAACTGTTATGAACCCAGTTAGATGTCCATATGGTGTTTGGAGATATTTTTTAGGACCTGTTACAAATATAAACTATAACAGCAGGTTCCTTTTTATCATTGTGCCTTAATTCATTTTTGTAATGACTGTAAACCTTTGGATATCAGATAGTGGCAAAAAAAAAATTCTGCTTTGATATGTACTGTGAATCATAAGAATATTATTAATATCAATAAAACCAGGTGGCATACACCCACAGATCATAAAAGAATTGAGCTCTGTCAGTTCAAAGCCATTGCTTCAAATTTTTTGGGACTCTTTAACCACTTACAGATGGGCCGCCCGCCGTCGTTATACTTTGGCTGTTTGAAGTGGAATATCATTGTTATGGCAGCAGCTAGCTGCCATAACTCTGGTATACTCTTCTTTAGCGCGCGGCCTGCTTTCAGATAAAAGTGGTCTCTGCTGCGGATTCGCCACAAGTTCACTTTTATCGGGGGTTGGAGAGGGTCCCCCTCCTGCCGCGCTCCGGTGGCCTCCACCCCTGTGTGTGGTATGAAGCTGTGTGAGGAGAAGATGGACCCCACCCGTCTCCATATCATCGCAGGGTGGAAGCA
The DNA here is from genome assembly GCF_037356315.1 of Lithobates pipiens. Taxonomy (NCBI): domain Eukaryota; kingdom Metazoa; phylum Chordata; class Amphibia; order Anura; family Ranidae; genus Lithobates; species Lithobates pipiens. Next base: position 93,505,329 of record NW_027507788.1, on the reverse strand, counting down.
ACGTCAAAACATCACTTCTTCCGCCCATAGCTCTTAAAGCAAAAAAAATTTTTTTAAACAACATTTATTTATTTTTAATTGCATTTTAGTGTATTCTAGTACAAAGAATGTTAAATCCCTTGTTATAGGAATAAAAGTGACACAATAAAAAAAAAAAAAAAAGAATAGTATAAAAATAAAAGGTTAAATAAATGAGAAAAAATAAACATTTTTTAAACGTGCCCTGCCCCGCCAAGCTCGCTTGCAGAAACGAACGCATACGTGAGTAGCGCCCGCATGTGAAAACGGTGTTTAAACCACACATGTAGAGAGAGAGCAATAATAAACCTCCTCTGTAACTCAAAACATGCAACCTGTCGAATTTTTTAAAAGTTGCATATGGAGATTTTTAAGGGTAAAAGTTTGTCGCCATTCCACAAGTGGGCGCAATTTTAAAGCGTGGCATGTTGGTTATCAATTTACTGGGCGTAACATTATCTTTCACAATATAAAAAAAATGGGCTAACTTTCTTGTTGTCTTATTTTTTTATTCAAAAAAGGGTATTTTTTCCAAAAAAGAGGCCGCTGCAAAAATATGGTGTGACAAAAAGTATTGCAATGACCGCCATTTTATTCTCCAGGGTGTTAGAAAAATATATATATAATGTTTGGTAATTTTCTAGCAAAAAAAATAATATTTTAACTTATAAACAACAGATTTGAAAAATAGGCTCGGGGCTGAAGTGGTTAAAGAGGAACTGTGGTCTGCTCACATAATTTGTAATAAAAACATCTTTGCCATTCTGAAGCTTCCCTCCAACCACTTTGCATATTATTTTATATATCCTGTGATTCTGTACTTGCCAAATATGCTGCAGAAATCTCCTTCCACTGAGTCGGGCTGCAATCATTTTTAACTGTGGGCAGCTGAAGCTGGATTTACTCAGACACACAGATGCACACCTCCAGCTCTGCAGCTCTCATTAGCCCTCCTAGGATTCATCCCCCCCACCTCCCTTCCTGGCAAACTCTAACAAGAACTATGCATGATGTCATAAGCCTAGCCTTTTTTTCCCCAGACAAGAAACCGGAAAGGGAACTGTATAAGGTATTTACTGGCAGAAAAAAAAAAAAGTTTTACTATCCAAAGTTAAAACAACAAGGGCAATTAATAGATGGAAAGATATAAAAATGACTGAAGTTAATGTACCACTGGATTAGCGTAAGGCCAACGTGGTGCCTATATTTAAAAAGGGGTTCAAGTCTTTACCAAGTAACTATAGACCTGTTAGTTTAACTTCTTATAGTTGGGAAGATACTGGAGAGTCTAATAAAATACCACATAGATTTGTTTTTGCTTAAAAAAACAAAAAAACATTTTACGCAAAATGCAAATTGACTGAAAGCCTGAATTTGAAGAGTAGTCGTTAAGGATTCTTGCTCTGAATGGTCTAAGGTTATTGGTGGTGCACCCCAAGGTTCAGTGTTGGAACCCTTACCTTTTAATATCTAAATGATATAGGGTCTGGTTAAAAGTACAATTTCAGCCTTTACAGATGACACTAAGCTATGCAGTGGAATAAAGTCCTTACAGCACGTTTCCAACTTACAAACTGACCTGAATGCTCTGTCTAATTGTGCAACTGTGTGGCTTAATGTTGATAAATACAAAGCTATGCACTAGGGGGCTGAGAGCAGGAAAGCCATCAGAAATTTTGGGGCCCTTTACACATCTTTGAACCTTGACCCCCCCCCCCACGGTCTGACCACCAACATTCTACAGGGCTTCCCACTGAATCCACCCATTGGCTATCCCACAAAGGCCCACCCCACGTCCTTCTCCTTCTCCATCCTATTTTGAGTTATTCTGAGGGGACAGCAAATTTACACTGTTATACAAGCTGTACACTCACTACTTTACATTGTAGCAAAGTGGCATTTCTTCAGTGTTGTCACATGAAAAGATATAATAAAATATTTACAAAAATGTGAGGGGTGTACTCACTTTTGTGAGATACTGTATATCACTGCTGCAGTTTCATTTTCACTTACAGGTCCCTTCCCCACCCTCATCCTGTGACTGGTCTTCATGTTTATTACATCTGCCAAGAAATTAGCTTTAAGATTTCATTGTACTTTAATTATGTTTATGACTCTGCATAGTAATTTCATGATGACCCTCTACTCTTTCTTTCCAGGTGTGATCTCTAGTTCTGGTAAAGATGAAGCTATTCCTTGCAATCTCGGTGGTGATTATTGCTCTCGCTCTGTTAGCAGGTATGCCAGATTTTGTAACTGACCTCATACAGTTGTATTAGCTCAGGTTCTCATTATAACCCGCATGTAAATCACACAGGAACCGCATTGCATTCCTGTGCAATTCACATGCGATTCAGTGTGGTGTGATTGGAGACAATTTATTTTAAATAGGCTCAAATCACAGCACCAAAGTAGTGCAGGCATCACCACGCGGCAACCGCAACACATGGTTGTTTTCTATGATGTGCTCCGATGCCGGAAAACTGCACTGCATTTGCAATTCTTTTTGGGGTGTTGTTAACTTTGTATTGACACCCACAGTGGAATGCAAACACAATGTGATTGCAATGCAGTGCAGGAAATGTGCAGGAATTACGTGGTTTCCAGCACCGCATATGTGTAGACCTAGGCTTATGGAAGGCATATTACAATTTTAGTCTAATGCCCTGTACACACGGTCGGACTTTGTGACAGAAAATGTGCGATTGGATTGTGCTGTGGGAAATTCCTATCATGTGTGGGCTCCATCTGGCTTTTTCCGTCGGAATTTCTGACACACAAAGTTTGAGATCTGGATATAAAATTTTCCGACAACAAAATCTGATCATTTAAATTCCCTTCGTGTGTAGACGATTCTGACGCATAAAGTGCCACGCATGCTCAGAATAAATTACGAGACAAAAGCTATTGGCTACTGGCCTCTTTATAGTCCCGTCGTACATGATGTACGTCACCTCATTCTCAACTATCTGATTTTCCGACAACTTTGTGCGACCGTGTGTATGCAAGACAAGTTTGGGCCAAAATACGTCAGCAACATAGAATTTTTGATTTATTAAGTTGTAATTGCAAGACGTTTGATTAAATAAATGCAACTTCCATTCTTGCATTATGTCCAGTGGCATACTGTAGGTACCTGACTTGAAAAACTGTTCTTCTATCCACGTTTCTGTAGAGCTGATGGCCATTGAAATCTTGTATGCTCTACATGAAACACTATATGGCCCAAAGCATTTGGGCACTCCAATAAATGAGTCCAGATGTTTCCAGTGAAGTGTTAATGCTGCAGCATACAAGGACATTTTAAACAATTGTGCACTTCCAGCCATATGGCAACAGTTTGGGGAAGGACAACCAGCTCCATAAAGTCATGGCTTAATATCAGTTGTTTTTGAACTTGAATGGCCTGGACAAAGCCCTGATCCCAACCCTACTGAACATGTTTAACATATATTGGAACACCAAACATGAGCCAGGTATCCTCATCCAACATCCACAAATTCCCCCAAACTCAAACCTTCCCAGAAGATTGGAAGTGGTTATAGCCTCAAAGGGGAGCAAATCTAAATTAATATGCATGTTTTTTTAAAGGATATCTAGGTGCTCACCCAGAGGGTTTAAGAGTGACATTTATTTGGAAATTCAAATGAAGTGTTTCATTGGTTTCTATGTTTCATTTTTTTTAATGTACAATCTTCAATTTAAAATGTTTTTTTTTTTTTTAAACCTATTTATTTGCCGATAACAGACAGGTTTTATCCAATTATGTAACCTGAAGTTTTGACTGGAGTCAGTAATTTTTAATCATAACTATTTATTTTAAATGAGATCTTCAATAATGCTTGTTAATTATCACTTCTTATATTTCAGGGCCCAGCTCTGCTCAATTCGGTGGCTCACCAATGAAAAGTATGATGGATTCTCTTGCATCGTCAATGAAAGGAATTGTAAATAAAGCTGGGGAAACCCTCAAGGGCGCTTTTCAAGGTGCTGGGGACACTGGCACCAACACAAGGTATCAAACCCTTTCCTTTGTCTGTGTTTAGGAAAAACTGCCACCCATTGGGACTAAGGCAATCTATAATAAGTCAGCACTTCTGCTGACATTATTGGTAGGTTAGAGACATGAACTGTGTTGCAATATGCTGGGGAACACAGAGACTTTTCCCACAACTTACCCCCTCAGTATACAACTTAGCATCAAAGATGCTTCTTTTTTGGGTGGGGGAGCTGTGGTGAAAGGGCTCTCCTGCAGAGAACCTGTACTTTCTACTTGAGAATGCTGTCAATGAAGCCTCCTGGGATACCGATGTTGCATATCTTAGCAGGCTTCTGCACTGCACATGTGCCTCCTTGAGTCATCAGCGTGCTGGCTCAAAGAACTTGGAAAAGAAAACTGGCCTAACGATATGACATGAGAAGATGTTGCCGAGACAGCATGACAGCTTTTTCAGGAAAATTTTTTGTAGACCCCAACCCAGCAGTACAGCTAGGTAGGTAAAAAAAAATTAAGAGGGGGGAGTGAAGTTCCTCTTTGTTTGGTAACCACTCTGAGTGGTTAATGATCATGCAATCACAATGAAAAAACAGCTACGGCAATCACAGAGAACAGAATAAGTTTGCAGGTACACAGATTCTTCCAGCAGGATAATGCACCATATCAAATCTGCAGCAACTGCATGATGCTATCATGTCAATATGGATCAAAATTTTTGAGGAATATTTCCAACACCTTGTTGAATCTATGCCAGGAAGAATTAAAGGAGAAGTACAGCCAAAGCTTGGCTGTACTTCTCCTGTGGAATACAGAAGTTGGCTCAAAGCTCCACGTCATCATGACCACAGAGTTGGGATCTGTCAGATCCTTGGACCGACCCCTGGATCAGTCTCTCAGTGAGCCAGGATAGCCTTAGCCAGCTGTCATGCAGAGTATAATTAGCCACTTGCTGCCCACCCACCGTCAAATGACAGCGGGGCAGTGTGGCTCTCGTTCTGGGTGGACGTCATATGACGGCTTCCCAGAACGACCGCTCTTGCGAGGCCCCGGGGGGCGTGCAGCGCATCGGTCACAGCTGCGCCGTGTTGCTAGGACACGTCTGCCCACCAGTGCTGCCTATCTGTGCCCACCAGTGCCGCCTATCTGTGCCTAGTGCCCACCAGTGCCACCCATCAGTGCCGCCTATCAGTACCACATATCGGTGCCCATAAGTGCAGTATATTCATGCCGCCTCATCAGTGCCACCTAATCAGTGCCGCCTCATCAGTGCTCATAAGTGTCACTTCATCAGTGCTCATCAGTGTAGCCTCATCAGCGCTTATAAGTGAAGGAGAAAAATTGCTTATTTACAAAATGTACTGACAGAAACTAAGAAAAAATTTTTTTTTCAATATTTTTGGTCTTTTTTTTTAAGGGAAAAAAAAAAAAAACAGGAGTGATTAAATACCACCAAAAGAAAGCTCTATTTGTGTAAAGAAAATGATAACAATTTCACATGGTTATAGTGTAGCACGACAGTGTAATTGTCATTCAAAGTTTGACTGTGCAAAAATATGAAAAATGGCCTGGGCAGGAAGGGGGTGTAAGTTCCCTTTATTAGAGTAGTTAAATACTATTTTATTTTGTAAGATGTTTTCATCATCAGAGAATTACACCCATTGAATGCTAAAATATACATGCTTGTTTATAGACCATACAGCAGTGAGCTGTATGTAATAAAGCCAAGGAATATTTGGGATCCCTGTATTCAGCAACTATGAGAAAATTAATTTAGTGAAATAATCATGGACAATATACTAAATGATAGTGAAAAATATTTGGAATAGTATTAATGATACAAAATACTGTACATTATACACTGAATCCTAGAATAGCATTTTTTCACATTTATATCTATTTATCGACTAATTTTAATACTTTCGATTTATTAAAAAGAATTACCAAATTTAGGCCCCCAGATGTTCCAAAAAAAACAGTATAGAAAACATATTGCTATGCAAACAAGGTAAATTATTATTTTTTTGAGCAAACTGGTATTACTAAATCTTCAAAATTTGTCACAAAAGGTTTGATGACCACTTTACGTGAAAGGGTTCATTTTCATATGCTGCCTAAAGAAGAAGCATTATGATGCTACCACTACATTCACATGCTTGGGGGATTGGATTGAAATGTTAGTCAAAAAACAAGGTTACGTAGATGCTGTAGTCAAAGCAAAGCTTTACCAGATCATATTTTGTTTGCAAAAATCCCCCCCCCCCCCTATAATTTATATAGGCGTTAGAACTACAGAGGTCACCACTGGTAGTCCACAACCTCCCATCCTATCACCATCCTAGCCCATTGCCTCCCAAAATGTGTAAGTGACGTTGCACCACATCTTTTTCCCATTTGCATCTGGCTTGGGAATGCGGTCCTTGCAAAGGCTGTACATAGAAATGACATGCAAGATCCATTCCAATGCCTGTTAGCTTAGATAAACCTTATTTCAGTTATTAAAAAAGAAGCATAACATTTTGTCACAATTTAACCCAATTGTTATTGGAGAGTATGTGACAGCAAATGAGCATTAGGGGCGGATTGCCCCCATGCTTCGGCATTTATTTTTTACTTTTTTTTTGGCACAGATTGTTGTTGTTTTATTGAGTTAATGTTTTATTGTTACCATTGTTTGCTTTTCAGGTACACCATTCAGCTGCAGCACGTGAATTAGCGACTCCAGCGCTGTAGGAGGTGATTTCACTACCAAATGTAAAAAAAAAAAATGGTGCATGTGTACCATTCTAATGGTGGGTATACCCACCGTTCAATCTCCTTTTTCGTTCAGCCCACAGGCTGCATGAAAAAAATAGAACATTACAATAAACCGTATTTATCGGCGTATAACACGCACTTTTTTCCCCCTAAAATCAGGGGGAAATCTGGGGTGTATGTTATACGCCGATCCCCCTCCTTTCCTAACCGTCTGTGCTGCTCTCGTCGGCTTCCAGGTATTTTCGGACGTTCTCGGCTATTTTCGGCAGAAAGCCGCTGAGAATGGCCGAGTGCGGCCGAAAATCGTCAAGAAGCTCCGAAAATAGCGGAGAACACCTGAGTGCGCCCGAAAATACCCGAAAGCCGCAGAGAACGGCCAAGAACGAGCGCCGCCGAGATACACAGGACATCCGCTCGGCGGCGTCATTTTTAAAATGACACTGACAAGCCTGCAATCGACTGACAAGCCTGCAATGCAATGCTGGAATAGAAGGCTGCAATGCAAGGCTGCAAATAACTGACAAGGCTGCAATGCAAGGCTGCATTGGTGGGCATTTAAATGTAAGTTTTTTTTCCTTAAACTTCCCTCCTAAAAGTTTTTTTCTTTTAAATTCCCTCCTAAACTTGGGGTGCGTGTTATACGCCGATAAATACGGTATGCTCAACAAGGACCAGCAATGTACTGCTGGACTTTGAGTGGTTATTGGACTTTGAGTGGTTATACCAGAATGATGCCTGCGGGTTTAGATATCATCTTGGTATCATTCTTTTCAGCCAGCGGTCAACTTTTATGTAAAAACAATCCTAGTGGCTAATTAGCCACTAGACTGTCTTTACAAGCAGCGGAAACCGGAAGCTACAAGCATTTCATGACTTTGGTTTTGCCAGATATAAATAGCGTCATTGGGAAATTGGGAAAACATCTGATCACACTGATTTTGGTGTAGTCAGATGCTTTGAGGGTAGAGGAAAAATCTAGGGTCTAAAAGACCCCAATTTTACTTGTCACTACCTATTGCTATAATAGGGGATATTTACATTCCCTGTGATAACAATAAAGATGATTAAAAAAAATTGATAAAAAAGCAAAATAAATAATAAAATAGAAAAAAAAGCACCCCTGTCCCCCCATGTTCACGTGCAAAGGTGAAAGTGTTGGTCTCGTGTCATAGGTAAACAGCAATTGCACAGTTCTGTGCAATTTTAAAGCATGTCGTGTTTGAAAACTAAGTACTCGGCATAAGATCATCTTTTATATTTTACCAAGCATTTGGGCAATATAGTGTGTTTTAGTGCATTAAAATTCAAATGTTTTTTTTTCACAAAGTTGTCACTAGATGATATATTGCTCACACATGACCTGGGTATATGTGGAATTACACCCCCAAAATACATTCTGTGGTACTTTTTGGGAGCCTAGCCTTATACGGGACCCAGAAAACAAATCATCGTCTTCAGGATTTCTAAGGGCCTAAAACGGTGATTTTACTCCTCACTACCTATCACAGTTTTGGAGGCCCTGAAATGTCAAGATAGCACAAACCCCCTCCCCAAATGACCCCATTTTGGAAAGTAGGCAGTGATTGGATTTCTGCGTCCTGTATGCGGCTAGACTGCCAAAAAGTCCCACACATGTGGTATCCCCTGTGGTAGTATGGTACCCCACCAGCAGAAGAATGCAGGGTTCTCAACCAGGCAGGTTGAGGGGCTCCAGGAAAGTTGTTTATTTGTGAGGAAACTGGCTTTTCAGTTTCCTCGTTGTCTTCAAAAAATCCAGTTTGGGACCTGGAGCCCGGAGATTCCATAGTGTTATGGGTGGGACGGAATCTCCAATCCTGGGATCGGGTTTTGGGAACAGCCAGAAGTCTGGCTGGATGATTGAACAGATGGGTCCTGGGCTTATAACAGAGCTAAATAGGGGGGTTGCTGTGAATAGATCTGGCGCTATACCTATATATTATCAAGGAGTATATCACCAGGGGCTCTTTAGTGGGTGGTATTAGGAATGGGGTTGGTTGTGTTGGTGTGCTAATAAATAAATTGAAAATATTAAACCTGCCCAATTATTTAAAAGGTGACAGTGTGTAATGTGCTGCCCTAGTGAAAAAAATAAAAGAATAAAAGTATTTTCCACAACAATAAATATTTACCAGCGTGCTGGCTATAAAAGTGCGAATCAAAAATATATGTAAACAAAGACTTATAATCCTCAAAAATTATGGCCGGTTACCAGTACATTAAATACACAAAGTGCTAGTGCTTTTTTTATATAGCTAATATACTAGTGACAATAAAGAATAAAACCAGAACTGACTGTGCTGTTTTTTTAAAATTGCACTGATGTGACGGTGAAATAAATGCATGCAGCAAGTAAAAAATACAATAAATGAGTGATAAATATCAATGCGTCAGGTGAAACATGCCAAAAATGGAAAAAAGGAAAAAGAAAAAAAGGAAAAAAGGAAAATAAAAATTTAAAAATGAATATAAAAATAAAAATAAAAATAAAAAATAAAATTAAAACAAAAGTCTCTAGTGAAATACAGTTGATGGGGTTATCCCGTGAATGGGGAGAAGGGATGTGATAAATTCAAATCTTATTCTTCATGCATTGTGGACACTTCTAGGTTGTACTCTCACCGGAAAAAAGACCCCATCCGGGGTGGATCAGCCTTCACAATATAAGCTATTGTGTCGCTCTCTGGCTTGCTTCTGATAAATTGTTGGGGATCCCTCATTATTTCCAGGTGGAGTGTGCCACAGTATACATGTTAAAAAAGAGGACCATCCATAGTGTGATACCGTATGAGAAACAGTTTATTAGACAAAGATTAAAACTACTTACAATATGTGAGTAGGAATAATAGCGGTATGGTTTGTTTGTCTTTAATGTGGAAAAACTGCTGCGAGCGTTCCGTTCGGCTTCCCCGCCGTCTATGCTGAAGGTGTATGTCGATAGGCCACGCCCTACGCGTTTCTTCACTAGGACGTCATCTGGACCCCACCAGGTGGATACTAATAGAGGCTGCTCTTACCTATTCACTTGCATATAAGCTCCATAGCGCAACCTACCACCCCTTTTCTTTCTATAACAGAGCTAAGACCATGGTTCTGGGCTCCACCCACCCGAGGAGTCCAGGCGAGCAAGGGAGAAGTGTGCATGTCTGCACAGGTCGGTCTGTCAGAGCAGACAGAGGGTCCAAGCTTGTGGGCTGGAAAAGGAAGATGGAAAAGAGTGCTGAGGTACTGGGTGTACAGGAACTCTGTTATAGAGCCGAGAGGGCTGCAGCATAAGTCTGAGCAGCAGTGCTGCTAAAGAGAGCCAGGTGGCTTGGTATTTTTGATTCTACTTACATTGTTGCTGTGGAAAGCTGAAACCCCTGTGTGGGCAACTCTTCTGTTATCGGACTTTTCTTTCTTTAATAAAAGTGGGCTACCATGCCCTTAAACGAAAGTTCCTGTTCGCTGTGAACTTACTGAAAAGGCATCTGCCACTGAGTTAAACATCGCCCAATGTTACACCCCGTAAACAGGAGAAGCAGCAGAATGTATTTTGGGGTGTAAGTTCACATACAGCAAGAATATGCAATTAGCGGACCTCCAGCTGTGGCAGAACTCCAAATCCCATGAGGCATAGCAATACTTTGATGCCACAAGCATGACACCCAGAGGCAGAGGCATGATGGGACTTGTAGTTTTGCAACAGCTGGAGGTCCACTATTTGCATATCCCTGACATACAGTATGCCCATGGCGTGTTTGAGCAATATATAAATTTCAGTGACAACTTTGAAAAATTACAAAAAAATAAAATGTACGCAATCACTTTTGCCAAAAAAATAAAACGTTCAATGTGCTCAACATGCTTCTCAGCAAATTCCTTGGGATGCCTACTTTCCAAAATGGGGTCATTTGGGGGGGGGGGGGGGGGGGGGGAGTTATAACTTACGCTTATTGAATTATTTTTTTACCCAAGGCTTGTGACTGAATCCATTTTGGCCTAAATGTATGACTAAAATTGAGTTTATTATATTTGTTTTAATAACAAAAAGTAGAAAATATAATAAAAAAAAAAAATTCAGTATTTTTTAGTTTTTATCTCAAAAAATAAAAACCGCAAATGTGATCAAATATCACCAAAAGAAAGCTCTAAGTCTGGGAAAAAAAGGATACAAATTTTGTTTGGGTACAGCATTGCATGACCACGCAATTACCAGTTAAAGTAACGCAGTGGCAAATTGTAAAAAGTGATCTGGTTAGGAAGGGGGTAAAATCTTCTGAGGCTGAAGTGGTTAAACCCTGCTATGGAACAAGGTTTTGCTGGTGGGGAGCCCAGTGGTGTATTTTGGTTTTGTGCTGCCCTAGACAAGACTAAAATCAGCACCTGCCAACATTTAAATTTGTCTTCCCTTCCTGTCCGTTGACACCCACCACCATCTGATCCCACCAAAAACAGACGAATGGGGGATCGCTGAGCAGGCCCAGAGAACCCATGTAAAAAGGGCTCTTACTATGCATTTTTTTTATTTATATACATTTTGTTTTTACATTTTGGGGGGGGGGGGGGGGGGCTTTGGAGAGACATCAGGGGTCTAAACAACAGACCTTTAATGTCTCTTTTTTGAGACAGAAAAAAGGGACTGAAGAAAGTCCCTTTCTCTACAGCCTGAACTGCACAGTGGATGATTGAGATAGGAGTCTATATAGAGACAGTGTTTACTATATTTCATTCACAAACTGACACATAGTAAACATAGTTTACTATGTGTCAGTGATTACAGAATACAGAAGCAAACTGTACTGTGATCGTTGTCTGTATTCTTTCAGGAAAGGGGCTGATAAACACTTTTTTTTATATCTACAGCTGACAGTGCATTAGTGTGATGGTCATTGAGAAGAATGCTCTCTACATTTGTGTTCATTGGCAAGAATTCCACCTTAAAGCCCCATACACACTATTAGATTTTCTGCAAATTTTTGTCTTCAGTTTTACCAAAACCATGTAGTGCAAAGTCCTACCTGATTGCATACAAATTGAAACCTTGTACACACGATCGGACTTTCCGACGGGAAATGTGTGATGACAGGCTTTGGGCGGAAAATCCGACTGTGTGTATGCTCCATCGGACAATTGTTGTCGGATTTTCCGGACAAATGTTGGATAGCAGGTTTTAAAATTTTCCACAGACAAATGTCAGCAAATGGAAGCAAGGAAGAGCCGGAAGTGGTCGGTCTTGTAAACTAGCATTCGTAATGGAGAATTAACATTCATAACGTGGCAAGTTATGAAATCTCGAAATGCAGTGCACATTCTCTTCTTCTTTAATGGGATAATAATGAAGCTGCTTTGCTGGTGATACTGATGGAGTTATTGCAAACACATTTTCAAAAGGCTTTTTTTCTAGTGATATCAAGAATAATATTATTATGTTTTTTTTAGTATATCGTTAAGTTATCACAATACTATTATCCCATAGGTTTTGAGATCAAAGATACAACTATGTTGGTGTCCCTTGTCAATTTTACCTTGTATTTTTTACATTTACATTTTACATTGTATTTTTTACATTTACATTTTACATTGTATTTTTTAAAATGTAACTGCCTACTCCCGAACTGTCATTTGAAGTAAAACACATAGCCAAGTATTATTCTACACAATTTTTTTATTGTGCATTAAAAAAAGAAATAAAATTAGACACGCTATCTGCCAATAGAACTTAACCAAAAAGTGCATTCTATGCATCCAAAAATATAGAAAAGATACCAAATCACATCATTAGTCAACCAAAAAAATAATGTCATAGCGATAACTCCAAGGCCAATAATAAGACGTTATCTCCTCCAATTCCACAACATGGCTGGTTGACGAACAGCCGTTCAGAAATTAACTGAAAAGCACGAAATGAAAAACGCTAAATTAAAAGCGCGAATGGACACTCATCAAACTTCTGCTATCACGAAATTAGCAGAAGGAGCCCAAAGGATGGCGCTAAAGAGCTGAAAAAACACATAGTACGCCACTACATTCGTAATTGTTGGGCAACAATTGTTTGCCGTGTGTATGCAAGACAAGTTTGGGCCAATGTCCTTCGGACAAAATTTCACGGTTTTATTGGCCAACAATCTAATCGTGTGTATAAGGCTTTAAGGTTTAACCTCTTATTATATAGTTTTGGTAAATCTGAAGACAAAAAGGTGCAGAAAATCTAATAGTGTGTATGGGGCTTTACAGATAACTAAAAGATCATTGGTGTCAGTGGTTGCTCAACTCAGAGGCAGAAGTTGCTCTTTGTTCAAGAAACCCCCTAGCAATCTCTGGAGGAACCCTGGTTGAGAAAAGCTGCTCTAAAGACTCGTACACACGGTTTGATTGACTGAGCGTCTGAATTTTTATCAAAAGCGAGTGTGCAGGATTTTGTCTAGCATACTGACTATACGCAATTTGTTGCTCAACGTACTACGAGAGTATAAAGAGGAAGTTAATTTCTCGGGCGCCAACCTTTGGGGCACTTCTGCTAATTTCAGGTTAGTGGAAGTTTGGAGAGTGTTGATTTTCAGATCGTTCCTGACAGTGGTGTTGGCAGGGGGGCTCACCGTGGCTGAAGCCCCAAGTAGGTCCCCAAAAAGCCCCAGGGCTTGAGTGGGCACAGTTCTATCAGTAGCCCCGAGTGGGACCAATCTTATCCCGAGTGCCGCCGGGTGTGGCTATGAGTCACATAGCAAGTCCCGCCTTCTGGAGCCTGTTGCGCTGATGGACGTCCCACTGGTCCAATGGTGGGAGCGCAGACGTGTGACATCCATCATAGGCGCTGAAGGCTCCAGAAGGTGGGAATTACAATGCGGCCGCTGTGTGAGATACCCACTCGGCGCTCCTCTGGCTGCCTGCTGTGATGATGGGCATGGACCACACACCACGGCTGAGCTGCTGCTGCAGGACACATGAAGTCACCTGGTCAGGTAGGTCAGTGTGTGTCACTACCGTCAGTGTATGTAGGTCAGTGTGTGTCAGGTAGGTCAGTGTATTTCAGGTAGGTCAGTGTATGTCAGGTAGGTAGGTCAGTGTACGTATGTCAGGTAGGTCAGTGTTTGACAGGTAGGTCAGTATATGTCAGGTAGGTCAGTGTAGGTAGGTCAGTGCATGGCAGGCAAGTCAGTGCATGGCGGTGTACGTATGTCAGGTCAGTGCATGTCAGGTAGGTAGGTCAGTGTATGTATGTCAAGTAGGTCAGTACGTGTCAGGTAGGTCAGTGCGTGTCAGGTAGGTCAGTGCATGGCATTGTACGTATGGCAGGTCAGTGCGTGTCAGGTAGGTCAGCGAGTGTCAGGTAGGTCAGTGTATGTATGTCAAGTAGGACAGTGTGTGTCAGGTAGGTCAGTGAATGTATGCCAGGTAGGTCAGTGCATGTATGCCAGGTAGGTCAGTGCGTGTTAGGTAGGTGGGTCAGTGAATGTATGCAGGTAGGTCAGGGTGTCAAGCAGGTAGGTCAGTGTGGCAGGCAGGTAGGTCAGTGTGGCAAGCAGGTAGGTCAGTGTGGCAGGCAGGTGAGTTTAGTGGTCAGCATTGATGGGCACCGGTAAGCCAGGCAGCAAACAGCAAGTGAGCTTACCCCCCCACCACACAAACTCACCGCCCAGCCAAAAAACCCTGCGCCGCAGCCGCAGCCCCCCCCCCCCCATGCGGGCCTTAGACTTCGGGCTGAAGCCCCTGCTCTTTTTGCCATCTAGCAACTCCCCTGGTTTCTGATCTTCAAGTGACAGTTTGGGAGTAGGCTGTTACATTAAAAACAACACAATGGAAAAGTCGGAAAATTAACAAGGGACACCAACATAGTTGTATCTTTGATCTTAAAAACTCAGGGATAATGGGGTTGTGGTAACTTATACAAAAAATCAAACAACCACCATAATTTTAAATTTATTTATATCACTACAAAACAAATGCCTTTTAAAATACGTTTGACATAACTACATTAGTATCACCAACAAAGCAGCTTCATTATTATCCAATTAAAGATGAGAATGTGGACTACATTTCAACATTTTATCAATTGCCACGTCACGAATGTTAATTCTAGATTACGAATGGTAATTTACAAGACCGACCGCTCAAGGAACCGCTTGTTCCTTGATTCTGACTATGCGTGTTTGTACTTACGACTTTTGTGTGACGCTTTCTGTACTGATCATCCGAAAATCGGACGTTATACTGTCGTTTTGCCAAAAATTTACTAGTCTGCTCATCCAGCTTTTGTCTGGTTAAAAAGTGAAATTGGCTGTCGAAAGCACCATACCAACGATCCGAAAATCCGCAGACAGCTGGCCGTTCAAATTCTCACATCGGATTTTCATATTGTGTGTAGGGGCCTTAAGGTCTTGATGTACCTTTACATTTGCCCACAATTTCTTGCATGTACCCAGGAAACTCCTTGAACCTGGGCTTACATTTCCAAAGACTTTCCAAACTGCTCCATTATGATTTGCTCCGTCTTCTAAGGAACTCCAAAACGCAATGCTGGTGGTTTAGGCAGACAATAGATAAGTGGCTTAATGCAAGTAGGGATGCTACGTTTTTGGTTTGGACGGAAGCTAAAGATCTGTGGATATGGTTGGGGATTTTGGAGGGTCCCTTTGGGACAGTTTAAAGGCAAGTACAGGTAATGTCTGCTTAAAGTTGACTGTGGAATGCCAACAAGAAGAATTACCATATTTATAATGTTAAACGCAGACAAATAATGCAAAAAGAAAAAAGCAAAAAAAATAAAAATAAATTAGACTTGTTGGTATTTTATAATTGTTTATCATGGTGCGGGCAATATTTTTTTTATGTACTGTACATGTGAATCTGAAATGGTAATGGGCATTTTCCAAATGTAGAAAGGGTAATAACAGAAGAATAAGAAGAATAATTTACATCAAGGTTACAAATATGAATTTTTTATAATGAATCATTTGTTTCTTTTCTGTTTCAACAGGACGGTTTTCTCCGGCTTTGCCAATAAGTTAAAAGACAAATTCTCCAAGAAATAAAGCAAACGAATGTTTGATTCTTGCCTTGAGAGAACCAAGAACCCATGAAGTATTTCCCCAAATATTGTATCAAGCTCCTTTGTCAGAGCAGAGCTAGAATTCTAAAAATGTGAAGATTCATGACACACTAATAAAAAATGTTCCTAAAGTCTTCTGTGCAATTTTTAATGACATTTTTCCCACTTCCAACACATGAATAAAAAAATACATACAGTATCATATCCCACTTATGCCACATGTAAAGTAACAATTTATACTAAATATCCTCAGATGCGTATTGGGTATTTAGGAAGAGTGTCATAGTGTATACCTTAACGGAAAATGGGAAGGGACATCAGGCAAAGACAGAAACATGAGAAGGAAAGAGGTAGGGCTTAACCTCCCTGGCGGTATGATTATGTCCGATTTTTGCGTCTCAAAGCGGTCCATTGTTTCGCATTGGAAATTTGGCATTTTATATTGTAGGCCTGTAATTCTTAGGAATAACTCAGTTAAATCTGTCCAAGAGTCTAGTAGACATCCTGGGTATGATAAAGTTTGAAACACAAAATCATAAATTATAATATTATAAAAAACAAATAATAATATAATAATAATAAAATGCATTCAATAACTTAATCCAGGGATATGCAATTAGCGGACCTTCAGCTGTTGTAAAACTACAAGTCCCATTATGTCTCTACCTCTGGGTGTCATGCTTGTGGCTGTCAAAGTCTTGCTATGCCTCATTGGACTTGTCTGCTAATTGCATATCCCTGACGTCATCAAAAACACTGAAATTGTCGCTGTCATTACTTTCAGTGTTTGATGATGAATTTCCCCACAAATCGCTATCGCTCAATTCTGCAAGTGATTCTAAATGACTTTCGCTGTTTTCTAGCTGGTCTAAAACCCCTTTTGATGTAATGGGACACTTTTTGGTTGCCGTGGACAATCTCCAGTTTCCAGGCAGAAAGAACAATATTTATAATATAAAACTGCATGCAGGGCACTGGACAAAGCATTAGGGACAAAAGGGATGTGAAATGATTTGATACAGTAATGTAATCTGTAAGATTACAGTGTACCGTTTTTTGTTTTTTGCACCTTTTGAATTTGCTGCCGGGCTCAGTCCCCGTGCGTCACGACGCTCGCAGGGAACGGAGCCCGGTACAGTAATGAATTGGGCGGAGCACACAGCCCGCGGACACAGCGGGAGAACATTGCCGGATCCTGGGGACAAGGTAAGTAATTTTCCCAGGATACTGCGATGCTCGGGGATTACCGCTTTTGGTAATGAAAATCCACCCCGGACCACACTCAGGATTACCGCTAGGGAGGTTAAGGTGGGTTTCCTTGAAAATATGTTGATCAACCTTTGGAAAAAATGAGTTCAAGAAAATACCAATCAATCCAGGCACACAGTTAAATACCAAGATAAACTACCTGCCTAAAGGGTTTGTATTACTGTCTACAGTTCTGAGATTTACACAGCACAGCCCTGTCTGACAGGACAGAGGACATAACTTTTCTATGCTGCCAGAAACACACAAATCCATAGCTCCAGGCAAGGCTGGACTCGCTTGTACATGGAAACCTAAGGTACATGCCATTATAGTCCGTCTCCACTCTCCATTGAAAATATAAGGGAATGCACTCCATTTAGCTTCTCTTACAGTATTTTTTTCATAATCAAGTAATTGAATACAACATTGTCTCTAACCACAAACCAAACTCCCTTGATGTTGTTAACCGCTGCAACCCCCTTCCTGCCCATAGCACTTTTTGCGATTCTGCACTCCGTCGCTTTAACTGACAATTGCGCGGTCATGCAACATTACACCATAACAAAATTGCCTTCCTTTTTTTCCCCACAAATAGAGCTTTCTTTTAGTGGTATTTGATCACCTCTGCAGTTTTTATTTTTTGCGCTATAAACAAAAAAATAGCATCAATTTTGAAAAAAAAAAACAATATTTTTTACTTTTTGTTATAATAAATATCCCCCAAAAATATATATAAAAAAACAACGTTTTTCCTCAGTTTAGGCCGATATGTATTCTACATATTTTCAGTAGAAAAATCGCAATAAGCGTATATTGATTGGTTTGCGCAAAAGTTATAGCGTCTACAAAATAGGGGCTAGATTTATGGCATTTTTTATTTTATCAGTAGTAATGGCGGCGATCTGCGATTTTTATCGTGACTGTGACATTATGGCGGACACATAGGACACTTTTGACATTATTTTGGGACCATTGTCATTTATACAGTGATCAGTGCTATAAAAATGCATTGATTACTGTGTGAATGACATTGGCAGGGAAGCGGTTAAACACTAGGGGGCGATCAAGGGGTTAAGTGTGTCCTAGGGAGTAATTCTAACTGTGGGGGGGATGGGCTACCACTGACATCACAGCGATCACTGCTCCCGATGACAGGGAGCAGTAGATCCCTGTCATGTCACTAGGCAGAACGGAGAAATGCCTTGTTTACATAGGCATCTCCCCGTTCTGCCTCTCTGTGACACGATCGTGGGACACCGGCGGACATCGAATCTGCAGGAACCACGGGCGCAGTCACTTTGTATGCGGTGTGCATGCCCACTAGCCCCACCAATTAAATGGGACATACAGGTACGCCCATTTGCCCACCACTACCATTGTGCCAACCTATATCGGCGTGCAGCAGTCAGCAAGTGGGTAATCACTTCTGGCTTGCTCACAAGGATAGGGGATCTTCCCCTATCCTTGTGAGCAAACTAGGAGTGGTAAAATGCATCAAGAAAGGTTGTTTTTTAGGTGGAGACAATGTCGTATGCAGTCAATTTATTGATTATGAAAAAATAACGTCAGGGAAGCTAAGTGGGATGTAGCTGATATTGCTTGATATATTCTCTCTGCTGCTGTTTAGTAACATTTACAGGTCTTGACCCTCCCCTAGCCTGTGACTGGAAATGAAAAGGAGAAGCTGAAGATGGATGAAACTAATTTCCTGGTCACTCTGTTCTCTCCCCCTATCAGCATGTTCTTTTTACACAGTTATGCATCACCCTAGTGTGCTAGAACGGCAGTGTATCTTTTAGTGTAGCCAAGCCTGTGCTGTGAATCTGGGTCAGGGTTTAGTTAGAAAGGGAGAGAAAAAAAAAAGCAAAATAATAATAAAAAAAATTAAAGCACTCCCATCCCCCTGTTCTTGAACTCATGCATTGGTCCCTTGGTAGGTAAACAGCAATTGCACCATGCATGTGAGGTATCACTGCGAGGGGAGTAATTGTAGCACTAGACCTCCTGTGTAAATCTAAAGTGGTAACTTGTAAAGGCTTTTAAAATGTAGCCTATGGATAATAAAGATGTATGTAGTTTGTTGCTGTTGCAAGTTATCACTTTTTCTCACATGCCATGGGTATATGTGGAATTACACCCCAAAACACATTCTCCCACTTCTTCTGAGTATGCGGATACCACATATGAGAGACTTTTTGGCAACCTAGTTGCATACAGGAGACCAAAATCCAATGACCAACTTCAGGCTTTCAAAGGGTATTATGTCCTCATAGTTACTTAGTAAGGTTGAATAAAGACACCAGTCAATCCAGTTCAACCTGAGTAAACTCAACTTGCACACTTACATCGGTCCCTACCCTCAAGGAGCCAACAATCCAAGGTCCCCATTCATATACTAGGGCCAATTTTGGACAGAAGCCAATTAACCTACCTGCATGTCTTTGGAGTGTGGGAGGAAACCGGAGTACCTGGAGGAAACCTACGCAGGCAAAGGGAGAACATGTAAACTCCAGACAGGTAGTGTCATGGTTGGGATATGAACCAGTGACCCTTTTTATTGCTAGGCGAGAGTGCTAAGCACTACAGCACTGTGCCGCCTCATTTCACTTCCTGACTATCCCTTCACAGTTTCAGAGGCTCTGAAATGTCAGAATAGTACAAAACACCCCAATTTACCTGTCAGGGACCAGTGCGACCAGAAATGTGTGGAATGCGATGAGAGTGAACCAAACGCATGTAAAGTATAAACGATTTATTAAAGGATAAGTAATAAAAAAAGGAAAAAACCTCTAATATGGCAAACATAAAATAAACCAGCAACCAACCACGGTGACACACAACAAATAACTATCCAAACCAAATGTATATACAGCTGTAAGATAAAATCATAATCGTAAACAAGCCACGGTCATACACGGGAGATCAAGCAGATAGGGCCAGGAGCAACACAAGACAGGGAGCAGTGGCGGCCTGTGCATTGTGGGTGCATGGGCCCTGCCCCCCGACACCTCCGCCACCCTCCCTATTCATGTGCCCAGCCCCTTTCAGGACGCCGGACACATGAAATACTATGTCGGGGATAGGCGGGGGTGTGTATTTTGAAGCACGTGATTAAAGCCAGAGGCTCTAATAGGCTTCAAGAGAGGGTGGGCTTGGGGCGCAGAGCACTGTGTCACGATCTCACCTTGTTGTGTGGCATAGTGGATGAATTTTCCCTATTTTCACACTAATGTTCCTCCCTGCCAATCAGCAGGCAGGTCAGTGAGACCTCTCTCGACTGGCCAAAGCATTAGGCGATCCTATTGGATGCCTAATGCTTTGGTGGAAGAGGAGACATGGCGGAGAAAGCCTTAAGGAGTAGTTGCATATGATGGGCATAAGTGGCTGCATATGATAGGGCAGAAGTGGCTGCATTTGATTGGCACAAGTGGTTGCATATACTGGGCAGAAATGGCTGCATATGATGGGGCACAAGTGGCTGCATAATAAGATGGGCACAAGTGGCTGCATATGATGGGGCACAAGTGGCTGCATATGATGGGGCACAAGTGGCTGCATATGATGGGCACAAGTGGTTGCATATGATGGGGCACAAGTGGCTACATATGATGGGCACATTGGCTGCATATGATGGGCACAAGTGGTTGCATATGATGGGGCACAAGTGGCTACATATGATGGGCACATTGGCTGCATTTGATGGGCACATTGGCTGCATTTGATGGGCACATTGGCTGCATTTGATGGGCACAATGCCTGCGTTTGTTGGGCACAGTGAGGCTGCAAATGATGGGGGGTTCAGTATTATTCAGTTTGTTTGTGCCACCCCCAAAAATTTTGAGCACCAGCCGCCACTGATAGGGAGAGGGTAACAGGAGACAGGGAGAGCAGGCGGAAGGGAGCAGGCCGCAAGGCAGGGTCCAGGAATGAATACAGGGTTCAGGGTCACAGGATACAAGAACACAGGCTAGCGAACACAGGTCAGGGCACAAGGTAACAATACCAAGGCACTGTGGGGTATAAGTGCAGCTCCTCCAATCAGTCTCGGGTGATGCCTGACTGCAGGAGATGATGTCGGGTCCAGACTGCCGAGAGACACCCGCTGGGGGACACCGGAACTGCATCCCATAGATCTGGGAGTGACAGTGCCACCAACAGGTGAAACCTTTCCTGACATTACCCCTTTTCGGAAAGTAGACACTCCAAGGTATTTGCTAGGAAGCATGGCAATTATTTTTCTTGAAAACTGGCAGATTTTGGAAATTGAAGAAAGAAAATTAAAATGTATATTTTATTTTATTTTTTCATTTTTAAAAACCTTGTGACAAGAAATTAGATCTGTAAAATACTCACATGCCTCTTATCAAATCCATGGGGTGTTTGTACTATCCTGGCTTTTCAGGGCATCCCGAACTTTGATAGAGGTAGAGAGGAAAGAAAAGTTTGACTGGCGAGAAAAGTGCTATTTGATGTGCCACATCCAAAATTACAAAGTGAGAAAAGGACGTTTTTTCCCCTAAGCTGACTTTTTAGGCAACATATGTTAAACAATATCAACAGAGTGTAATAATAAAAAAGTATTCATTCAAATTTAGCATAATAAAAATTGTTGAGCGTACATGAAACCATGAATTGACTAGACACAATGAAATAATATCACCCTGTAGACCATAAATGATGGAACCTCCCAACACCCAACGCGTTCCGAAAATCCTTCTTCAGGGGTGCGGAAGAGGGGAAGATTTCATAAAAGGGTGAACAGAGGAGCAATTTTAAAGGTTTCATTAACATTACAAACTGGAAAACAAAAGAACAAATGTGACGGACGTACCGGTGGAACTTTCAACTCAAGGTAGATGATGCAGACAAAAGAGAATTATGTAATGAAGAGGAGACTGTAATTTAGTGTCTTCAAAACACAGAGGTGAATGCATTTAGCTCTCATGCTCTGAGCAGCAGGCTGAATCAATGAACATGCTGGAGCCTGGCGGGGAAATCCCTTAAATTTCTATACAGGCAGGGTCCGGCCGCACATTCCAACAATCAGCATACACTGTTCACATAATTCTCTTTTGTCTGCCTCATCTACCTTGAGTTGAATGTTACACCAGCATGTCCGTCACATGCGTTCTTTTGTCTACCAGTTTTTAATGTTAATGAAACCTTGAAAATTGCTCCTCTGTTTACCCTTTTATGAAATCTTCACCTCTTCCGCACCCCTGAAGAAGGATTTTCGAAACGCGTTTGGTGTTGGGAGGTTCCATCATTTATGGTCTACAGGGTGATATTTCATTGTGTCTAGTCAATTCATGGTTTCATGTATGCTCAACAATTTTTGTTATGCTAAATTTGAATAAATACTTTTTTATTATTACACTCTGTTGATATTGTTTAATATATGTTGCCTAAAAAGTCAGCTTAGGGGAAAAAAACGTCCTTTTCTCATAGAGGTAGAGAGGAAGCGACAATGAGGAAATATGCCCTTTGAAAGCCCGAAGGTGGTCAATAGATTTTGTGGGCCTATGCATTGCTAGGCTGACAAAAAGTGGTATCCCCATACTCTGGGAAGTAACAGAGTCTGTTTTTGGGGTGTAATTCCACACATTTCTTCATGGAAGAAATATCTCATTAAAGAGAAAAATTTGTGTAAAAAAATAAGAATTTTGTGCCATTTTCCAAAAATTTGTTGCCAGAACTAAAACCTTCCATGCACTCAAATGCCTCTGAGAAAATAACTTGGGGTGTCTACTTTCCAAAAACAGGTAATTTGGGGGGGGGGGTTGCAATATCCTGGCATTTCTGGGCCTCTAGGAAATTACAGCCTTTGAAAGCCGAAGGTGGTCCTTGATTTTCAACCCCTGCATACAGCTAGGCCCTCAAAAAGTCTTACACATGTGGTATCCCCATACTCAGGAGAAGTAGCAAAATGTGTCTGGGGTGTAAAGGGGTTATTGGGGAGGAGGGGGTGTTTGCACTGCCCTGGCATTTTAGCACCTCAGGAAACGTAATTGGCAGTCATAAAAGTAAAAGCTGCATACAGTGTATATAAAAAAGAATCACCCCTTTAAAATAATCAAATTTTATTGCTTTGCAGCCTGAAATAAAGATATACACAGTTTTTGTTTTATCAAGCTGCATTTATTCAGTGCAATTTATACCATCCAAGTAAAAGATATGACACCAACATGTCAGAAAAAAAAAATCAAAAACAGAATCACTAAGTTGATTTCAACTGTGATCAGCTGTGGATCATTTTCATTAGCTCAGCATGAAAAGAGCGCCCCCACCCCTTCTGAACTCTACCAGGCCACAAGCCCTCAACATGGGAGGGTGCTTTGGGGCAGCCCCCTCCCCCCCAAAGCACCTTGTTTCCATGTTGATGGGGACAAGGTCAACCCTAGGAGGTGGTTATGGGGGTCTGCAGACATGTGCCACATTTGGCACTTTTGGTTGGGGGGGTACCTTGTTTTTACAGGTACCCACTCCCACTTACAGTCACATGGCCACAGTGATCTCTGTGGACGTTTGGCCGCACTCCATTCCCCCACAGCCTTCTGGAACACAACACAGGTCCCAGAAGACTGCGGGACCATTCACGAAGCTCAGTGCGGCTTGCACATGTGTAGAAGAAAACCAGCTGTGAAGCCGGATCGGCTTGGGTGAGGACATCGCTGGATCCAGGAATAGATAAGTGTCCTTATATTAAAAGACAGCAGCTACAGTATTTGTAGCTGCTGACGTTTACTTTTTTGGGGGGGACCGGAGCGCCTCTTTAAAATTTTCTGACCTCCATATCTTCAATTGTACTGGGGAAAGTGCAATGTATTCAATCTGGTAACTGGAGGGCTCCAAGGTGGCTCCGAAGGGTTGGTCTTAAAAATAAAATGTACGTTTTGGCACATTATTCTGCTTCTCCTTGTATGGTAGTTTCTTTTTAGTGTACATAATCACAGAAAGTCTGCTAAAACTGCAGAGGGCCTGTTGTGAAACATATCAGGTGGGCAGAGAGATATGTCCAGACAGCAAAACACAGAAATCTCCAGACTGATAACAAGTGATGAAGATGTGCTTTGTCAGACCTTTGTGGCTATTATTGGTAATGGAAAAGAAAGCATGTGTTTCTTGGTGAGAGTCAGCAGAAAATGCACAGTGTGAAATCTGTAAATGACCTGGAGTTATGCTAGCCACACCCGGCCTGAATTTCCTGAATCAAGCAAGATTTTCTCTGTGGATGGACCTGTTGACACTGCCAAAAGTAGATTTAAAAAATTGACTGAGATGGAAGGAAGATTTCGATCAAGCAATAACTGCATCCAGCCAGATACAGTCACTGTTCATGTATTTAGAGAGCCGTGGAGGTAGAGAGCAAGCTCGGGACAAGGGGTGGGCAGGAAGGGCGGCTGTCTTGGGTGCTGTGGCATCATGTGGTGGGGGGCACCAGTAGAAGATGGGGGAGGGGATATGTGTTGTAAGGGGGATATCGGGGGGGGGCAGCAGCAGGGGGTAAGAAATGTTCTAGGAGGGGGTACTAGGAGTGGTGATTTGGGGATTTGTGATGGGAGGGGGGATGGAGAAAGGGAATTGTGCTAGAAGGGGACGTTTTTTTTGGAAGGGAGGGGGATTTATGCTAGCGGGGATGAATAGGGGAATTTGTTTTAGAAGGGGAAGACCTGTTGGGACGCTTTGAGGACTGGAGTTGAGAAACACTGCTGTAGTGTTTAATGCTTCAGTTAGGTCCATTAACATAAGATGAGAATTCGTGCTCGGGCAACTTTTGACAGCACAGAGCAGCCACTCTCAAGCAAGTTCTATGAAACCCTATGGTTCCTCCAGAGGTTGCAAGGGGCTCCTTGTTCTATGGCTGATTGATCTCCCATTTGATGACGTCTTCATAGTTCTGAGGTGAGCACTACTGCACTACAGCACTAAGGTTTTATCTGTGTGCAGGGGTGACATCCTGACTACCACTGTAAGGATGTTATTCTTCCCACTGACCATCAATGTGAAGAACATTTGTCCTACTGACCCCCAATGAATTAGTTTTAACAAGTGTTCCCTGAGACCTAAAAAGTATTTCAAGGTTTCCTCTAGGGTAAAATGGTTGAGAAAGGTTGGCATAGAATTTCAATTTCATGCCTGCCCGTGTGTCAGGGATTTGATTTGATGGGAAGCCGAGATGCTGAGAGGGCTCCCCTTGCGGCCTAGTGACGCACAACCCTGAAGGTGACACAGGGATGCAGTGCCCACAGAAGCACGGGTTGCCTGGTAATAGCAGCTGGTGTCAGGAACTGGGTAGAGCAAGACTCTGGAGGCAACCGTGCTTAGGATGTCCAAGGGAAGGACAACGGAAGTCCAGAAGCAGAGTCAAGGCCAGGCCAGGAGTCAAACACGGTAAGTCAGTCCATAGATCGAAGCTAGAAGTCCAAAACAGGAGACAGGAGTATTTGGAGTCCGTAAGCCAATCCGGGGTCAAATACAGGAAGCAAACAAGAAGAAGTTGGGTGCAACCCAGTAATAAGAGCCAGGAGATCAAACAGGAGCGGGTCAAACAAGCCAGAAGATCAGGTAGCAGAAATCACGAACACAGGTATACAGGAGAAGCTGACGATAATCCAGCAATGCAGCATTGTCAGAGGAGTGTTTAAATAGACGGGGCGCCTGTGTCACGTCGTAGGTGCGTCGTTACGCATATGCGTTCGTACAACGACGACGTTGTTGCGCATATGCGTTCGTATAAACACATTATTATCGCGCACGCGCGCTTGTCCGAACGCAACGACAGGCGTTCGTGTAGAAAAAACATTGCACCTCCGTGTGAGCTGACGCGCGTTAGCATGAACTTGCCTATGCTGATTCGCTAACCTTGCAAAATTGCGCATAGGGATGCGCCTATTTCCCTGACACCATGGCTCTTTCAGATGGCCATAGATGTTGTGTATGAAGCAGGATCAATCAGTCTAGGTAAACACCTTCAATCCTAGTATTTGAAACAATAAATTCCACCTTTGAACAGTAAAGTTTAAAATTCCAAGGCAAGTCATTGTTACTTACAAACCAAGTTTTGGTCTCTAATCTACTTCTCTGTAGAGATTTTCACAGCAACTAATTGAAGGCTTTGTTTGCAAATGACAGATTGTATTTCTCATCCTTCATGGGAGGAGAAGGTGGGGACTTGTCTGGTCAATGTAAAGGGGGGCATGCAATGGGGGAGGAGCACGGGCACATAAGAGGATGTGTGCCTGTAATCACAGGATCAGAAGCTATTTGTCTCTTACCAGGTGAGTGTTCTGAATTTATCTTCGGTCTGTAAACAGAACAAGGTTCACTATGGGAGACCTTTGTATTGCCTTTGGTCAAAATTGCAGGCAGAATTTTATAATCATTATCTTATTTGTATATTTTGAAACATTTTGTATATATTACATTGTTTTAAGCTGTCCTTTTTTTTCTGACACACATTATATATATATAATTATAATAATTATTATTATATTCTTAGAATAACGTATTTTATATTGTGTTATGCTTATTGATGTATTGCATTGATGGCAAAACCATATTAGGTTTTTATATCTTTTACAGTATATCATAACGTGTATATCATTATGCTATATTATTTTATTTATAACATATAGCATCTGATATATGACATTAAAAATAAAAACATAGAAGAATGATGATAATTTTTTTTAACTTTTAAAAATAATATAAAGGTTTCCTCTGCAGTGCTTGTGGCACTGCCAAATAGCCATATATAGCTGCTCTGCAGGGAATGGGATTAATCAGACAGGGCAATTGTCTTGTCTGATCCCATTATTAGGAACAATGTATTTTATATTATATAGTTTATATAAATCAAGTAATCCATCCAGTTTTGCCCAATTTTCTTATTTTTTTTTTCATTTTGCCTGATGATGTCTGATTTGCCTGCTCTATATTTGTCACAAGCATGTTTGAACCCACTTAAGCCGCGTACACACGATCGGACCTTCCGACGGGAAATGTTTGATGACAGGCTGTTAGCGGTAAATCCGACCGTGTATATGCTCCATCGGACAATTGTTTTCAGACTTTCCGCCAACAAATGTTGGCTAGCAGGTTTTCAAATTTTTTGCAGACAAATGTGTGTTGTCCTATTTTCCGAGCATGTTTACACAAGTTCGTGGGACAAAAGTCCAAAGTACAAACACGCATGCTCGGAAGCAAGGACGAGCCAAAAGTGGTCAGTCTTTTAAACTAGTGATTGTAATGGAGAATTAATATTTGTGACGTGGCAAATTATGAAATCTCGCAATACAGCGCACATTCTTCTCTTCTTTAACCACCTCAATACAGTGCACTTACACTTTCAGCGCTCTCACAGTTTTAATGACAATTACTCAGTCATGCAACACTGTACCCATATGAAACGTGCATACTTTTTTCACACAAATAGAGCTTTCTTTTGGTGGTATCTAATCACTAGTGTTTTTTTTTTCTGTGCTATAAATAAAAAAAAGACCGTAAATTTTGTGAAAAAATGCTTTTTCTTTGTATCGGTCATAACATTTTGCTAATTAGTAATTTTTCTTCATAAATTTTGGCCAAAATTTATACTGCTACATATCTTTGGTAAAACTTACCCAAATTAGTGTATATTATTTGGTCTTTGTGAAAGTTATAGAGTCTACAAACTATGGTGCCAATCACTGAAAATTGATCACATCTGATCAGGCCTTCAGTACATCAGGTGTATCTCATTTCTTGAGACACTAACAAGTCAGGAAAGTACAAATACCCCCCAAATGACCCCTTTTTAGAAAGTAGACATTCCAAGGTATTAAGTAAGTAGCATGGTGAGTTTTTAAAAAAAAAAATTCCCACAATCCTTTTTATTATTTTTTTTTACAAAATTTTCATATTATTAGGTTATTTCTCACACACAGCATAGGCATACAACAAATTACACCCCAAAATACATTCTGCTACTCTTCTCGAGTATGGGGATACCACATGTGTGAGACTTTTACACAGCCCAACATTGAAGTAGCACCTTCAGGAGTTCTACAAGCATAAATGACATCTCATTTCTCAATCACCTATTACAATTTTGAAGGCCCTGGAGCACCAGGACAATGGAATTGCCAACAAAATTACCCCATTTTGGAAAGCAAACACCCCAACATATAATCTATGAAGCATAATGAGTCTTTTAAACGATTCATTTTTTTCCAGACGTTTTTGGAAAATGTGGAAAAAAAATGAAAACGCTTTGTTTTACACTAAGTTGTCAATTTATAAGATATTTCTAACACATAGCATGTATATAGCAAAAATTACACCCTAAAATACATTCTGCTACTCTTCCCGAGTATGGCGATACCACACACATGAGACTTTTACACAGCCTGGCCAGATACAGAGGCCCAACATTGAAGTAGTACCTTCAGGCATTCTAGGAGCATAAATTAAACATCTAATTTCATTCCTACCCATCACAATTTTGAAGGACCTTGAGCACCAGCCCAGTGGAAATACCCACAAAATTACCCCATTTTGGAAAGCAAACACCCCAACGTATATTCTATGAGGCATGGGCTGCAGATAGGTACTCAGGTACTCTGATAGGATGGAGACAGGTACTCGGGTAACTTGATGAGCTGCAGACAGGTACTCGGGTACTCTGATGGGCTGGTGACAGGTACTCGGTTACTCTGATGGACTAGTGACAGGCACTCGTGTACTCTGATGGGCTGGCGACAGGTACTCCAGGACTATGATGGGCTACAGATAGGTACTCAGGAACTATGAAGGGCGGTGACAGGTATTCAGGTACTCATATGGACTGTGACAGGTACTCGGGTACTCTGATGGACTGTGAAATGTACTTGGGTACTTTGATGGACTGTGACAGGTACTTGGGTACTCTGATGAAAGGATCACAGCCGAACACGTGGTAAACAGCTGCCGGCCAATGGCGGTTTACCAGCGTCGGTGACAAGCAGTGATCCCGGGAACACGACCCCACCGTCGTGCACATGCAGCACGCTCCCGATCGCGCGCATGCGCCGTGCAAAGTGGGGCGGTACCACCTGTGATCAGCTGTGACTGGTGTACAGACCTGGGAACTCAGCACAGGGATGGTGGGAACCCTATGGGAATTTCTATGCTTAAGAATTTCATACAAAGTACGAACGAATTTCAGATCCAAATTAACAGAAACATGACTGGTGTTTTGTTCACCAATCAGAGGAAGTCAGCACAGCACAGGGATGGTGGGAACCCCTCATAATGATAAATTCACCATAACGAACATTCAGAATTGTTACGAAACGTTAACAAACCTAAAAGTTAAAAACCCAGGAAGTCAGCACAGCACAGGGATGGTGGGAGCCCCTCATAATGATAAATTCATCATAATGAACTTTTGTTATTTAACGAAAAGTTTACGAATCTAACAAAAATTTGTATTTCGTACGCGAAATACAATTTTTTTTTCATACAGAACGAAACTAAACAAATTTTTTGACGGTGCCCATGTCTAGTGCATATGTTAAAGTTTATGTCAAGCCAAAAATTTTTAGTTTTGAATACACTGGAAAAGGGTTAAGCTGGCCATACGCTGTTCAAATGTCAGACGATTCATTTGTGTTGTGAATGCCCATGTCTGTACCCTTCTCTCCACAAAAATAGATTTGAGTCCTGAACAGCACTTGTGTCTAACCCACCAACCTATATGTAAAAAAATAACAAATAATCAATGGCTTGCTTAAAGTGGTTCTAAAGGCTAAAGGTTTTTACCTTAAATTAAAGTAGATATAAACCCGATTCATGAAATTTGAGCTGGGCACATATATCTGCAGTGTTTTCTTATCTCTCTTCAAAGCATCCCATAGCTGTCTCCTGCTCCATTCTTCTGTTATCAGCCTGATAACTTTTGGCAAGTTCTCAGTCAACTGAGATAAAAACAGCCTGAGATTTGTTTTGGGGAGGATGCTATAAAATAGATTAGCAGAGTGCTGAACCATTCAAAGATCAGCTCTGAAAGTCTCTACCTAATGAGGAGAGGGTGTGTGTTAATGCTCTGATCTGGGCGTATCACACTACTCACCCTTTCGTTTTTTTAATTAACTTTATTGAAAAGTCACACAGGGGTTTGATTTACTAAAACTGTAGAGTACAAAATCTGGTGCAGCTGTGCATGGTAGCCAATCAGCTTCTAAGTTCAGCGTGTTCAATTAATCTTTGACAATAACAACCGGAAGCTGATTGGTTTCTATGCAGAGCTGCACCAAATTTAGCACTCTAGCTTTAGTAAATTAACAATCTGTGACATTTTATTGAGTTTTATTGGCCAGCATGCCCTCGCTGTGCTGGAAAAAAGTACTACACCCAGCCCACACACATTTGCAACGCAGGGGTGTGAACCAGCCACACCAGATACAAATGATCATTTTGCCTCGTCTTGCAATGGGATTGCACTGGAATAACTACCCAAAGCAGTCTCACTGCACCCAGTATGAATGGACCCTGCGAGTTTGGGTCAGGGTTAAGCTGGACATACACTATGCAGCAGGCCCAGAAGAACTGGAACTCTCTAGGGTTGATTTATTAAAGGCAAATAGACTGTACACTTTGCAGTTGCAAAGTGTACTTTACAGTTGCTCCAAAGCTTAGTAAATGAAGTAAAGCTTCACTTTGCAAAGACTCAATCACGTGCAAGGGAAATAAAAAAAAAATATAAAAAAAAACTGAATTTTTGCTTGCACGTGTTTGGATGATGAAAGTCAGCAGAAGATCTGCTCATTTACTAAGCTCTGGAGCAACTGCACTTCTAGAGTGCAATTGCAGTTTGCAAAGTGCACAGTCTATTAGTAAATCAAGCCCTATGCGTAAAGGAAAGAACATTCTGGAAATGCCTCCCAAACATTTATCACCTCCCCAGTAACCTTCTGGATGCCTCCTTCCAGTGATTGGCTGGGGCATGATAAATATTCATAATGGACAGTTGACTCTTCCTGCCCTATAATCTGGAAGCTTCCCCCAGAAGTAGGTGAGAGAAGACAAACACCCAGCTAGGACACTGACCTGACAAAAACTATAGATTACTGCCCCACTGACTACAGTGTGGTCAAAAAAATGACATTTAGCCTAACTAGGGGAGGGCAGGCGCTACATTGGCTAGTATATAAATAGTTTACAGGTAGTACGGTATAATAAAACTGAATTCCAGGAAAACAGATACAAACACAGATAAAATACATATATATAGAAGCTGGTTTAACCACCAAAGGATTTGTGTTTCTGTCTATTTAGTCCTGATATTTAGCCCTGGCACACAGCACAGCTCTGCCTGGCGAGGGAGTGGAACATATATGTCTCTGCTGCAGTTTCATTTTCACTTACAGGTCCCCTCTTCACCCTCATCCTGTAACCGATCTTCATGTCTATTTTACCTGCCAAGAAATCAGCTTTACGGTTTCACTGTACTTTAATTATACTTGTGACCCTGCATAATAATTGCATGAAGTTTCTCTACTATTTCCTTACAGGTGTGATCTCTAGCTGTGGTGAAGATGAAGCTAATCCTTGCAATCTCTGTGGTGATCATTGCTCTGTCTGTGTTAGCAGGTATGCCAGATTTTGTAATCAACCTCATACAGTTGTATTATGGAAGACATTACAAAATATTACATATTAAAACAGGGAGATGTTCATCTGATTTAGTTTAAGATGTTTAAATAAATGAATGCAACTTCTGTTCTTGCATTATGTCCAGTGGCATATGGACCTGACTCTTAAGTGCTCTTCTACCAAAGCTTCAGAAGATCTTATGATTAAAATCTTTCATGCTCTACATGAAACACTGTATGGTTAGAGCCTTGGGGACACTCCTATAAATAACTAAATCCAGATGTTTTTCAGTGAAATGTTATTGTTACAGCATGCAAGGACATTTTGAACAATTGTGCACTTCAAGCCCTGTAGCAACAGTTTGGGGAAGGCCAGCCAGCTCCATGAATTTATGGCTTAATATCTGGCTTAGAGGAACTTGAATGGTCTAAACAAAGCCTTGACCTCAACCCTACTGAACACCATTAGGATGGATTGGAAAACCAGTTGTGAGCCAGGTCTTTTCCATGAACATCCACAAATCCACCCACACTCCAAAATCTTGTGGAAAGCCTTCCTAGAGAAATGGAAGCTGTTGTAGCCACAAAGGGGGGCAACTCTATAATAATGCCCATGGTGTTTTAATAGGATGGCAAGGTGCTCAGCCAGAGGTTTCAATGTGCCTTTAATGCCACATACACACGATCGGAATTCTTATCGGAAAAAGCTCTGATGGTTTTCCCGATGGAATTCCGCTCAAGTTGTCTTGCATACACACGGTCACACCAAATTCCAATTGTTTATAGCGCGGTGACGTACAACACGTACGGCGGGACTAGAAAAAGGAAGTTCAATACCCAGTAGCCAATAGCTTCCGTCTCGTAGTTGAATCTGAGCATGCGTGATTTTTGGCGTGTCGGAATTGCATACACGCGATCGGAATTTTTCTGTCGAGAAAATTGAGAACATGCTATAAATTTTTGGCTGGCGTAAATTCGAACAGCTAAATTCTGATGGAGCATACGCACGGTCACATTTTCTGATGAAAAGCTCTCATCTGTCTTTTTCTGGCCGGAATTCTGATCGTGTGTATGTGGCATAAGAGTGACATTTATTTGGAAAGCTAAAGGAAGTGTATCATTGGTTGCTATGCTGTAGTGTAGACACTTCTTTTTTATCTCCAATCTTCCAATTTTTAAAAACTACTTTCAAAAAAGAACTCTGTGATACTTTAATTTGCACTAACATACAATTTTTCAGGACAGGCATTTGGGGTCCAGAAAGGGGGGTCTATACTGATGGATGGGGATCTGCACTGAGGGGGTCTATACTGATAGGGGGTCTGCATTGAGGGGGGGCTATACTGATGGAGGGGGGCCTGTACTTAGGGAGGTCAGTACTGAGGGAGGGGGATCTATACTGCGGGGGGGGGGGGTCGTCTGTACATAGTGGGGGGTCTATACTGAGAGAGGGGGGTCTATAGTTAGTGGAGGGGGACTATAGTTAAGGGGGGGTTGACACCAATTTTTTCTGCACTAGTTGAAACAATTCAAGTGATGCCACTGAATATAAGATCTTATGCTGGGGAAACAAGGATAAACTTGCACAGACACACATCAAGGAACATAAGGAAGATGGGTTCTGCACACCTGTGGGACATCATTTCCCACAACCGGACCACACTATGGAAGACCTTAAGGCTAGGTTCACACCGTAGCGATGCGGGAACGCCGCGAATCCGCGGTGTTTTCCCGCATCACATGCCTCCCGCCGGCAGTTCACACTGCCCTATGCGGACTGCTGGGAGTGTCAATGAAATCTTAATGACACCCCCAGAT
This sequence comes from Lithobates pipiens, assembly GCF_037356315.1. NCBI lineage: Eukaryota > Metazoa > Chordata > Amphibia > Anura > Ranidae > Lithobates > Lithobates pipiens. The sequence continues at coordinate 93,471,836 of NW_027507788.1, read as the reverse complement.
CCGTCCGCATATCGCAGTGTGATCTGCACACTCGGACAGGAATCGGATCGCATGGTGTGAACACCCATGCGATCCGATTCTGCTGCGGTCCAAAAAAAGGGTCCCATGCGAGTTTGCTGCGGGAGCGATGCGAATTCAGCCATACTATCTGTATGGCTGAACTCGCATCGCTACAGAGATCGTATGTGATTTGCACTGCAGTGCGGTGCGAATCACGTCCGGATCTCCCACCCGCAGCAGTGTGAACCCAGCCTTAGTCCTTAGTTCTTAAAAGGAATTTCAAAACTATTCAGGAAAAATAACTTTTGAACTAAGAATGATAATTCTAATTGACACAAAATATAATGGCCTAAATATAGACCTGGGTTTTCTACCATTTTTTACGAGCCCCTCTGTGACTGACCCCCCACAGTCTATAGCTCTCTGTCTTATCTTGTTAACTATCCTAATTTAATTACAATCGCTGTGTACATTTATTAGTTTTTTTTATTTTTCCCACAGAGATTGTCTTATTTTACCATTCTGCTACAACTTTGTATATCAGTACTGCTTCGAACTTGAAGAAAGGAGTTTGAGCTTGTCCTGAAAAATTGTATGTTAGTGCAAATAAAAAAAAGTATCACAGACAGTACTCAATTATTTCTGTCGCAAGTGCACTAATATGGCTACAATCACCTTATTTTAAAAAAAAAAGTAATTTTTTTGCTCTTAGCAAACAACCAGATTTCATCTTGTAATCCAAACAAGAAAACTGACTACATAACAAGACCTTTTGACTGGAGTCAGCCTTTACCAGTATTTTTTAATTATAACTATTTATTTTAAAACGGAATCTCCAATAATGCTTGGTTTTTATCACTTCTTAAATTTCAGGGCCCACCTCTGCTGAATCAGAAGAGTCACCAGTGAAAGAGAAGTTTGATTCTATTGTAACATCAGTGAAAGGAGCTGCAAATAAAGCTCATGAACACCTCAAGAGTGCTTATGAAAGTGCTCGTGACAGTGAAATTGGTGTCAAAACAAGGTATTAAACCATTTCCCTTGTCTGTTTTTAGGGAAACTGCCACCCATTGAAACGAAGGCAATCTATATAGTCACCACTCTCTGCTCTCATCATTGCTTGGTTGGTTGGTTAGAGACATTTTTTTTTATGGGGGGGGGGGGGGGGGGTGAAATGGATCTTCTGAAGAACCTGTACTTCCTACTTTCTTCCCTAGGTGAGAATGATGTCACCCCCACCCAAAGCCTCCTGGGATACCTATGTACATATCTCAGCAGGCTGCTGCACTGCGCATGTGCCTCCTTGCATCATCAGTCCAAGTGTAATATTCCCCATGCGCACATTCCCGAAAAAAGCTGTTCAGTAATGCTGGGTGCTGTAATGACTACAGGTTGAAAGCCGTAGATGATCAAAGTGAAGAACTGTCATTAGCACATTAAGGATTCCTCAAAAGGGTCCAAAGCTTTATTTTATGGTCACATGGTAAACATAAGAGTAAGGTGCGTTTCACTTGCCTGACAAAGGGGCTCTGGGTGGCTCCAAAACATTGCCGTATGTTTACCTTTCTATTTTATTTCTACCACTTCACTTTTCTAAGCCTCTCTCAACCTTTTCAAAACAAACAAAATAAGCTTTAGGTCACAGGGAACACCTCCTAATAATTTTTATATCTACAGCTGGCAGTGTGATGGTCAATGAACCTTACATTTGTGGTCATTGGGATGAATCCCACCTTTACAGAGATCATTGGCGTCAGTGGCCACTCAACTCAGAGGCAGAAGTTGCTTATTGTTCAAGAAACCCCTAACAATCTCTGGAGGAACCCCGGTTAAGAAAAGCTGTTCTAAGGCTTTGATGTACCTTTAAATTTGTCCACATTTTCTTGCATGTGCCCAGGAAACTCCCTGAATCTGGGCTTAAACTTCCAAAGTATTTCCAAATTCCATCTTCTCAGAAACTCCAAAATGCAATGCTGGTAGCTTAGGCAGACAATAGATGCACGTAGGGATGCTACAATTCTGGTTTGGAGGGAAGTTAAAGATCTCTGGGGGGGGGGGGGGGGGGGGTCAAATTTAAAGCCAAGTACAGTTAACGTCTGGTTAAAGTTGACTTTGGAATGCAAACAAGAAGAATTATTTAAAATGTTAAACATTTTTATTCTTTTTTTTTGCAACTTTGGTTTGTGTATGACTTGAATCCAGGGGTGGACTGACCATTTGGGCCCTCGGGCACTGCCTGAGGGCCCCATGCCACTAAGGGGCCCCATCAGGGTTGCCAGCCTCAATAATACCAGGAACAGTATGTAAAAATCTGTGTTTTTTTAAAAATCCCAAGATTATAGCTGCCCCACCTCTCCAGTACCTTTTCACTGTATGTATGTGTATTCTGTGTGTGTATATTGTGTATATGTGCGTGTGTGTATACTGTGTGACCCCATAATGTATTGCCTGGGGGCCCCATAATCTCCTATTGCCTGCAGGCCCCATAATCTCCTATTGCCAAGGGGCCCCATAATCATCTCTTATTTCCGGGGGCCCCATGAATTGTCAGTCCGCCCCTGCTTGAATCCCAAATGGTAATAGGCATTTTGCAAGTGTGGAAAAGGTAATAAGAGAAGACCAAGGTTACAAATAGGATTTTATTTTTTTTATAATGAATTGTTTCTTTTCTGTTTCAACAGGAACTTTTTCAGTGACTTGGGCAAGAAAATAAAAGACAAATTCTCCAAGAAATAAAGCAAATGAATGTTTGATTCTTTCCTTGATTGAACAAAGAATCCATGAAGTATTTCCCCAAATACTATAGCAAACTCCTCTGTCAGAGCAGAATTAGAATTCTATGATTCATACGACACTAATAAACAATGTTTCCAAAGTCGTCTGTGCAATTTGTAATGCCATTTTTTACATTACTAACAAAAATATATCTACATATATTTATGTAGATACTGTGTGTATACAGTATCTCACAAAAGAGTGTACACCCCTCACATTTTTGTATATCTTTTATTATATCTTTTCATGTGACAACAATGAAGAAATTACACTTTGCTACAATGCAAAATAGTGAGTGTACAGCTTGTATAACGGTGTAAATGTGCTGTCCCCTCAAAATAACTCAACACACAGCCATTCATGTCTAAACCGCTGGCAACAAAAGTGAGTACACCCCTAAGTGAAAATGTCCAAATTCAGAACAATTAGCCATTTTCCCACCCAGTGTCATGTGACTCATTAGTGTTACAAGGTTTCAGGTGTGCAAGGGGAGCAGGTGTGTTAAATTTGGTGTTATCGCTCTCACTCTCTCATACTGGTCACTGGAAGTTCAACATGGCACCTCATGGCAAAGAGCTCTGAGCATCTGAAAAAAAGAATTGCTGCTCTACATGAAGATGGCCTAAGCCAGTGATGGCAAACCTTGGCACCCCAGATGTTTTGGAACTACATTCCCCATGATGCTCATGCACTCTGCATTGTAGTTGAGCATCATAGGAAATGTTGTTCCAAAACATCTGGGGTGCCAAGGTTCGCCATTACTGGCCTAGGCTATAAGAAGATTGCCAAGGCCCTGAAACAGAGCTGCAGCATGGAGGCCAAACCATACAGCGGTTAATAAGACAGGTTCTACTCAGAACAGGCCTTGCCATGGTGGACCAAAGTATTTGAGTGCACAAGCTCAGCGTCATATCCAGAGGTTGTCTTTTGGAAATAGACATATGAGTGCTTCCAGCATTGCTGCAGAGGTTGGGGGGGGGGGGGGGGGTCAGCCTGTCACTGCTCAGACCATGCCGCACATTACATCAAATTGGTCTGCATGGCTGTCGACCCAGAAGGAAGCATCTTCTAAAGATGACGCACAAGAAATCCTGCAGTTTGCTGAAGACAAGCAGAAATGGGAACAGAGGGGCGCCAGACTGAGTGCAGTATTAATCATATATTTAATAAAAACAAGTAGTAACTCACAGGTTAAATTAGATGAGTTCAGTATGCAGTGAAAATTGCCAGTCCTGGAGTCTCATAAATGTCTTCCCTTTGCAGCCTGGGGCACTGGTGTGATCTTACAGGGATCCAGAAAATCTGGGAACCAGGAGGCAGGAAACAAGAAGCAGCTGGTCGTGACTTCACAGGAAGTGTGATTATTCACAGTGGCAAGGAATGGTAATGCATTTCGAAGCTACAGCTTCTTCATCAGAATGGTCCGATCCTCTCTGCAGACAGATAGAAAATAGGATTTTCCTCCGTCTGCAGAATCAGACTGTTGCGGAGGCGGACAATAGCGGGTGTCTGCGGATGTTCATCCGCAGACACCCGCTATCCCATAGTGATGTATGTATGTCCGTATTTCATCCGCAAACGGATGGATGAAATACGGACATACTGTCCGCATGTGTGAAAGGGGCCTTAAGGGCTTAGAAATTAAGCCTAAAGTAGTGAACAGCAGATGGTCAGGGTCATTCAGGTGTATCCCATTAATGTACTGGCTGCTGTATGCTGATACTCCACACTGGTCACCTCCTGCTTCTGCTAATAGCCCGGCTTTATATGGATATCAGTGTCTCCTGGTTGCTTCCACCAAGCCTCCTCACATATGCCACATAAGAAAAAGAATAGAGACATGCAATAGTGTAATAACGTTAAAAAAATGTAATCTTTAAAAACCTCAATATACATTCACCTCACATTTATATATCAAAAACATTGCTTATAAAGTGCTATAGTGCTATAGTAGTGAGGGGGGAATAGGGTCACCTGCATCCTGGATCTGCAGCCCCTGTTACACAGCGTTTGGTATGTCCTATACCTCCTCTCCAGGCTTCTTCCTACTTCCCACACGTCAGACAATCAAGCTCCTCCTACCGGTTTCGTCACAGGTCTCATGACTTCCTCTGGGAGAATACTAAACCCTATTGAGCATCCTCAATCTAAAGGTGGAGGAGCGCAAGGTCTCTAACATCCACTAGCTCCGTGATGTCGTCATGGAGGAGGGGAAGAGGACTCCAGTGGCAACCTGGGAAGCTCTGGTGAACTCCATGCCCAAGAGGGTTAAGGCAGTGCTGGAAAATAATGGTGGACACACAAAATAGTGACACTTTGGACCCAATTTGGACATTTTCACTTAGGGGTGTACTCATTTTTGTTGCCAGCGGTTTAGACATTAATGGCTGTGTGTTGAGTTATTTCGAGGGGACAGAAAATTTACATTTCACATCACAATATATTTCTCTTTATCCTCCATCACTATATTTCCTCCCTTGTCATCGGTTTTAATAAACAAGTTGAGATTTAGTCTTAATTCCTGAGGTTGTCCTGAACTAGCTAATCTTTTTTCAGGCGTCTAATCTTTTTTTTTTACTCACCTCTAAATGCCTGTTGCTAGAGGGTCCTTCGTAGTCTGCCTCCTTCAGTGCCTGGGCTGGTGACATCACTTCCCCTCGGTGCAGAAAGGGCTCAGCTCTGCCCCCTCCCTCTTGTCAATCATCTGGGACATGTGACAGGTCCCAGGCGATTGTGCGGTGCCGCTCGCGCATGCGCAGTGGGTGCCCGACTGTGAAGCCACAGCCGGGTGCCCAGTTACAATTCCAGCACCGCCGAACGGAGGGGGGGGGGGGGGGAGAGCGGGGCTTCGATCCCCCACATCGCTGGACCCTGGGACAGGCAAGTGTCTGATTATTAAAAGTCAGCAGCTGCAGCATTTGTATTTGTAAAAAAACAGTAAACAGCCAGTACCATTGACGGGGGGGGGGGTTTGAATCTTCTGTACAGATTATCTCTCAAAGGTACAATCTCCACAGAGGGTTCAGGTCCATCTGACTATTCGGCACTGGCCTCTAGGGCCAAATCCAACATGGAGTTGATAATGTCCTCATTTAGTAGTTCTTCAAAGTCCAAGTGGCCCTGTTACCATAAATCAATTAGGTCACGATGGGCCTGATACTTTCTGGTCAAGTCTGTCCAATTACCCAAGGGTCCTAAAGGCAGCCCCACCTGTCTTACAAGTATGTATAAAATTATGTGCAAATAAGTAAATATCCTTTATTTCATCAAAAATACTCCATCCATAAGTAGGGCAGAAAGACAGCCCCTTTCCAAGCAAGGACAATCAGTCCTTCGATAACTCCATGCTGGATAAATTAATAACTTTTAATTCCTCCTTGTAGTTAAAGCTGTCCAGTCCTTATTTATTGGGAGAGGTGTTGGAGGTCCCTGCTGGATGGCTATACTCTGTGTGCAGACCCACTGTATTTAAAACCTTAAAACTGGCACTTCTAGCTGTTTCTTGGTTTGTGCCTCCTCCTCGTTCTACCCCTGCCTGATTGTGTCCCCTGTTATTTGCTGCTGGTTTCCTTTCCAAATTACTGCCAACTCCCTCTGCTGGGTAAGGTAATAATTCTTCTCTGCTGCAAGTAACACACAGAAATCCATAGCTCTGCTAAAGACTGGCCTCCCAAGTACAAGGACACCTTAGGTGTGCTGGCTATTATAGTCTATCTCCACTCTCCATTATAACTTTGCCTTGCAGGTTTAAAATAAAATAGAAAATGGCGGTTTACTACCGCTTTAAGTATAGGTCATTTATAGGCATGTGCTCAGTGTTTGGGCCAAATGTTTGTTTATCTCAATGCCAGATGTTTAGGAAGTTTGGCTTGGACAAACATGAATGATTCTAGCCGTCAATGGCGTCTTACATCTTTGCTTAAATGTGGCTACATGACTATATGTAGGCAATGTCACCATTATCCCCTCCCCTTCCTTTATATAGGTGGCTGATGACTGGTCAGGAAGCTGTCATTTGACCAGAGTTAAGTGTTATCCATCAGGATTGGTTGCATGCACCCAGCCATTGGATTTTTCTGGCAAGTCGGCAGTGGCAGGCATCATGATCGACGATGGATTTACAACGGGGGTCACTTTTTTGGGTTTCTATTTCTAGGTTACATTTTTTTTTTGCGAATGAGTAGGGGTATTATGTACACCATACTCATTTTAAGTAGAGGGGTCTTATTAAAGATTCAGATACCAATAAGCCTCCTGCCTGCAGACCCCCACAACCATCCGGCAAGGGTTGTTAGGATGGGGTCTTTGTCCTTGTCAACTGGGGGACAAGGTGCTTTGCTTTGCACAAACGATGTGGCCTGGCTTGGTTCAGTAAGGGGGGTGCACACACTTACCCCCTTCTTTTCCTGGCCAGACAGGCTGCATGCTTGGATAAAAAGAGCTCATTCCGAAAAATTAGTTTTGCACTCCTGTGACCTGCTTTCAGCAGAGAGCAGTATTAAGTCTGCTCTCTGCTACACAGATCAGTCTAGGCACCGCGTCATCCTGACTTCAGAAGTCTGGATCCGCCAGGTACCTGGACTGATAGCCGTCTCAGGCTCTCAGCGAGCTACTGAGAGGCTGAGACAGCCGCTCCCCACCGCTCCACAGCTCAACGCTCCAGTGAACGTGGAGGAAGCAGAGCAGAGAGATGCTGATTGACAGTCAGCGGCTCTCGGAGAGGTGAGAGAACCGAGCCATTGTTGATGTTTGATAGCTCGGTTCTCAATGAAGAGGCTTAGGTGATGCTGCATCCACCTAAGTATGAATGGGCAATAAAAAAACAAAACATACTTCTCTTTTAAGGGCCTGGATTTTTAGGGGGCCCCACGCAGTTTTTTCTTTTGCATGGCTCCCCCGCTTAAAATATCTGTACCAGACCTGAAGATTTCTTGGGGGACCTCATGTATTGCTTTTTATGTGTGAGGTATCAACTTAAAACCCATACCAAACTCAACTACAGCTACAGCAAAAATGAGGGTCTGTTTTATTTATTTTTTAAACAAAAAAGCCTGAAATGATGGCTACCAATTTTAAAATTTTCTTATTTTGCATATGTCAAAGCTGCTGCAGCAGGTACTGTACATCACCATGCTATTTTTGACACTACCGTGCCTATTAACTCAGAAAATGGGTGTATTTAAAGTGGAAGTTAACTCCCCTATCGTTTTCAGCCAAGGAAGCTGCCATCTTTGCCTCTGTTTAATCTTCAACTGCTATGGTGCTGCACATATAATTCGTTATGACACCAGCCATTGGATGGTTTGATAGTTTGGCTCAGAGCACAGCCAATGTGCAGTTAGCATTCCCAGCATGCCTTTTTTTTAACTGTATAAATCAATGGGTTTACTTCCACTTTAATTTAATCAGTTCCAGACTAGCCCCCCCCCCCCCCCCCCGCCGGCCACGATGATCAGATTTGATCAGGAACCGATCAATCCCAAGGCCCAGGCCAATGATATCTGGCCTGGACCTGGTGATTGGTCCTGACAAATGAGATGTGTAACTGTAAACACTGGCAGGGGAAGTGATGTCATCTCTCCTCGCGTCAGTCTTTTCCGTTCCAGACCGAGAGTTGCACCAACACTACACCAGGTCACGTAGGCACAATTCACCCCCCGATCACCCCCCAGTTATCCTTACACCACCTGTCACTGTCGCCCAGTACAGCAATCAGATTTTTTTTTGATCTCTGTACTGGTGTCATTAGTGACAAAAATCAGTGCTAGGGTAATTAGTCTTAGGCCCAGATAGGTCTAGGGACCCCCCCTAACCCCCCCAATAAAGGTTCAACCCCTTGATCACCCGTCACCTGTGATCACAGTATAAGTGTCACGGGTGACGCAGTTTAGCGTCGGGCACCGCCATATTTTACCCAATAAAGGTCTAACTCCCTGATCACCCGGCGGGTGATCAAAGTTAGGTTTTAGCATCAGATAGGGTCCGTTTCGCCCCAGGCAGCGTCAGATTAGTGCCAGTAGCGCTAATTCCCACACACGCACCATAAGCCTCCCTTAGTAGTATAGTGTCTGAACAGATCGATATCTGATCTGATCAGATCTATACTAGATTCCCCAGCAATTTAGGGTTCCCAAAAATGCAGTGTTAGTGGGATCAGCCCAGATACCTGCTAGTATCTGCGTTTAGTAGACATGTGCATTTCGTTTCATTCCGAATCGAAATTCTGACGAATTTTCATTATTCGGACATTTGGATGCATCTGAATTAGCGAATTACGAATTCAACCAAATCCGAAATAAAGTTTCGATTTGAAAAACCACTGATGAAATTCGAATCGAATTCGAAAAAAAATTCTAGTCAAATCGAATCTGAAAACAATTCGAATCAAAATCGAAAACAAATTTGAATATAAATCAAAAAAATATAAATCGATTTTTAAAAAATTAATACAGTAAAACAGAATATAAAATAATAACACAATAGAATGAACATAAAATAATTGTAAAGAACAGAATAGAATTTAATAGGATGTAATAAAAAATAATAATATTTTTTTTTTCGAATAGAATTATAATTTCGAATAGAATTTAAAATAACTCAAAACAATGGAAACTAAAATAATATATATTATATTTTATTATAGTCTATTCTTAGTCTATTATATTATTATTCAAATTTGATCCAACTTTTTATACTAAATTTGAATTTCAGAAGATGGTTTTATATATATAGATATATATATATATAAATAAAAATATATCTATAACCATTTTCCAAAATTCGAATTTCATATAGAATGAAATCAAATTTGAATAGAAAATATTCTAAACTAATAGAAAAAAATATTATAAAAAAAACAATAGAACAAAAAAAAAAAAAAATAAATAAAAAAAAAAATATATATATATATATATATATATATATATATATATATATATATATATATATGTATATATATACACACACACACACATATATATATATATATATATATATATATATATATATATATATTGGCCACTTGTACAGTTCCAGGTCAGGGAACTGTACAAGTGGCCAATTAAAGCTTATCTGCTCTTGTGACATCATTCCTGTTCCTGTTTTCTTCCTTGTTCCCTGCTCCCTGTTGTTCTGAGTCCCAAATGCTCTCTTTGCGTTACTTAATGTCAGCTGTCATAACAGCTGGGTTGGCAGTATTGATGGAAGAGGAAGAAAGGAAGCGAAGGATGAGGATGAGAAGAAGACGTCGCTACTGGATCCATCCAATCATTGTCAATAGACCTAACAGAGGGCAGTTCTGGGCTATGTATGAGAACTTGCGTGGTTTTGAGGACAAGTTTTTCAACTACACACAGATGTCGATCGCAAGGCACGTACATATGCTGTATGTCATCATCCACTTGCCACGTCACCGACCACAAGTTGCGTATTGTCCACTTGCCACGTCACCTGCCACAAGTTGTGTATTGTCCACTTGCCACATCACCTGCCATAAGCTGTGTCTTGTCCACTTGCCACAACACCTGCCACAAGTATCACGTGACCGACCACGAGTGCCACGTGACCAGCCACGAGTGCCACGTGACCAGCCACAAGTGCCACGTGACCTGTCACGAGTGCCATGTGACCTGCCACAAGTGCCATGTGACCAGCCACGAGTGCCAAGTGACCAGCCACATGACCAAGTTGTGGATTGTCCACTTGCCACGTCACCTGCCACAAGTTGTGGGGTTCCAAGCACCAAGTGACCTCGAGATATGGGCAATATGTCAAGTCGGGTCGCAAAATGTCAAGCACTTTTCTGCAGCAGAGAATGACATTTTGCGTCCCGACTTTGGGGCCACATATCTCGGGGCCACTTATAGCTAGAAACCCCCAAATTTGGTATGCAAACACAGTAGAACTAGCACTACATCTCCAAATTTGGGGTTTCTAGCACCAAGTGACCCCGAGATACGTGGCCCCAAAGTCGGATTGCAAAATATTTTCGAATGCGGGTGAAATAATTTCGAATCATGTTGAAATAGTTTTGAATTCAGTTGAAATATTTTCGAATGCGAACTATTTTTCGAATTCGGTCAAAGACTAAATGAAATCCGAAAAAGAATTTAATGAATTTAACGAATCTAACTAAACAAAATTAATTAACGAATTGAAACAAAACAATTTTTTTCCTTTTGCACATGTCTAGCGTTTAGCCCCCTCGCCCAGCCCACCCAAGTGCAGTATCAATCGATCACTGTCACTTACAAAACACATAACTGCAGCATTCGCAGAGTCAGACCAGATCCCAGTAGTGAAGAGGCAAATAGGTTTCTGAGCATGACAGATAGTGAAGAGGAAGTCACTCATCTGTCAGATTCAGGCTCAGAATATGAACCCGTAGACAGCAGTGGCACCCTGACAGATGGAGTTGTGGTCCCTGCCAAGGTCAAGCATACCAGACCCCGATCTTCTGCTTTCGTTAAAGGTGCAATAACCGCTGGTCTCTCGTATGGAGCAGAGAGCCAGTACCAGCGCTGTTCATCCTTCTGGTGAACTGGCAAGCACCAGCGGCCTACATCCTGGTCGTACATCCAGCACTGCAGTAACACTTGGTGATGTGGCGACTCCCATAAGTGCAGTTCAAGCTGGCAAGGTGGCAAGCATGAGTAGTGTCCTGCTGCCACCAAGCAAAAGACAAACACAGGCCCGTCGAGTCCATAGTGCCCTTTCTGCTGCATTCGCCAATCCTACCTGGGAGTCCACCACTTCTGCAACACTCATACTTCCCCCATTCACTGGCCAACCCGGAATTCAGGTGGAAACAGTTGATTTTATGTCTCTTGATTTTTATTTGCTGTTTTTCACCGAATATATCTATAGATCTATTGTGAACAAAAGCAATTTGTATGCTGGTCAATTCATCACCACTAATCCCCAGCTGACCCTTGCCAGAGATCGGAGCCCTATTACTTGTCTATCAAACAGTATCTTCCCAGCAAGCTTGCCAGATACGGGGTCAAGATGTATATGCTCTGTGACTACATAGGGAGGGCTGGTAAGGTAGTGTGGGACTTGGTGTCACCCTTATTCAGAAAGGGGTACCATTTGTACGTGAACAATTATTACACGAGCGTGCAACTTTTTAGTCACCTTTTTGATTATGAAATTGGCGCATGTGTCACAGTGCGATCTAATCGCCGGGGCTTCCCCCAATGGCTTGTACAATCCCTACTTAGATGGGGAGGAAGAGAGCATGCTTGAAGTGTAATAATTTGTTAGCAGTAAAATTCACTGAATGTTTTTGTTCTGTCCTCACTTCACGCAGGCATGGCAGTCCAAATTCCTACGGTGACTGGTGTTGTGGAGAAACCCCTCTGTGTCCACGAATACAACCTTAACATGGGAGGGATGGACCTCAACGACCAGTTGTTGGCGCCGTACCTAATTGCCCGTAAGGCCAGACGCTGGTACAAAAAAGTGTCTATTTCAATTGGCTTTGCTGAACGCTTTTGTGCTATACAAAGCTTCAGGACGGACTGGATCCTTCCTTAAATTTAAGAGATCGTCAGAGCCCTTCTGTTTCCAGATGTGCTTTTGCCCAGCTTCCCAATGCAAATGCAGTGAGCAGGCTGCATGAGAGGCATTTTCCTTAGTCCTCCCTGGTACCCCTACCCAAAGAACACCCCAAAGAAGATGTTGTGTCTGCAGCATCTGCACGTGGATTTAGGTGTGACACACGCTTTTATTGTCCCTCCTGTCCTGACCAACCTGGTCTCTGCATTGGTGAATGTTTCAAACGCTACCACACACTAGTGGAGTGTTAGCGTAGGGTACAGCACCACACAGTCCTAGGCACACTAACACAGGGTCTCGAAAGATATGATGGCCATCACATTTTGAGAGACCCTAATCTGCAACGTTCAGTTTACAGTTTTTATAAAGATGAAAAAAAAAAACACAAAAAAATATAAAATAAAAAATCCAAATATAGTTGTGGTTGTATTTTTCTATTCTCTCTATTGTTCTCTCTCTTATGTTCACTCTCTACTGTCCACTCTACTGTTCGCTCATTATTGTTTTATATCTATTGTTCTCTCTCTGTTTTATTTTTGCTATGTTTTATTGTATTTGCTTTGCAGGTATTGTATGTTATACTGTAATGTTTGTTTTATTATTAACCATCATTTGCATAGCAGGTATGCCATTCAGCTGCAGCACGGGTTTATTTATCTTGACAGCAACAGCGTTTGGGCCCACAATACGTAAAGCCGCGACTCCAGCGCTGTCGGAGGCGATTTCACCACCACAGTTAAAAACAAAAATGGTGCATGTATGCACATCATTTGAAGTGGGTGGATGAAGGGTGCATTCTAATGGTGAACATACTCACCGATCAATCTCTTTTTTTTGTTCAGCCCACAGGCTGCATGAAAAAAAGAACATTACAATGTATGCCCAACAAGGACCAACAACCTACTGGTATGTTGCTGGAGTTTGAGTGGTTATATCAGAATGATGCCTGCAGGTTTAGGTATCATCTTGGTGTCATTCTTTTCAGCCAGCGGTTGGCTTTCATATAAAAGCAATCCTAGCAGCTAATTAACCTCTAGACTGCTTTTAAAGTAGTGGGAGGGAACATTTCCCCCCCTCCACCATCTTCCATGGTTTTCTCGAGCTCTCCTTTCCCAACAGGGAACCTGAGAATGCAGATGGTGGTTCAGCCAACTGACCATAGAGCTGATCAGAGATCAGAATGGCTCCAATCATCTCTATGGTCTAAGAAACCAGAAGCTACGAGCATTTCATGACTGAAGTTTCCCCGCATATAAACTGCGCCAGTGGGAAATTGGCAAAGCATTTTATCACACCAATCTTGGTGTGGTCAGATGCTTTGCGGGCAAAGGAGAGATCTAGGGTCTAATAGACCCCATTTTTTTCAAAAAAGAGTACCTGTCATTACCTATAGCTATCATAGGGGATATTTACATTCCCTGAGATAACAATAACATGATTTAAAAAAATTAAAGGAACAGTTTAAAAATATAATAAAAAAGAAAAATAAATAATGATAAAAAAAAGCACCCCTGTGCTCACGCGCAAAGGCGAACGCAAGCATCGGCCTGGTGTCATATGTAAACAGCAATTGCACGCACCATGCATGTGAGGTATCACCGCAAAGGTCAGATTGAGGGCAGTAATTTTAGCAGCAGACCTCCTCTGTAAACCTAAAATGGTAACCTGTAAAGGTTTTTAAAGGCTTTTAAAAATGTATGCAGTTTGTTGCTGCTGCACGTTTGTGCGCAGTTTTAAAGCATGTCGTGTTTGGTATCCATGTACATGGCATAAAACATTTGGGCAATATAGTGTGTTTTAGTGCATTCAAGTTTTCAAAAAAGTGTATTTTTCCCCAAAAATTGCATTTGAAAAATCTCCGCGCAAACACTGTGTGAAAAAAAAATTGCAACACCCACTATTTTAATCTGTAGGGCCTTTGAACCCCCAAACATTATATATTTTTTTAAAGCAAAGTAATTTTCTTGCAAAAAAAAAATATTTTTTCATGTAAACAAAAAGTGTCCTCACGTGGTTAGAAGAGTGGGTGATGTGTGACATAAGCTGTTGTGCATAAAATGCCAGGACAGTTCAAAAGCCCCCAATTTACCCCTTTTTGGAAAGTAGACACCCCAAGCTATTTGCTGATAGGCATGTTGAGTCCATGGAATATTTTGTATTTTGTCACAAGTGTCGGGAAATTTACATTATTATTTTTTTTTTTGCACAAAGTTGTCACTAAATGATATATTGCTCATACATGGCATGGTTATATGTGAAATTACACCCCAAAATGCATTCTGCTGCTTCTCCTGAGTATGGGGATACCACATGTGTGAGACTTTTTGGGAGCCTAGCTGCGTAAAGGACCCCAAAAACCAATCACCACCTTCAGGATTTCGAAGGGTGTAAATTTTTGATTTTACTCCTCACTACCTATCACAGTTTTGAAGGCCATAAAATGCCAAGATAACACAAAAAACCCAAAATGACCCAATTTTTGGAAAGTAGACACCCCACGCTATTTGATGAGAGGCACGTTGAGTCCATGGAATATTTTATATTTTGCCACAAGTTGCAGGAATATGTACAGTGCCTTGCGAAAGTATTCGGCCTCCTTGAACTTTTCAACCTTATGCCACATTTCAGGCTTCAAACAAAGATATAAAAATTTTATTTTTTGTGAAGAATCACCAACAAGTGGGACACAATTGTGAAGTGGAACGAAATCTATTGGATTTTTGAAACTTTTTTAACTAATAAAAAAATGAAAAGTGGGACGTGCAAAATTATTCGCCCCCCCTTGCGTTAATACTTTGTAGAGCCACCTTTTGCTGCGATTACAGCTGCAAGTCACTTGGGGTATGTCTCTATCAGTTTTGCACATCGAGAGACTGAAATTCTTGCCCATTCTTCCTTGCAAAACAGCTCGAGCTCAGTGAGGTTGGATGGAGAGCGTTTGTGAACAGCAGTTTTCAGCTCTTTCCACAGATTCTTGATTGGATTCAGGTCTGGACTTTGACTTGGCCATTCTAACACCTGGATACGTTTATTTGTGAACCATTCCTTTGTAGATTTTGCTGTATGTTTGGGATCATTGTCTTGTTGGAAGATAAATCTCCGTCCCAGTTTCAGGTCTTTTGCAGACTCCAACAGGTTTTCATCCAGAATGGTCCTGTATTTGGCTGCATCCATCTTCCCCTCAATTTTAAACATCTTCCCTGTCCCTGCTGAAGAAAAGCAGGCCCAAACCATGATGCTGCCACCACCATGTTTGACAGTGGGGATGGTGTGTTGAGGGTGATGAGCTGTGTTGCTTTTATGCCAAACATATCGTTTTGCATTGTGGGCAAAAAGTTCGATTTTGGTTTCATCTGACCAGAGCACCTTCTTCCACATGTTTGGTGTGTCTCCCAGGTGGCTTGTGGCAAACTTTAGACGAGACTTTTTATGGACATCTTTGAGAAATGGCTTTCTTTTTGCCACTCTTCCATAAAGGCCAGATTTGTGCAGTGTACGACTGATTGTTGTCCTATGGACAGACTCTCCCACCTCAGCTGTAGTTCTCTGCAGTTCATCCAGAGTGATCATGGGCCTCTTGGCTGCATCTCTGATCAGTCTTCTCCTTGTCTGAGCTGAAAGTTTAGAGGGACGGCCAGGTCTTGGTAGATTTGCAGTGGTCTGATACTTCCATTTCAAAAAGATCGCTTGCACAGTGCTCCTTGGGATGTTTAAAGCTTGGGAAATCTTTTTGTATCCAAATCCGGCTTTAAACTTCTCCACAACAGTATTACGGACCTGCCTGGTGTGTTCCTTGGTCTTCATGATGCTCTCTGCGCTTTCAACAGAACCCTGAGACTATCACAGAGCAGGTGCATTTATACAGAGACTTGATTACACACAGGTGGATTCTATTTATCACCATCAGTCATTTAGGACAACATTGGATCATTCAGAGATCCTCACTGAACTTCTGGAGTGAGTTTGCTGCACTGAAAGTAAAGGGGCCGAATAATTTTGCACGCACCACTTTTCAGTTTTTTATTTGCTAAAAAAGTTTAAAATATCCAATAGATTTCATTCCACTTCACAATTGTGTCCCACTTGTTGGTGATTCTTCACAAAAAATTCAAATTTTATATCTTTATGTTTGAAGCCTGAAATGTGGCAAAAGGTTGAAAAGTTAAAGGGGGCCGAATACTTTCGCAAGGCACTGTATTTTTTTTTTTTTTTACACAAAGTTGTCACCAAATGATGTCTTGTTCAAACATGGCATGGTTATATGTGGAATTACACCCCACCTCACTACCTATCACAGTTATGGAGGCTAAGAAATGTCCAGCTAGCACAAACCCCCCACCCCAATTGACCCCATTTTGGAAAGTAGACACCCCAAGGTATTTGCTAAGAGGCATGGTGAGTATTTTGCAGATCTCATTTATTTTTGAAAATTAAGAAATAAAAGAAACATTTTTTTTTCTTTTTTCAAATTTCAAAACTTTGTGACAAAAAGTGAGATCTGCAAAATATTCAACATGCCTCTCAGCAGATAGCTTGGGGTGTCTACTTTCCAAAATAGGGTCATTTGGGGGGGTTGTGCTAACTGGGCATTTCATGGCCTCCAAAACTGTGATAGGCAGTGAGGAGTGAAATCAAAAATGTACGCCCTTAGAAAGCCTGAAAGTGGTGGTTGATTTTCAGGGTCCTCTACACGGTTGAACTGCCAAAAAGTTCCACACATGTGGTATCCCCATACTCAGGAGAAGCGGCAGAATGTATTTTGGGGTGTAATTCCACATATTACCATGCCATGTTTGAACAATATATCATTTAGTGACAACGTTTTGTAAAAAAAAATATATATATATATATAAATTTTCCCAAAACTTGTGGCAAAATATAAAATATTCCATGGACTCAACATGTCTCTCAGCAAATAGCTTGAAGTGTTTTCTTTCCAAAACAGGGTCATTTGGGGGGGTTGTACTATCTTGGCATTTTATAACCTTCAAAACTGTGATAGTTAGTTAGAAGTGAAATCAAACATTTACACCCTTAGACATCCTGAAGGCGGTGATTGGTTTTTGGGGTCCTGTACGTGGCTAGGCTCCCAAAAAGTCTCACACATGAGGTGAGGTGTCCCCATACTCAGGAGATGCAGCAGAATGTATTTGGGGTGTACCGTATATACTCGAGTATAAGCCGAGATTTTCAGCCTCTTTTTTGAGGCTGAAAGTGCCCCCCTCGGCTTATACTCGAGTCACCGCTGTCTGACTGCCCGAACAGCGTGTCGAGCAGACAGACAGCGGCCATTCTACCTTTCAAAAGCCGCGCCTCCGGCTCCGCCTTCGCCTGTGATAGGCGGAACACTGAATTTCCCAGCAGCCTGTGTTCCGCCTATCACGGACATCGTATCATCCTCGTACTACGGACGAGGATGATACGATGTACGTGATAGGCGGAACACAGGCTGCTGGGAAATTCAGTGTTCCGCCTATCACAGGCGAAGGCGGCGGCGCAGCTTTTGAATTTTACAATGGCCGCCGAGGCGCCGACGAAGAGGGCACGGGACGGAGGCAAGGCAAGGCACGGCACGGGACGGGACGGGACGGGACGGAGGCAAGGCACGGCGGCGAGGCACGGAGGCAAGGAGGCAAGGCACGGGACGGAGGCTCGGGACAAAGGCTCGGGACACAGGTAGGCTGGACACACACACACACACACACACACACACACACACACACACACACACACACACACACACACACACACACACACACGGATGGATACACACACACACAGGGATGGATGGATGGATGGAGACACACACACACAGGGATGGATGGATGGATGGACACACAGGGATGGACGGACACACAGGGATGGACGGACACACAGGGATGGACGGACACACACACAGGGATGGACAGGCATGTCTTACCCTCGGCTTATACACGAGTCAATAAGTTTGCCAGTTTTTTTGGGGGTAAATTGGGGGCCTCGGCTTATATTCGGGTCGGCCTATACTCGAGTATATACGGTAATTCTACACCATGCTATGTGTGAGCAATATATCATTTAGTGACAAATTTGTGTAATTAAAAAAAAAAAAAAATTGTAATTTTTCAATCACTTGTGACAAAAAAAAAAATATTCAATGGGCTCAACATGCCTCTCAGCAATTTCCTTGGGGTGTCTAATTTACAAAATGGGGTCATGGGGGGGGGATTGTACTGTCCTGCCATCTAAAGAAATGAGATAGGCAGTCAAACTAAAAGCTGCGTAAATTCCAGAAAATGTACCCTAGTTTGCAGGCACTATAAATTTTGCGCAAATCAATAAATATACGCTTATTGACTTTTTTTTTTTTACCAAAGACATGTGACTGAATGCATTTTGGCCTAAATGTATAACAAAAATGGAGTTTATTAATTTTTTTTATAACAAAAACTAGAACATTTTCGGTCTTTCTGTTTATATCGCAAAAAATAAAAATCACAGAGGCAATCAAATACCCCCAAAAGAAAGCTCTATTTGTGGGGGGAAAAAGACGCAAATTTCCTTTGTGTACAACATTGCATGACCGCGCAATTACCAGTTAAATCAGCGCAGTGCCAAATTGTAAAAAGTCCTCCGGTAATTGAGCTGCCAAATCCTCCTCCATTAAACTGCTAAATCCTGAAGTGGTTAACAGATTAGTCTCTTATTGATGGCATAAGGTTTTAGGTTTGGCATTCAAACTTCTTTGAAGTTCACTGAACCCTGCTCAAACTGAACCCATGGAAGTATGGCGCATTAGTTGTTAACTGCCATCTTCTATATTGAAATGCTATAATGTACAAAATGAATTACTAAAGTGATATTTCAGTTTATGGTATGTGCTGGAAAATAAATGATCTGATGGCTCCTTATACCTATCCATTACATGTGAGATATCAGCGCTTAATTACTTGCAATCATTAGGGGGTTCCTACACTACAATAGGAGGGGCTGAAACTAGCGTAGCTGGATGGTAAACAGCCCACCTGTGGTCTGTTATTGGACTTTTGTTTGAAGAACAATTTCTCAATGCCCTGTGTTTAAACCTCTGGTCAATGAGCAGCGAAAGAAAATTATGTGTTTGTAATCTTGTCAGCCTAATCACTTTGGCCTTTAGACAGCTCTGATTAGGTAAATACTTATTTGCGCATTTGTATTTCAGGGATTCCAGTTAGAATCATTTTAGACTTTACACCAGGAAGAATTGTGCAGTCTAGCTCTGCAAATAGGCAACATGGTTTTTGTTGAGGGCAACGGTTAATTCATTTTCCAAAAATACCTCGCCTGTTGCCAATTAGTCCATCAGTGATAAAATATATTTAACCACTTTCAGACCGGACCATTTTGCTGGTAAATGACCAGAGGTCTTTTTACAATTTGGCACTGCGCTGCTTTAACTGGTAATTGCGCGGTCATGCAATGTTGTACCCAAACAAAATTTGCGTCCTTTTCTTCCCACAAATAGAGCTTTCTTTTGATGGTATTTGATTGCCTCTGCGATTTTTATTTTTTGCGATATAAACGTAAAAAGACCGCAAATTTTGAAAAAAAATGATATTTTCTACTTTTTGTTATTAGAAAAATCCAATAAACTCAATTTTAGTCATACATTTAGGCCAAAATGTATTCAGCCACATGTCTTTGGTAAAAAAAAAGTCAATAATTGTATATTTATTGGTGTGCGCAAAAGTTGTCACATCTACAAACTAAGGTACGTTTTCTGGAATTTACGCAGCTTTTAGTTTACGACTGCCTATCTCATTTCTTGAGGTGCTAAAATGGCAGGGCAGTACAAAACCCCCCCAAATGACCCCATTTTGGAAAGTAGACCCCCTAAGGAAATTGATAAGTGGCATGTTGAGCCCATTGAATATTTTATTTTTTTGCCTCAAGCGATTGAATAATGACAAAAAAAAATTTTTTTTTTTTTTTTACACAAAGTTGTCACTAAATGATATATTGCTCACACATGCTATGGGCATATGTGAAATGACACCCCAAAATAAATTCTGCTGCTTCTCCTGAGTACGGGGATACCACATATGTGGGACTTTTTGGGAGCCTAGCCGCGTACGGGGCCCCGAAAACCAAGCACCGCCTTCAGGTTTTCTAAGGGCGTAAATTTTTGATTTCACTTCTCACTACCTATTACAGTTTTGAAGGCCATAAAATGCCAAGATGGCACAAAACCCCCACAAATGACCCCATTTTAGAAAGTAGACACCCCAAGCTATTTGCTGAGAGGCATGTTGAGTCCATGGAATATTTTATATTTTGCCACAAGTTGCGGGAAGATTACAAACTTTTTTTTTTTTTTTTTTTTTCACAAAGTTGTCACTAAATGATATATTGCTCACGCATGCCATGGGCATATGTGAAATGACACCCCAAAAAAAATTCTGCTGCTTCTCCTGAGTACGGGGATACCACATGTGTGTTTTTTTGGGAGCCTAGCCGCGTACGGGGCCCCGAAAACCAAGAACCACCTTCAGGTTTTCTAAGGGCGTAAATATTTGACTTCACTCCTCACTACCTATTACAGTTTTGAAGGCCATAAAATGCCAAGATGGCACAAAACCCCCCACAAATGACCCCATTTTGGAAAGTAGACACCCCTAAATTTAGGGGTACACTAGTGAGACTAGGTAATAAATGGCGGGTGCCCTGAAACTATAAAAAAATAACTAACCAACCAGCGTCACCTGTAACAGTTATATGGTGATCACTGGTGAAAGGGTTAACTAGGGGGCAATGAGGGGGCTTTATGCGGTAGTATATGGGGGTCCCTGGCGCTATAAAAAGCTGCGGCGAACCTAAATACCTACCTGCCTAACTAGCGTCACCTGTGACACTAATACAGCGATCAGAAAAACGATCGCTTATTAGGCTGGGTTCACACTGGAGCGATGCGGGAACGCCACGAATCCGCGGCGGGTTCCCGCATCACATGCCTCCCGGCGGCAGTTCACACTGCCCTATGCGAACTGCTGGGAGTGTCAGTGAAATGTTAATGACACCCCCAGATCAGTTCGCATATCGCAGTGCGATCTGCAAACTCGGATCGCATGGTGTGAACACCCATGCGATCCGATTCTGCTGCGGACCAAAAAAAGGGTCCCGTGCGAGTTTGCGGCGGGTGCGACACGAATTCAGCCATACTATCTGTATACTATCTGTATGGCTGAACTCGAATCGCACAGAGATCGGATGTGATTTGCACTGCAGTGCGGTGCGAATCACATCCGTTCTCATAAACCGCTGCAATGTGAACCCAGCCTTAGTGACACTGGCGACGGGGGGTGATTACGGGGTTAAACCTTTATTGGGGGGGTTAGGGGGGTACCTTAGAACTAAAGGGGGCTAACCCTAACTGCCCTAACAGTTATTACAGTCACAAATGACACCCGCCGGGTGATCAGGGGGTTAAACCTTTATTAGGTAATAAATGGCGGGTGCCCTGAAACTATAAAAAAATAACTAACCAACCAGCGTCACCTGTAACAGTTATATGGTGATCACTGGTGAAAGGGTTAACTAGGGGGCAATCAGGGGGCTTTATGCGGTAGTATATGGGGGTGCCTGGCGCTATAAAAAGCTGCGGCGAACCTAAATACCTACCTGCCTAACTAGCGTCACCTGTGACACTAATACAGCGATCAGAAAAATGATCGCTTATTAGGCTGGGTTCACACTGGAGCGATGCGGGAACGCCACAAATCCGCGGCGGGTTCCCGCATCGCATGCCTCCCGGCGGCAGTTCACACTGCCCTATGCGAACTGCTGGGATTGTCAGTGAAATGTTAATGACACCCCCAGATCAGTTCGCATATCGCAGTGCGATCTGCAAACTCGGATCGCATGGTGTGAACACCCATGCGATCCGATTCTGCTGCGGGCCAAAAAAAGGGTCCCGTGCGAATTTGCGGCGGGTGCGGCGGGTGCGATGCGAATTCAGCCATACTATCTGTATGGCTGAACTCGAATCGCACAGAGATCGGATGTGATTTGCACTGCAGTGCGGTGCGAATCACATTCTTTCTCATAAACCGCTGCAATGTGAACCCAGCCTTAGTGACACTGGCGACGGGGGGTGATCACGGGGATAAACCTTTATTGGGGGGGTTAGGGGGGTACATTAGAACTAAAGGGGGCTAACCCTAACTGCCCTAACAGTTATTACAGTCACAAATGACACCAATGCAAAAAAAAAAAAAAAAAAAATGACATTGGTGTCACTGTGACTGGGGGGCAGGGGTAATTGGGGGGGTGATCGGGGGGGTGTGAGTGTGCCTGGCATGTTCTACTGTGAAGTGTCGTGTTGGTGCAACTCACCGATCCTCTCTCCTCGGTGTCGGAACGAAAAATACCGACACGGAGGAGAGATTACATCACTTCCTCTCCTGTGTTTACATTACAGGAGAGGAAGTGATGTCACGAAGGATTTCTATTCGTCGGGAGCGATCGCGAGGGGGTGGCCATGAATGAATGGCCGCCCCCTCATCCCGGATCGCTCGCGAACGAATACCGACCGCCGCAGGCACCGGGCGGGGGCCCGATCGGGCCCCCGACCCACGGGAAGGCAGGGACGTACAGGTACGCCCATATGCCTGCCCGTGCCATTCTGTCGACGTACATCGTCGTGCGGCGGTCGGGAAGTGGTTAAAGAGTCAGTCCAGTTTAAAAGTATTTTACATACAGATTGAATCTGGTGGGCTTAAATATGAGGGGTTATCTTCCAATGGCAAGATTAACAGTAGCTTTATTTCTAACTCCTGTGCACCTAGGATTTTTGGGTGTTAATTCGAGCTCTGTGCACAAATTTCATTATACATATAGCACCCTGGTGTTTAGGCAGGGTTGCTCCTAAATTTACCTGCCAGGTGTAGTTACCTTGGCCTATTGTTAGAGATCAAATGATTTCACGCTAAGTCTGTACTTTCTAAACTTTTCTCTTCTGCCGCTACATGGCCAGGTACTTGGTGGCATTAGATATGAGAAGGGCACTGCAAGGTCAGATTATGGGTATATGGGGTGTCTCAGCCAATGGGCAGGGGTTTTCTTGTATCCCTTGGCATGCCGGGAGAGCCTATATATTTGGGTGAAGTCAAGTGATCTGTGTTCTGTGCCACCTGGACGGCTGTCTGGGTGAACATGTGTTGTATTGCCCTGGGCTGCTAGGCCAGAGATTGGGCCTATCCCAGGCACATCTGTTTGCTAGGCTGTCTGGGGGCCTATCCAGAAGCAAGAGAGAGCAGGGTTGGGATTGTGGCTTGCAGTCCAACCAGAAGTGATGGTTCTGCCAACCGAAGAACCTGTCGTGGTCGGAGGTAGAGGGGAACCCGTCACCAGTAAGGGACTATCTGCCTTATTACCAGGGACCACAATGAGTAACTGAAGCAAGTACCGGAGCAGCATTCTCACCAACCGGGGATGGTGAAGAATCAAGAAACTTCATTGGGTATCAAGCCAGGGACCCAGCCAGCAGAGTTGACGCTTGCAGAGCAGCCTTGTGTGCCAGGAGTGAAGCTTGAGAGGTATCTTGAGTGCCAAGCTAGGGACCCAGCAGAGAAGCGTGGGTGACGCTTGAGGAAGATATTACCGTGAAGAATGGAGGAGCTCAAGGGATTCAGTGGCAGTGAATCAGCAGGTCTAGTGAAAGACCGGGAGCTCAGTGGGCTGAAGAACTACAAGGAGTGATTGTAGTGGAAGTGAAGGAACTGTTATGTTTGTGTTAGGAATGGTTAAAGACTGTTGCCATAGGAGAAAGCATCCCTGCACATGCAGATATGGTCTTGCTGGATGCCTTTCCCTGCATGGCAGTCCTTCTGTTGATGGCTCGTAGTCTGCCAATAATCTTGCAACTACCTAAGGATGTCCTGGCCTTAACCCCCCCCCAAAAAAAAGTTTGTTAAGAGAAATAACGTTCTTTTGTATTCAATAAGTGTCTGGCGCCCACTAACTTTAAGTATTCTGCACCCACCATGCCTCACAACCCACTACATACAGAAGGATGTCAGCTCTCCCTGGCCCTGGAGGTTATAATCATTGGATCAAAGGAGGCCTGAGACCTTGCTACCTACATACACATGTGAAATACATAATGAACACATGTCATTATTACTGTCCAAAAATATTCCTTCATCAGTTGTCAGTCACCATCAGTATGCTTCACTGGAGTGTCATGATGAGTGCATATGATATTCTGTCAAAATATGGGAAATTTATTCTAAATGCTTGTTTTCAGAGCTGCTTGCCTTTGCACATTCTGGATTGTGAAATCCCATTTCTATTAGAAGTTTTAATGTTGAAATGTTGAAAAGTGATTCACCACTAGATGCCGCTCAAACATCACTAATAGCTCCAAGCAATTGAATTTTGTGTTTTAATAGTTATGGAAGGGAATAGCCAGCTGAAAAAATGTCAGACTAATTCAGACTATATAATAAGACACCAGCACGAACTGTCTGTTAATTTTGAAGAAGAGTTTTTATTCCTAAATGAGAAAGCAACATTGTTCCAGGCATGCTACATTCAGACTACCCGAATATTGCACATACAAAGGTTCTTGCAAGGAGTTTGCAAGACCCAGAATTGAGCACTTTTGTTGGACCTGCCAAACCATTCATCATACACCTCCATTATTACCACTGTCCAATAAGCTAAATTATTATTTTTTTATAATATTTATAAATTTTTTTAACAATTTCATACAACAGAAAGCACTGTATAAAACATATTAAATCTTCCAACTTTTGGCAATTACCCCAACCTCCTCAACATGCCTTCTTGAGCTTACATTTGTTCCTTCTTACTTGTTCAATTGGGCCCTAATCCTCCAACAACCAACATCTCTGTATACTACTTCTTCCTTTTAAACTCTGTCAAGCATTCCCACTCTCATCCCAATCACTAATTCAAAGCTGTTCCATTTTACATCTATATTCAACTTTCTTCAGCCATTCTCCTATTGTTGGATTCTCTATTTCCTGCCAATGTGTGGAGTGGAATTAAGCTTTTAGCAGTGTTTATTTTATCAAGTGCGGAATTAGACAATTTTTGTCACATTTTATTGCCATCTCCATTTCATGAAACAAACATACCCATGGGTCTTTGGGTAATTCTCAAGAGATATATACACCACTGCTCAAAGGCAGGTCCTGGGAACTCAGAGATAATTGCTCCAAGGTGAAGGGATCGGG
Source organism: Lithobates pipiens (assembly GCF_037356315.1). Classification (NCBI taxonomy): domain Eukaryota; kingdom Metazoa; phylum Chordata; class Amphibia; order Anura; family Ranidae; genus Lithobates; species Lithobates pipiens. The sequence goes on along the minus strand of NW_027507788.1, from coordinate 93,446,286 downwards.
GTGTGAGCCACAACATGCAGATAATGTGGATAATGACAGAACTCTGGATGGCCGCACTCCAATGCTAAAACAATGCTTTATTCAAATAATATTTAGGAAACAGCAAATGACATTGCAGCAAAAGATTCAACCAGCTATGAGTAAGCACTAGCCTTAGTGCAAAACCCGTCAGCTGTTAGCATCTTTTACTGTGATGTCATTTGCTGTGTCCTAAATATTATTTGAGTAAAGCATCGTTTTAGCTTTGGAGTGCGGCCATCCAGAGTTCTGTCATTATCCACATTATCTTTGGGTAGTTCTATCTTTGTAATCTCCTTGATCAGGGAAAGCACCTCCTTTCAAATTTTTTTTTATGTTAGGACAATCCCACCATATATGTGCTACATTCCCAGTTGAGTCACATCCCGCCAGCAGTTGGGAATTTTTTCTATATGGAATTCATGAGCTATATCTGGGGTTATATAACATCTAGATATACATTTATAGTTCATTTCTATAGTATTTGTGTATACGACTGAACAAAAGACTAATTTTATAATTCTTTTAATTTGCACGTCACTCACCCGTGTTCTCAATTGCTCTTGCAACAAAAATGGCACTAAAGTCAGATACTTCCAGTACACATCGTTCCTTATATACCAGACTATGGCCTAGGTCAGATGGAGAAAAAACAAAATCAGCGCCAAAGCACTGAAAACATTCCATTGGCAGGCAGGGATGTCTGTCTCCCCTGACATGCTGGGTGGGGAGGGGTGGTACCCGTGATGCGATCCACATCTGCTGTCCACGTTATGATCATATAGGAGCTTGGCTCCCCTGAATATTGTGTGTGGACTATCCCATCTACTCAGAAGGTGGTAGCAGCCAACTATGTGAAGACTATATATGACTCTTGATTTGACTTATATGTGTTTGCATAAACCTTAAGGTATGTGGGTTATTGAGCCACTATACTGAGTGACAAAATGTGTCTGTAACTGATATATATATATATATTGTTAATTTTAGTGTATGTATCACTGTGTGATACTTTCCTGAAGAAGCGGGCTATGTCCTGTGAAACGCAATCTGCATTGAGAAGCCACAGTGAGTCTCTCATCCCCCACTGCAGCGAGGTTGGTGAGAATCAACACTAAGAAGAACATATTTTTTTGCTTTCTTCTATGCCCTGGTTGTAGCACATGTGCAAATAATTTCATGCTTGTTCAATAATTTTACTCTGTATAATAAACATTTTTGATACCTTTTTACCCAATGATACCTTTATAGACCTTCAAGCTTAGTAGTTAGGGTTTTTTGTGTGAAGAAAAGAAGTGTTTGCTAATTTACTAAAGCGAAGTGGTGGAGATACCATATTGGACATCATGTGAGATGTGCAAGCACGATCCTTATCACAATGTCTTGGCCATAGTCAGGGATTCTGAGGTCACATGAATGTTCCTGTTCATGCAGAAGAGAAAGGAACAGATAAAGACTGGTAAATTATCAGTCACAAAGACATCTTACCACAGGGGAAACGGTAGCGATTGACCAATGTTTTCTAACCTCACAGTTTTCTTTCCCTTCTCATGGGTGAAAAGTTCTCTACCTTTCACATAGCAGGAGACTTCTCAGTTGAAATCTGGCTAAAACAACTTATTCAAGGTTAATGTCTTCCATGTCTTAATGTACCTTTAGACCAATATTATTTATGTTATTGGGATTATTCTTACTCTTGTGCTAAATCAATGTACAAACTAACTATTGAATGAAGGTTTAAAAACACTTATTGATAAGATTATTTGCAATCAAATCTGATCAAATCGACAAATATATCTAAAACTTTGTTGGAAGTGAAAGAGAGGAGGTTGTGAGAGGGCATTTAGGTGGAACGATTGTGTTACTGGGCAGCATTCCACCATCCCTCCACAATATTTATTTTATTTGGTTTGTATGTCTAATGGTTTTATCTTTTACAGTCTTAGCTGCAGTTGAGTTCTTGCCAGTAGGTAGGGTCTGGGACATCTGATGGGAAGGCAGCCACTTATAGCCATTAACTTGGTGTGTCATGTCTGCAACCTAGCCCTGGCATCCAATGATCGGGATGTGTTCATTCCAGGTCTGCTTTTTATTTACTGATCTAACATGACATTTGCTGGCAAGGAAATTTTTTGATTAAAGTGATTCAAAGGCTAAACCATTTTTTTTACATAAAAATGTTCTACAACTTTCTGTGCACCCCCCTCCCAAAAAAAAAAAAAAATACCTGAAGTCCTCTATCGATCCAATGCTGTATCAGGCTGCATCCATTCTTTCCATGCTCTTACAAGTCTGGCCGATATCAGCCATTGGGCTTCTGCTGCTGTCAGTCAAATCTCTTGAGGAGAAAGTGGGGCTGAGCCTATAGACCACGGATGGCGAACCTTGGCACCCCAGATGTTTTGGAACTACATTTCCCATGATGCTTAACTCTACTGCAGAGTGCATGAGCATCATGGGAAATGTAGTTCCAAAACATCTGGGGTGCCATGATTCGCCATTGCCAGACTCACACAGCTCGGCTCAGAAGCGAGCCTGCAGGTCTGCCCCATAGCAAGTGACTTACTATGGGGGCACTCAGAAAAGAAGAAGAGCCAAGAGTGCCTGTGGGGGACCCCAGAAGAGGAGGTTTGGGGTAACTCTGTGCAATACAGAGCAGGTACGTAGAACATAGTTATTATTTTAAGAAAAAAAAAGACTTTCCAAAGACCTTAATTGTTGGGCAGTTGTCTCCATATAGTTAATTTTTTGCTGCTTCTATTTAAAGAAGAGCTTCACCCAAAAAGAGCAGTTCCATTTTAAGGCCTCCGCTACTCCTCATTTGGCACTGTTGTGGGGGGGGGGGGGGGGTAGGTATCTGGTTTTCCTCCCCCCTCAGTCTTCAGGGACATGTCATGTATCCCAGAGGACTATGGGACCATTCACAATACTCAGCATGGCTCATGCATGTGCAGTGGCCACACGGCTTTGAATGCACAAGCTGTCACATCCAGATGCCCACAGTTGAGATGGGAATGTTTGGGACCGAAGACAGGTGGAGAAAATAACCCTGGTGAGCACAGAACTGGATCCTGGGACAAGTGAGTGTTTATTAAAAGTCAGCAGCTACAGTTTTTGCAGCGGTTGACTTTTAATTTTTACAAATACTGCAGCTCCTCTTTAAATACTTGTTTCCATTTACCTCCTATATTTACCTTCCCATTGCTGTAGCTCAGATTGTTGCCAGCACGCTATAATTCTTTTAGGTAGGTTTACAGAGTTAACATTTAATTAAAATGTTCACATTTTTATTTCAGCACCCAGTAATTTAAAATAGCAGTTGCATAATTATAGTGCATTTTTTTCATAATTAAATATAGTGAGCATATTTTGTCTGCGCAGCTCTTTTTAAATCAATGAACATCCTGAAATAGCAAAATGATACTGAGGAATACGGGTCAAGTGATTTTTCTGGTAAACCATATCTAAAGCAAAATCTCTATTTTTTAGTTTTGAAGAGTGTAGGGAAAGTATAAAACACCCCATCTCAGGTTTTTTTTTTTTTTTTTTTAACAGATGCATAAAAGTGGTTTCCCTTCATCTACTACCTGGTAGACACAACAGTAAGTGAGGGAAATAATATCTAAGGCAGTTGGCACTGCACTAAGAATTCCCATTGGAAGATTTCCCGGTTGTTCCAGTGACGACTTAAAATTTTGGATTTTCCTTCACTTTCCATTGGTCACCAGGACAAATAATGAGGGTAAAGCTCAGCAGGGAAACAGAACAATAGACATCTGTTAGGATTGCTAATCTTTTGCTACTTCATCCATGTTGCTTCAGTTACACTTAAATTGCTCCATACCCATACTGTAGAAAAAAAAGTAGTAATCCATAATAACGAATCCCCTGCTTAAACTCAAACAGGAAACAGAAGTGGATGCTGTGGGAAAAAGTGCAATTGTTTTTTTTTTATTGGCTCCTGCAGTCAACATAGAAGCATATAGACACCTCTGACGTACAGTTGCCCTTGTTCTACTAAAGCAAAATCATTAGTTGTTGAAGGTGAAATATTGTTTCTTTTTTTCAAAATTGTCGGTGGTTTTTTGATTTTATAGCGCTAAAAATAAAAATCGCAGAGGTGATCAAATACCACCAAAAGAAAGCCATATTTTGGTTAAAAAAAGGACATCAATTTTATTTGGGTACAGCATCGAACGACCGCGCAATTGTCAGTTAAACGCAGTGCCATATCACAAAAAATGTCCTGTTCAGGAAGTGGGGGGTGGGGAGTTAAATCTTCCAGAGGTGAAGTGAGTATACATAAAAAAGATCAAGGCCGGGTTCACATATGTGCGGCCACGAGTTTGTGCCTTGGGTCCAGTGCGTGTCTGTTCACCCGTTCAGGTGCAATTCAGGTCTGAATTTTTGCCTGAATTCGCACCTGAACCAAAACCAAACAGGCACAGGAACCTTTGCAATCTGCTCCGTGGCAGCCGGCTCCATTGAGAGACGGTCACACTCGCCTGTCATGCTAATTGGATGCGAGGGAAACCCTCATCAAATTCACATATATGTGAACCCGGCCTGAGAGCAGGTAGAAGCTTTAAAATGTCCATAAACATGTTGATCGTTAGTAATTGTTTCTGGTCTCATTTGCAATGAAAAGAAGTAGACACTCTCTAGCCAGCAGACAAATGTTTTAAATTTACCATTGTATGTTCCAAAGGGACTTAATTAATGTTCAGAACAACATCAATTAGTCCAAAGCAAATGAGAAGGTAACAAGCAATCCTATCTTCCGGCCCATGATCCCTTCCAGTCTCACTTATCCACTTTTCTTGACAATTTTCACTAACAGAAAGAAGGCTCACTTTTGGGCCAATGACTTCAATGTTAATATTTGGAGGTTCACTGCAATTTGTGTTTTGGGTAAAGTCCCGAATACATGTGTCCAGCTTCCAAAATCCAAACCTTTTTAGGTTTGCTAAAACATTCCAGAACAATTAGGCCTCATTCACACAAGCGTATCTAAGTGTACATTCATGTGAAGGGCTGAGTTTGCCCACATGGGATGCAAATGTGTTTAATGCCGCGTACACACGACCGGACTTTTCGACAGACTTTCGATGGAGTTCTGACAGAGTTCTGATGGACTTTCTGAATGAACGGACTTGGCCACACACAATCACACCAAAGTCCGACGGATTCGAACGTGATGACGTACGACCGGGGCTAGCTAGGGCTAGCTGCCCTAGCGTCGGTTTTTGTCCGTCGGACTAGCATACACACGAGCGGATTTCTCGGTAGGAACTGGGTCCGGCGGAGTTCCGGCAGAAAAATTTGAAACATGTTCCATTTCTAAAGTCTGTCAGACTTTTGCAAATCAAAAGTCCGCTGCAGCCCACACACGATCGAATGGTCTGCTGGAATCGTTCCGTCGGACCTTTGATGTTGAAAAGTCCGGTCGTGTGTACGCGGCATAAGGGGGATACAGTCGCTGGTCCCAATTTAACAGTTGGGCAGATTTGGGCAGACAGTGTTTGTTTAGGGACATGCACCCACACGGCTGTCAAATTGGGACCGCTGGCTGTTCCAACAGACCGAAATGGGACTTCCTGCATGTGGATTCACGGAAAACACTTGTGCATCCCATGTGGGCAAGCACAGCTCTTTGAGCAGATTGACGCTTAGATATGCCTGTATAAACAAGGTCTTAGAGTTATATATCTTTTAAAAAGGTCAGCACTGCTGACGCCTGCTTTTACGATACTGATAGTCACTATCTGCAATACTGTGTGTTCTTCTAAAAGTCAAACTTACAATCTGGCCTATTATGATCACCAATGCAAGGTATTCACTGCAATGTCTCTGACACAATCAGGGAAACATATGGCTGCATAGCATAATCTCTATATAACTTTGCAATAGAGAGTCATGCTTAGAATCTTTTTTTTTCTTTCATCAAACAATATAGAACACAGCTATTAGCAATTATCCACATAGACAATATTTTCTCGCAGTGAAGTCCAAAGTAGCTCTGGGGTAACAGAGATGAACAGCTGGAGAAACCAAAGGCCCAAGGATGAAGAAACACCACAGTGCAACAGCAGTACCCTGGTAGCAGTGGTGGTGGGGTGCCCCAGAGTAGTTGGGTCTTTTAGAGAAGCTGAGTATTACTGGGCTCTGAACTAGCTGACTGCATGTCAGTTCTGAAAGTGGAGGGTCTCTCACCTGGCAGCAGATCACCTGCCCACTACCTCTGCCTTATCAGATGTGGGCTCCATGAGCTACAGAGGGAAGGGTGTAGAGAAGTATATTACACATTGTCTCTGGGCATGTCCAGGAACCTAGTGAGTTGGGGGAAAAAGGGGTTAAAAGGAGCCTGCATCTGCCTTTGGGCATGGTGAGTAAACGGCACTCTGCTAAAGTTATGATTTTGTCAAAAAACTATTTATCATATTTATACAACGTATAAATACGGATACTTTTCCACGTCTATAATCACTGACTATCTCCAGTATGATGTTAAATTGGTAGTTTTAACAGTTACATTTTTTTGTGAAAGCAACATGGCGTAAGGAAGAATTTCTCTTTAAAACCACTGTGATTGCACACAAATCTGTCTGTCCTGTGGCGTCTTGTTTTAGTGTTGGTTTAAACCAGCCATTATCAACCAGGGTTCCTCTAGAGGTCACTAGGGAACCATCTGAGGGTTCCTGCAAAGATCCAGGTTTAATGCCACTTGGCAGAGCCAGCAACATGGCACCAATGATCTGTTTAGCTGTTGATAAGAGTGGCATTCTGAAAACCACTGTAAGGGCACTTTTCCTGCTGAATATCAATGTAAGGGTAGTTGGATTAGTCAGGCCATAAATGGGGCAAATTTTTTTCCTGCAGATGGAAAATAGTGCCGGACCTGCAAAGTTATCTTATTAAGATTGCTATCTCAAAGCCCAGGCATTGCATGTTTAGGTTTAGGCAATGGTAGCGAACATTGGCACCCCAGATGCTTTGGAACTAGATTGCCCATAATGCTCAACTACACTGCAGAGTGCACGAGATATCATGGGAAATGTAGTTCCAAAACATCTGGGTGCAAAGGTTCGCCATCACTGATCTAGGGGAACAATAAAAGAAAATGTGCTTACATGATCTTCTGCTCCTCCCTGCTGCTAGACCAATCCCTGCAATGTCTTCTCCCCCAAACTCCAGCAGCCTAGTGTCATGGAATTATCAACACCGATGCTGGGCTATCAACATGTTGACGTCAAGGGACAGTCCACCACCGGAGCATGAAGGAGCAGAGAGTCAGGTAAATAAAACTGTTTCTAGACAAAATGAGCATTACAAGGGATAATTTAAAATTTTCCTGGAGTTAGACTTTAAAATATTGAGGTTAGTAATTACATTACTATTGATACACACTATTAAACACTGCATTGCCACCTGCTGGTACAGATAGGTATAATGCATATGTATAGTTCACAGTATATAAATCTACTATGCTGCTGTTCTTCCAACACCCCATCTCAACAGAATGTGCTTTGTCAAATTATATTCAGCTTTTTCTGGAAATAACTATGACATTCCTTCGACAAAGTCTTGGTGGGTACATCAGCCATCATCTCCTCTGATGGGCAATATTGAATTTCAAAAACACCTTCGTCTTGATTGTCCCTCAGGAGGTGTTACTTGACATTAATGTGTTTGGTTCTAGGATTGATCCTTTCTGATTGGGTAAGCTTTATACATCCCTGGTTGTCTTCAAAAATGGGAATTGGTTTTGACATGTCTACCCCAATGTCCACAAAAAATCGATATTGCTTCTTGACATGCGTGTGCAGCTGCAATGTACTCTGCTTCAGTTGAAGATAGAGGAACAGTTGCTTGCTTTCGACTAGCCCAACTTATGGTTCCTTCCTCATACTGGAAGATGAATCCACTTGTGGATTTGTGGTCTGTGCAGTCCCTGGCCCAATCAGCATCCACATATCCAGCCATTGTTGGATTAGATGTTGCTGGTAACAGTAACTTCATCTGCATGGTTCCTTTGAGGTACTGCATCACTCATTTTACTGCGTTCCAGTCATGCTGACAAGGAGCTGAGACTCCTGCATAGCATGCCCACTGCTGCAGCTATGTCTGGTCTTATCACAGTGGCAACATATAGCAGCTTAGCGATTGCTCTGTGTTACATGTCATTGTTAGGTAGTAAGTTTTCTGCTTCATTGCTCGATAGCTAGCCTGGTTCAATAGGACTTTTCACTTCATTTGCATCTTGCATATGGAGTTGTTCCAAGGTTTCTGAGACTGGTTGAGAAGATAATGTTCATCTTCTTCTCTATTTGGGTTCCCAGATAGTAGCTAATGTTCCTTTGCTCTTTGATTTCAAAATTTTATTTTAGCTTGTGAACTGATTATAATCCCTTTCTTGTTCAAAACAAGTTATAATGTCATTAACAGAGATAAGGATGTATATCCATCTGTATTCTTGATTCGTGGAGTAGAGACAGGGTCTGCTTTACATCTTGAGAATCCCTCTCTGGTAAGTACTTTGTTCACTTTCTCATTCCATATCCTTGCACATTGTTTAACCACCTCGCGCCCGCCCTATAGCCGAATGACGGCCGTAGAGCAGGCGCGTTCGTCCGGGAGGCCGTCCCTGGACGTCCTTATGTTTACTTCCGCAATGCGCGCCGCCGCGGGCGCGCATCGAGGAAGTTCTGTGTTCGCCGTGTCCCCCGGGGACAGGCAAACACAGATCGCTGTAAACGGCCAATCACAGCGGCCGTTTACAGCGTGATCGGCGTGTCCAATGGGAAATGATCTCATATGTAAACATATGAGATCATCTCTCAGCGCCGCTCTCCCTCCTCACACAGACAGTGTGAGAGGGGAGAGATGAACTGCTGCAGCGGCAGTTGGAAAAAAAAAAGTAAAAAAAAAAAGTGCCATCCTCCCCCAGCAGTGCCATCCGCCCCAGTGCCATCTGCCCCAGTGCCATCCGCCCCAGTGCCTTCCACCCCAGTGCCATCCACCCCAGTGCCATCCACCCCAGTGCTACCTGCCCCCAGTGCCATCCACCCCAGTGCTACCTGCCCCCAGGGCCATCCACCCCAGTGCTACCTGCCCCCAGTGCCATCCACCCCAGTGCTACCTGCCCCCAGTGCTACCTGCCCCCAGTGCCACCTGCCCCAGTGCCACCTGTTGTCAGTGCCATTTGTCCCCAGTGCCATCTGTCATCAGTGCCACGTATAAGTGCCATCTGTCGTCAGTGCCATGTGTCATCAGTGCCACATAGTGCCATCTGTCATCAGTGCCACGTATTAGTGCCATCTGTCATCAGTGCCACGTATCAGTGCCATTTGTCATCAGTGCCACCTGTCAGTGTCATGTGCCATCTGTTGTCAGTGTCACGTGTCATCAATGCCACTTATCAGTGCCATCTGTCATCAGTGTCACGCGTCATCGGTGCCATGTATTAGTGCCATCTGTCATCGGTGGCACGTATTAGTGCCACGTATTAGTGCCATCTGTCATCAGTGCCACATATTAGTGCCACGTGTCTTCAGTGCCACGTGTCATCAGTGCCACGTGTCATCAGTGCCACATATTAGTGCCATCTGTCATCAGTGCCACATATTAGTGCCATCTGTCATCAGTGCCACATATTAGTGCCATCTGTCATCATTGCCACGTATCAGTGCCATCTGTCATCAGTGTCACGTGTCATTGTCCTGGTGCTTCAAAAGTGTAATAAATAGTCAACAAGTTAGATGTGTAATTTATGTTCCTAGAACATGTGATGGCGCTACCTGCATGTTGGACCTCTCTATGTGGCCAGGCTGTGAAAAAGTCCCACACATGTGGTATTGTAATACTCAGGAGGAGTAGCAGAATTTTTTGGGGGGTGTCATTTGTGGTATACACATGCCACGTGAGAGAAATAACCTATTACAATGACAATTTTGTGGAGAAAAAAAAAATGAAAAATCGTAATTTTACAAAGAATTGTGGGAAAAAAAATGACAACATCACAAAGCTCATTATGCCTCTTACTAAATACCTTGGAATGTCTACTTTCCAAAAAGGGGTCATTTGGGGGGTATTTGTACTTTCATGACTTGTTCGGGTTGCAAGAAGTGAAATAGGCCACCAGTACATCAGATGTGATCAATTTTGTGCGATTCGCACCAGAGCTTGTAGACTCTCTAACTTTCACAAAGACCAAATAATATCCACTAATTTGGGTTATTTTTACCAAAGATATGTAGCAGTATAAATTGTGGCCAAAATTTATAAAGAAAAATTAATAATTTGCATAATTCTGTCACAGAAACAAAGAAATATGCGTTTTAAAAAAAAAAATCGGTCTTTTTTCATTTATAGAGCAAAAAATAAAAACCCCAGAGGTGATCAAATACCACCAAAAGAAAGCTCTATTTGTGGGAAAAAAAGGACAAAAAATTCATTTGGGTACAGTGTTGCATGACTGAGTAATTGTCATTCAAAGTGTGAGAGCACCGAAAGCTGAAAATTGGTCTGGGCAGGAAGGGTGTTTAAGTGCCCAGTAAGCAAGTGGTTAAGACCGTAGATGCTCTTCTGAAGTTTACACACAAGGTTGTCTCCTTGCTCAAACTCTGGTGGTTTCTCCCTGTAGAGATCTTCCTTAATGTCTCCATATAGTAAAGCAGTTTTAACATTTAGATATTTTACTTTTTTCCCGGCTGCAACTCTAAGAAGGGGTATGATGGTGGAGTGTTCTAAGGCAGGAGCGAATGTTTCATTGTGATCTTCACCGAATTTATGGGAGTAACCCTTGGCAATTAATCTGGCTTTGTATTTATGGATACTCCCTTCTATGTCTGACTTAACTTTGAACGCCCACTTACTTCCTATAGTTTTGCGGTTAGGAAGGAGCTCTGTGTGTGTCAAGGTTTTATTTTCTTGAAAATGAATTTAGGCATTGTGAGTTCCACCTCTTGTTCTGACTCCTGCACAGGTTTGCTTTGGCGACCTTTCCTTCTGATTTGCTTGGCATATTCACTTCACAGCTTTCAGGGATCAGTGTTTCTGTTGATCCCATAAAAATAATAAAAATGGCTTATTGTCACTTTCTCAGTCATTGGGTGTAGGATTCTGTAATTCTGTAGTTTGCTCACTTTAGCCTACTAGAATACCCTATATTCTCCAGCTTAGATCGCTTTTTACTTGGAATATAGGTATATGCTTTACATCCAAACACCCCGATGTGCCCTATGCTAGGCTTTGATCAATGCCACATTTCAAATGGAGTACTTTTAATGGCTGACGGTAGTCTGCTCTGTAGGTAGGTTACAGTAATGACTACTTCTCCCCAGTATTTGTGAGTTAGGTTAGCACCGACAACATGCACCTGGCCATTTCTATAAGAGGGCGATTTTTCCTTTCTGCCACACAGTTTTATTAAGGAGTGTATGGTGTGGTTGTCTTGAGGTATGAGGACACTCCTTTGCTTATATATTCTTCCCCATTGTCGGTGTGTATTATTCCTGGTTTCAGTTGGAATCTGTTGCTAGACATGACATGAACTCTTAAAGTTTCTCTGATGTTTTATTCTTGTGTTTTGTCAGATAAGTAGTTGTGTACCTGGAATAATAATCAATGAAAATCAGTAGATATCTGTTCCCACCTAAAGTGGGAGTTTTCACTGGAACACATAAATCACTGTGTATGAGCTGCAGGAGGTTTTTCTTTGAGATGCCTGTAGAAGGGGAGCACATGTGGCTTTAGATTCAATACGGCATTTGCATTTCATGAGCTCTTTGCAAGGCATTATTGTCAAATCTTCTGATAAACCTCTCTTTATAATGTCCTGTATAGCTTTTGGACTTCTGTGCCCCAGCCGTGTGTGCCATACGTCAATACATTTGCTGTGTAGGTCATTAGAGACTAGAGTGGCTTGCTGGACTGTGGTGGCGAGCCTGTATAGGTGATCATTCGATTTTCCGTGTGCTAGGAATTGCTTATTATTGTGAATTGTGCATTCATCACCCTGGATCTTACCTGTGAGACTGTTACTTGCAAGACTTTTCACTGATAGAAGGCTGCCTTCTAGTTCTGGAACATACAGCATTGTCTTTACAATGATACTCTGCTTGCCTTGTGGTGTAATGCAGTTCAGGAAGCTCTGGCCTTTATCTTCTGATGTGATGCTTTTCCCATTTGCTTTGTCTTTTGCACTGTAATGAAACACATGTTTGTGAAAAAGGTCTCTTTGCTAGTCATGTGGCTTGTTGCCACTCTGTTTAACTTTAAAGGTGGCACTCCATGATGTGTCTGCATTTTCCTTTGTGGCTGATTTGACTCTTTCTTTTCTGGACAGGTTTAGCTTTCGCTGCTCGTCTTTCCAGATAGAACAGTTCTTTTTTAAGTGACCAATTATTTTACAGTGAAAACTGGCTCTGCTTTCTTTGTTGTGCTTTGTGCCTTTTTACATCTTAAAAAAAAATTAAAAGTCAGCAGCTGCAAACACTGCAGCTGCTGACTTAATAAGCACACTTACCTGTCCAGGACGCCCTCGATGTCGGCCGCCCGAGGCCGACCCGTCCCTCGGCTCTCGGGTCCCGGCGCCACCATTCTTTTTAAGGGAAACAGGCAGTGGAGCCTTGCGGCTTCACTGCCCGTTTCCTACTGCGCATGCGCGAGTCGCGCAGCGCTTTGTGAATGGGGCGCGCTGTGTTCTGGGACACACAGTTCCCAGAACACAGCGTGACCCATTACCCAGAAGACAACGCGACGAGGAGAGAAGAGAGCAGATCTCCGCGGAAGAGGAAGAGGCAGATTTGGATTATGTGCCTAGCAACAGGCATTTCTGGTAAGTAAAAAAAAAAAAATGTGTTCATTTTTTTTTTAGATTTTTTTCTAATTTTTTATGTATTTTTTTTTTCAGGGTGGCCCTCCACTTTAAGAGCTTTGTCATCATGGTGCGTATTTTCTTTCCTTCTGTCATATTCATAAATTAATTTTCCTTTGACATGTTCCAGTGTTAGGCCTGATTCGCACCTATGCTTTTTTAGTGCTTTTTGCATTTTGCAGATATGCACTACAGAACGTGTTCCATGGGAAACCATGTTAAATTGGCTGCAGTGCAAATCTGCAAAATGGGAAAAGTACTAAAAAAAGGTTTGGATCAGGCCTTAGCTCCTGCTCGGATCTGGTTTCTAAAGCTACATAGTTACATAGTTACATAGTTAGTCAGGTTGAAAAAAGACACAAGTCCATCCAGTTCAACCTTAAAAACAAATAAATACAATAAAAAATCTAAAGCGTTAATAAGAGAAGTATATGTCTCTGGAAGGCTGCAGAACAGCAGGGCAACAATATGGTTATCTTTGATGTCCTCTCCAATGGCACACAGCTGCTCTAGGATTTCTAGCACAGCATTCACATAGTCACACATTTGCTGGCCTTCTAGTCTCATATTATACAACTTCCTTAGTAAAAACAGCTTACTGTTGAGACTTGAACACTCATGCAATTTTTGTATTGAAGTCCACATACCTTTGGCCATTTTCTCTGTTCTTATGTGGATAAACTGGTAATTTTCCACTAGTAAGCTTATAGTTGCTTTTGCCTGTCTGTCTTTTCTGTCCCATTCATCTGTGTCTCCATTTGTGAGTCTGTCTGTATTCAGCACTTGTCACAAGTCATCCTTGCTGAGAAGCATTTCCAGTTTAAACTTCAACAGCTGGTAATTGGCATTCTTCAGCTTTGCTATTGCAAACATGACATCTGAACCACTTGCCATCTTTCAGTAGTTTGTATACAGTACTCACAGAGTTGCAGAGTTCTCTTTCCAGTGCCTGGATGCTGCTGGGTGCACTGGGCCCATAACCTGTTAGCAGGATATCCAAATAATGCGCTGAAAGCTTCTTGTTTGCAGAGAATACTTTTACTTTTCATGGAGTAATATCAGAGTATGTCTTACAGCATGAAGACAGGAACAACAAACAAGTGCACTGAACAGAGGAAAGATAATACTTCCTCTCAATACATTGCCATAGATTAGTGATGGTGAACCTTGGCACCCCAGATGTTTTGGAACTACATTTCCCATGATGCTCATGCCCTCTGCAGTGTAGTGGAGCATCATGGGAAATGCAGTTCCAAAACATCTGGGGTGCCAAGGTTCACCATCACTGCCATAGATACACACTACATAACACTACAGTGCCACCTGCTGGTATAGACAGATATAATGCATATATATATATATATATATATATATATATATATATATATATATACACTACCGTTCAAAAGTTTGGGGTCACATTGAAATGTCCTTATTTTTGAAGGAAAAGCACTGTACTTTTCAATGAAGATAACTTTAAACTAGTCCTAACTTTAAACAAATATACTCTATACATTGCTAATGTGGTAAATGACTATTCTAACTGCAAATGTCTAGTTTTTGGTGCAATATCTACATAGGTGTATAGAGGCCCATTTCCAGCAACTATCACTCCAGTGTTCTAATGGTACAATGTGTTTGCTCATTGGCTCAGAAGGCTAATTGATGATTAGCAAACCCTTGTGCAATCATGTTCACACATCTAAAAACAGTCTAGCTCCTTCCAGAAGCTACAAAACTGACCTTCCTGTGAGCAGATTGAGTTTCTGGAGCATCACATTTGTGGGGTCAATTAAACGCTCAAAATGGCCTGAAAAAGAGAACTTTCATCTGAAACTCGACAGTCTATTCTTGTTCTTAGAAATGAAGGCTATTCCATGCGAGAAATTGCAAAGAAATTGAAGATTTCCTACAACGGTGTGTACTACTCCCTTCAGAGGACAGCACAAACAGGCTCTAACCAGAGTAGAAAAAGAAGTGGGAGGCTGCGTTGCACAACTAAGCAAGAAGATAAGCACAGTAGAGTCTCTAGTTTGAGAAACAGACGCCTCACAGGTCCCCAACTGGCATCTTCATTAAATAGTACCCGCAAAACACCAGTGTCAACATCTACAGTGAAGAGGCGGCTGCGGGATTTTGGGCTTAAGGGCAGAGTGGCAAAGAAAAAGCCATATCTGAGACTGGCCAATAAGGACAATGACCCTAAACACACCTCCAAATTGTGCAAGAACTATTTACAGCAGAAGCAGGCAGCTGGTATTCTATCGGTAATGGAGTGGCCAGCACAGTCACCAGATCTGAACCCCATTGAGCTGTTGTGGGAGCAGCTTGACCGTATGGTACGCCAGAAGTGCCCATCCAACCAATCCAACTTGTGGGAGCTGCTTCTAGAAGCGTGGGGTGCAATTTCTCCAGCTTACCTCAATAAATTAACAGCTAGAATGCCAAAGGTGTCCAATGCTGTAATTGCTGCAAAAGGAGGATTCTTTGACGAAAGCAAAGTTTGATGTAAAAACAATGTTATTTCAAATACAAATCATTATTTCTAACCTTGTCAATGTCTTGACTCTATTTTCTATTCATTTCACAACGTATGGTGGTGAATAAGTGTGACTTTTCATGGAAAACACAAAATTGTTTGGGTGACCCCAAACTTTTGAACGGTAGTGTATATATATATATATATATATATATATATATATATATATATATATATATATAGTTCACAGTATATACAGGTACTATGCTGCTGTTCTTACTACGTTCCCCACAGTCTCCTTGGCTTGTAATGTAATGTAACACAAATGTAAATTGAAAAGCCACACCACTGCTAAAATATCCAGATACAACTTTGTTACAATATAAGTCAGGAGGACAATTCAAATAATATCAAATGCATTCAAGGGTTTAAAAATATACCCTTCATTAGGGCGTGAGAATGAAAACATTGTGAATAGAATTGAAGTAAACTAGACCTTTAGTGCTATTTCTTCCAGATATCATTAGAAACATAGGTCTTGTCAGCAACTGATTTGGCTGCCAAATCAGCTACTCTTTGGATTGTCCCTCTGACTTTTTGTGGAATAAATTTGCATCTGGGCCCAGGGCTGGGACAAGGGGCGGCCAGGAGGCGTGGCTGTGGTATCATGTGAGGTGGGGGGCACCATGAGGACATTGGGTGGAGGGGATTTCTGTTGGAAGGGGTAATTTGGGGGTGGCAAGGGGTAAGAAGTGTTCTAGGAGGGGACATTTGGGGAGTGGTAATTTGAGGTGATTTGTGTGGGGAGGGGGAAGAGGATGTGTGCTAGGTGGTTTGTGCTAGAAAAGGTAATATGGTGGAGAAGGAGGAGATTTGTGCTATGAGGGAAAATTCGTTTTTTGAGGGGGGAATTCTTGCTAGTATGGGGGATTGGCATTTGTGCTGGTAGGGGGATTTGGAGCGGGGGGAAGAGGATGTGTGCTTGGAGGGGAAATCTGAGCGGCAGAGGATTTGTGCTAGGAGGGGGATTTTTGTTTTAGGGGGCTTGCGATGGGGGCATATGGGGAGGGAGAGAATTTGAGCTGGGGGGTAAAGATTTGTGCTAGGAGGAGGGATTGCAGCAGGGGGTTGGATGGAGGGGGGAACTCGTGAATAGGGGGTAAGCATGCATATTAGTGCTGGATTTTTTTTGGGGGGTGGTGGGTTTGCTGACAAATAATGCTAATATGTCTTATTTTTTTCCTGCTCCACATCTTAAGGGGGCGCCATTTGACATGTTCGCCCTGAGATTTAGATTGTCTTATCCAGGCACTGTCTGGACCTTTTATCAGTGGTGAGGTGTTTCAATTTACATTTTTATCAATCTGGATTCTGTATATTGCCAATTCTGTATGACTATAGGCATTCTGACTACCACTTTAAAGGGGTGCATTGTAAAGGACATTGTTCCTAATGACTTCTAATGAATTGATTTAAGCAGGGGTTCCCTGAAATCAGAAATTGATTTAAATGGTTGCTCTGTTGAGAAAGGCTGGGCTAAACTATTTACCAAATCACTACATCAGCTTAATGGCACCAGAACCTGGACTGTCACTGTCCTCACATAGCCAGATTGATGTGTCAATACTGTGCAATCCTATTACAAAGCAATTATAATAAGACCACAGATCACATTGTAGATGGAAACCTGGCTTGTACATCGTCAACTGTTCGGTGAGGTCAATGACTGGACATGATATAAAACTGCTGATGGGTCTGCAGCTTAAAGACAAAGAAGGCATTGCAACTACAGAGTCAGGAATCATATATAAACAATATTTAAAGGGGTTGTAAAGTTTGTAATATTTAAAAGCGTTGTAAAATAGAATTTTTAAAGCAGCTTACCTGTAAAGTACTTTTCTTTGAAGTACATCACGGAACACAGAGCCATAGTAGTTACTATATGGGTTATAGGCCACCTTCAGGTGATGGACACTGGCACACCCTAAGACAAGAAGTTCACTCCCTATATAACCCCTCCCACTACTGGGAGTACCTTAGTTTTGTAGCAAAGCAATACACATGTATACCAAAAAGAAGGGAGGGACCTCTGTACCCCGTGATGCACTTCAAAGAAAAGGATTTTACAGCTAAGTTGTTTTAAAAATCCTATTTTCTTATACATCACAGGACACAGAGCCGTAGTAGTTACTATGTGGGATGTCCCATAGCGATGCCAACTGAAGTGAGGGAGACAACAAAAGTATGGCACCAAGAGACTAGAGGACTTATACTGCTGCATGCAGTAAACTGCACCCGAGGGCGATATCCTCATAACCTTTTACATCTATTTGATAGAACCTGGTATATGTATGGACTGAAGACCAAGTTGTGGCCTTGTAGATTTGAGCCATGGAGGCTTGGTGATGCACTGCCTAGGAAGTAATAACAGCCCTGGTGGAGTGCACTTTAATATGAAAATGTGGAATGTTCCTCTTTAATCCATAAGCTTGAACAATCACTTGACGAATCCATTTAGAAAGTAGATTTCTACGCTGCCTGTCCTCTCTTAGGGCCTTCTGGCAATACAAAGAAAAAGATCTGTTTTTTTAATCTGAGCGGTCACTTTC
This sequence comes from Lithobates pipiens, assembly GCF_037356315.1. Classification (NCBI taxonomy): domain Eukaryota; kingdom Metazoa; phylum Chordata; class Amphibia; order Anura; family Ranidae; genus Lithobates; species Lithobates pipiens. The sequence goes on along the minus strand of NW_027507788.1, from coordinate 93,428,303 downwards.
ATATCGACCTTGACTGCTCTCACCACATCAAGAGAATGTAGTGACCTTTCTCCGCAGAACGAGGTTCTGGAAAAAATGAAGACAGAACAATATCCTGGTTTAAATGAAAACCTGACACTACCTTTAGTAGGAAATTAGGATGAGGACGCAATACAACCTTATCCTTATGAATAATCAAATATGGCTCTTTACAAGAAAGAGCAGCCAACTCTGATACTCTTCTGGCAGAGCATATGGCAAACAAAAAAAAATGAAATTTCCTTGTCAAAATGACCAAGGGAATATCTTGTATTGGCTCAAAAGGCTGTTTCTGTAATGCCGACAGCACTAAATTCAATTCCCAAGGGTTCAGGGGTGACCTAACTGGAGGATTAATCTGCGTTACCCCCTGAATAAAGCTACGAGAGTGTGAAACAAATGGTTGTTGAAAAAAAACACAGATAAGGCCAACACCTGGCCTTTGATAGTAATCAAGGCCAGCTTCATTTCTAATCCCATCTGTAGAAATTCAAGGATCCTACCTATGACATATTTCCTGGAGTGCCAACCCCTGGATTCACACCAGAAGACATATGCCTTCCAGACTCTATAATATATGACTCTGGAGGACGGCTTCCTAGCATTAACCAAAGTAGAAACCAGGGCTGTCTTTAATATTGATTGGACCCTGAGAAACCCCCCCATGCAGTTTTGCTCTCCACCTGCTCTGAGACATACAATAGATAGCAGCTAGACTCAAAATCAGTTTACTGAATCAGATCAGGCAGCTATTGAGATTCGTCAGAGGTTACAGTGTATCATTACAGCTCACCGATTGGTTGCTAGAGGTTACAGCACACATTACGGCTCGCTGATTTGTTACTAGAGGTTACAGCACATGATTTCTGCTTGTTGATTGGTTGCTAGAGATTACTGTGAATATAACCTCAGGGGGGCATGATATACATATCAATGCCGCCAGCCGCCGATATTTACATATGAATGCCACTGCTATTTACATATGAATGCAGCTGCTATTTATATGTTAACACAAGGTCTGCAGGAGAGTCATCTGTACTAATAGGGCAGAGCTGGGCAGCATTAGTCGCAGCACTTCACACTGAGCTATTGGGACACAGCACAGGACTAAAACCTCAAGGGACAAGGGAATTTAAACCAGGACAGTTGGCAAGTATGAGGCACCTGCTTTGGGTCCCACAACAATGACAGGGCCCAGGGCAGCTGCCCCTTTTGCCCTTCCTTAAAAACGGCCCTGGTAGAAACGACTGAACCTGACAGCCCATGGACTTTCAGAATGTGGGTCTCAACAGCCAAACCATTAAATTTAGCATTTGTAAGGTAGGATGGAATACCGGACCTTGTGACAGAAGGTCTGGCAGTGGTGGTAGGGTCCTGTGCCACAAGAATCACCTCCTTACCTTCCTGCTTGAACCTGCAAAGAAGGCATGGAAACAGCAGAACAGAAGGGAATGCATAGATCAGTGAAAACTGATCCCACAGAAAAATCAGACATATGTTCCACATTCCAGCGGCATAAGCCATGAGGCCTGGAGAATAGAATCTTTCATAGTGTCTACTGTAAAACATAACGCCTCTGATATCCAGGTTAAATCTTGGGTCTGCGATCAGGAATAATCTTGAGCACCTCTTTAACCACTTCAGGACCGCCGTATTGCCAATGTACGTCAACACAATGGCACAGGCAGGCACAATCACGTAGATGTACGTGATTGCCTTCCAGCGGGTGGGGGGTCCGATCGGACCCCCTCCCGCTGGTTACGGCGGTCCGGTTCGCTCCAGGAGCGCTCCGTGATGAGGGGATGGCCGTTCGTTTTCGGCCACCCCCTCTGGATCGCTCCTGGCCAATGAGAAGCTTCCTCCCACTGTGTATTGTTTACACAGGAAGGAGGAAGTGATGTCATTCTCCTCGGGGCGGTCTTTTTGACCGGACTACGAGGAGAAGACTAATAGTAAGTGTGCACCAACACTACACTGACATGTAGGTACACACAGGCACACAAACCCCCCCCGATCCCCCCCCCCGCCCCCCCTCCCCCCCAGTCACAGTGTCACTGATTGCATTGATCATTTCTTTACTGATCAATGCATTCAGTGTCAGTTGTGACAGTAAAAACTGTCAGGACAGTTAGTGTTAGGTCCAGGGTAGCCCCCTATCACCCCCCAATAAAGATTTAACCCCCTGATTGCCCCTAGAGTTAACCCTTTCACCCCCTTTTGCCAGTGTCACTAAGCGATCATTTTTCTGATCGCTGCATGTGTCGCTAGGTAGCTAGTTATTTTTTTAGGTTCACCGCCAGGTTTTTATATCGCTAGGTACCCCGATATACTACCCAATAATGGTTTTAACTCCCTGATTGCCGCTAGTTAACCCTTTCACCCCCTTTTGCCAGTGTCACTAAGCGATCGTTTTTCTGATCGCTGCATTAGTGTCGCTACAGTCGCTAGGTAGCTAGTTATTTTTTTAGGTTCACTGCCAGGTTTTTATAGCGCTAGGTACCCCGATATACTACCCAATAATGGTTTTAACCCCCTGATTGCCGCTAGTTAACCCTTTCACCCCCTTTTGCCAGTGTCACTAAGCGATCATTTTTCTGATCGCTGCATGTGTCGCTAGGTAGCTAGTTATTTTTTTAGGTTCACCGCCAAGTTTTTATATCGCTAGGTACCCCGATATACTACCCAATAATGGTTTTAACCCCCTGATTGCCGCTAGTTAACCCTTTCACCCCCTTTTGCCAGTGTCACTAAGCGATCGTTTTTCTGATCACTGCATTAGTGTCGCTACAGTCGCTAGGTAGCTAGTTATTTTTTTAGGTTCACCGCCAGGTTTTTATAGCGCTAGGTACCCCGATATACTACCCAATAATGGTTTTAACCCCCTGATTTCCGCTAGTTAACCCTTTCACCCCCTTTTGCCAGTGTCACTAAGCAATAATTTTTCTGAACGCTGCATCAGTGTCGCTAGTGTCGCTAGGTAGCTAGTTATTTTTTTAGGTTCACCGCCAGGTTTTTATAGCGCTAGGTACCCCGATATACTACCCAATAATGGTTTTAACCCCCTGATTGCTGCTAGTTAACCCTTTCACCCCCTTTCACCAGCGATCACAGTATAAGTGTCACTGGTGACGCTGGTTAGCCAGTTAGTTATTTAGGTTCCCCGTCAGGTTTTTATATAGTGCCAGGGACCCCCATATACTACCTAATAAAAATTTGAACCCCCTGATTGCCCCTAGTTAACCCTTTCACCACTGATCACCGTATAAGTGTTACGGGTGACTCTGGTTGGTTTGTTTTTTATAGCATCAGGGCACCCACCATTTATTACCCAATAAAGGTTTAACCCCCTGATCACCCGGCGGGTGATATCAATTAGGTTTTAGGGTCAGGGTCTGCGTCGCCCCAGGCAGCGCTAGGTTAGTGCCAGTACCGCTAACACCCACACGCAAAGCATACACCTCCCGTAGTGGTATAGAATCTGAACAGATCAATATCTGATCTGATCAGATCTATACTAGCGTCCCCAGCAGTTTAGGGTTCCAAAAAAACGCATTGTTAGCGGGATCAGCCCAAATACCTGCTAGCACCTGCGTTTTGCCCCTCTGCCCAGCCCACCCAAGTGCAGTATCGATCGATCACTGTCACTTACAAAACACTAAACACATAACTGCAGTGATCGCAGAGTCAGGCCTGATCCCTGCCATCGCTAACAGGTTTTTTGGTAGCATTTTATATTCAAATCCGGAAGGCAGTGCTTGGTTTTCGGGGTCCCGTACGTGGCTAGGCTCCCAAAAAGTCCCCCACATGTGGTATCCCCGTACTCGGGAGAAGCAGCAGAATTTATTTTGGGGTGTAATTTGACTTCTGCCCATAGCATGTGTGAGCAATATATCATTTAGTGACAACTTTGTGCAAAAAAAAAAAAGTTTGTAATATTCCCGCAACTTTTGGCAAAATATAAAATATTCCATGGACTCAACATGCCTCTCAGTAAATAGCTTGGGGTGTCTACTTTCCAAAATGGGGTCATTTGGGGGGGTTTTGTGCTATTTTGGCATTTTATGGCCTTCGAAACTGTGATAGGTAGTGAGGAGTTAAATCAAAAATTTGCACCCTTAGAAATCCTGAAGGTGGTGATTGGTTTTCGGGGTGCCGTGCGCGACTAGACTCCCAAAAAGTCCCACACATGTGGTATCCCCGTACTCAGGAGAAGCAGCAGAATGTATTTTGGGGTGTCATTTCACATATGCCCATAGCATGTGTGAGCAATATATCATTTAGTGACAACTTGGTGCAAAAAAAAAAAAGTTTGTAATATTCCCGCAACTTGTGGCAAAATATAAAATATTCCATGGACTCAACATGCCTCTCAGTAAATAGCTTGGGGTGTCTACTTTCCAAAATGGGGTCATTTTGGGGGGTTTTGTGCTATTTTGGCATTTTATGGCCTTCGAAACTGTGATAGGTAGTGAGGAGTTAAATCAAAAATTTGCACCCTTAGAAATCCTGAAGGTGGTGATTGGTTTTCGGGGTGCCGTGCGCGACTAGACTCCCAAAAAGTCCCACACATGTGGTATCCCCATACTCGGGAGAAGTAGCGGAATATATTTTGGGGTGCAATTCCACATATAACCATGGCATGTGTGAGCAATATATCATTTAGTGACAACTTTTTGTAAAAATTTTTTTTTTTTTTTTTTTGTCATTATTCAATCCCTTAGGACAAAAAAAATAAATATTCAATGGGCTCAACATACCCATCAGCAATTTCCTTGGGGTGTCTACTTTCCAAAATGGGGTCATTTGGGGGGGATTTGTACTGCCCTGCCATTTTAGCACCTCAAGAAATGAGATCGGCAGTCATAAATTAAAAGCTGTGTAAATTCCAGAAAATGTACTCTAGTTTGTAGACGCTATAACTTTTGCGCAAACCAAAAAATATACGCTTATTGACATTTTTTTTACTAAAGACATGTGGCTGAATAAATTTTGCCCTCAATGTATGACTAAAATTTAGTTTATTCGATTTTTCTTATAACAAAAAGAAGAAAATATCTTTTTTTTTCAAAATTTTCGCTCTTTTTCCATTTATATCGCAAAAAAAAAAAAATCGCAGAGGCAATCAAATACCATCAAAAGAAAGCTCTATTTGTGGGAAGAAAAGGACGCAAATTTCGTTTGGGTGCAATATTGCATGACCGCGCAATTACCAGTTAAAGCAGCGCAGTGCGAAATTGCAAAAAGACCTCTGGTCCTTAAGGTGTTTATTGGTCCGGAGCTGAAGTGGTTAAACTGGTCTTTTAAGGACTGACCCTGATTGCTGCCAGCACAGGCTGAACCACTGAACCTGCCAGAGAAATATTGTTTTTTAATAGGAATTCCAACTTCTTATCTGTTGGATCCTTCAGAATTTGAGCATTATCTACCAGACAAGTCAAGTTTTTCTTTACAGAGGATATAGCAGCGTCAATTGCTGGAATCCCCCATTTCTGATTAAACTCTTCCTCCATAGGTAAAGTGTTGAAAACTTTTTTGTAGGAAAAAACTGTTTATCTGGGTGCACTCACTCAGAATACCTAAGCTTTTTCAGTAATAAATGGATAGGAAAAGCATGAATAGGTTGGGGAGACTTTAGCGAACCCAAACAAGAAGTGGGCTCATCGACTGACTGAATGTGGAGCGGACCATTTCAGTGAGAGATTGTACCAACAACCTTTCTTGTGAATCCGATCCTTCCATATTAGACTCGTCAGAAGAGGAGTCATCAGACTCCTTCTGGTCCCCTGAGAGAAAAGCGTCATCTCTCGCACCCTGTTCCTCCGTTTGAGGGTCCTGGGTAATCGATGGGATGCGATTAAGGCATACATTTTTTGTTCCAAGCCTAAGGTGGTTGAGGAAAAAAACTCTTCAATAATATATACAGGGGCTGCAGTGTTAAGAGCAGCTGCAACACCCAACATCACTGATGGCTCACTCTGACTAGCCAAATTACTCTCAGGGGAAAATGCTATCTATTTTGAGATGGTTCTAGGCTTCCTAGTGGCTATTGAAGTCTTTCTAGAGCCCTTTTATGTGTTTTTACCCATCTTCCGACCATAGCCGATGCACAAAGCAGAGGTACTACCAGAAGGAACAAATCCACTGCTTGAGCAATAGTCCAGCCCTGCTCCTGCTATTAATGCTCAGCCTGATGCAATAGTAAATGTGTCAAAAAGGAATGCCTGTGTCACCAAACCACTTTCGTGACAACATTTACTAATTTAAAGGAGACATTCATAAGAAAATTCAAACATTTCTTAGAAAACTCCACTTACCATTCCCGCCGCAGGGTTTATGTGGTAAAACCAACAGACACAATCTTAACCCTTCACGGTAGGTTATGTTAACAAACCTCCAGGAGCCGGGGACCCTCAGGGAACCCACAATCCTGGACCTGTATTAGTACCTCTGCCAGTAAAACTTTATGGCCTCAACACCAAAAGTACTGGATCCCGGGATCCAGCTCTCTAAAAAGAGAAGCGTTTACAGGCAAAACCTCGTTTCTTTGGACATGAGGCCCGGGTACCATTCAATTTGGCCTAAAAGACACTTTGAATGGATCCGGCTGCTTAGCTAGCCCCAGCAAGGATTGCTCCAGTGGAGCTCAGCACAGAACATCTTCACTTGCGACCAACACCTTAGACACTGGCGAAAAAACTGAGGTACTCCCAGTAGTGGGAGGGGTTATATAGGAAGTGGAATTCTTGTCTTAGGGTGTGCCAGTGTCCATCACCTGAAGGTGGCCTATAACCCACATAGTAATCACTATGGCTCTGTGTCCCGTAATGTATGATAAGAAAGGTTTTAAAAAAACAAAAAAAACAAACAAACAAACGTGTCATACTTATCTCCCCTGTTCAAGTGTTTTGCACAGGGGGTCTGATCCTCCTCTTCTGGAGTCCCCCAGCAATGCTTCTGGCTCCTCCTGTTCTCACATGCTCCCACAGAGAGCTACTTTCCCTGGGGCCACTCATGCGGGCATGCTCCGGAGTCCTGCTGCTGCGTCCATTGACACAGACAGCAGGGCTCGACCCCGCCCACACCTCCCACATTTTTGAGATGGGAATGAGGGACACCTATCAAAAAAAGTACGCAGGCATAGGACACACCCCTTGCCATGTCCACTTAAAGGACAATTGTACAAAAAAACAAGATTGGTTAAACCCACAAGTGCTTTTGTTTACCACTACTATTCCTTTATATTGGCTTTTGGAATTTACAAATGCAGCAATTTAGAAATTGGATGAAAGGTTTAGCACTGGAAAACACTTTTTGAAAGATAAAAAGTGCATTTTATATACAACTATATAGATCAGACCAAAATGAGGGGGAAAGAGGGACAGAGGGACATTGCTCCAAATCAGGGACAGTCCCTCGAAAACAGGGACAGCTGGGAGCTATGCATTCACTGCCCCGTGCAGCTGAGGCTGCGGAGAAATAGATGGAAAAATGACTGAAGTTCAGCTTTAAGAGTCCCAAATGGCATGAACCGTGAAAATGCAAAACATTTAGTGAATTCTTCACAAGTTCCTTCTGGTGTACACCAAATACCCAAGTTTCTCTACCACCATAAGTACTAAATGAACTCACCAGGGCTCGATGCTGGTAAAGCTATAAACCAGCCACTGTGCATCACACTCTGGGAGAAATAATCTGTTAGAAAAGTTTTAAATGTTTATTGTGTGACTATTAGAAAAACAATAGTCCTGAGACTGATTTGTTAAAAAGCTTACTTCTGAGCACATTATTGTATTAACTCATTGTATTGTTTTGTCCTAATTAACTCCATAGTAAGTAGGATGATTAGATTTAACTAAATATGATAGCCTAAGAATGTACGGAACATGGATAGCTAATAAAGGTATCAGTTCGTACCATGACAACGTTATTTATGTTCCCTCAGCCAATAGAAGCATAGAGATGTTATTCTTGTGGGGTATGTGAAGGCGGGACACTTTCTTTTGTTGAGACTTTTTTCCTGCAGCTTGTCCTGTAAGCATGTCTCCCTGTTGTGGGCCACATCAGAAATAAATTGTTTGCTTCTCAGAACACCCGGAGTTTTACTGATCACAAGGGAAATTCCTAACATTTTTGGTCTTTCGAGCCGGAAGCAACACGCTGGTTTTCAGATCAGACGGCCCCGACAAACTTTGGTGAGTATTGGACTTTGAAGCTCACCGAATGCTTAAAAGTCCCCCCAATCAATGTTATTTGGTGAAAAAGGGGCGGGGTGCAAAAAGATCTGGATTCCACTGTCTGTTTCCGAACCTTGTGTGATCCAGTCCAGGTGTTTGAGAGGTAAGATAATTTAAATGATTCTTAATTCTTTCTGAGTCTTTTCTTCTCTTTCTCTTTGCTTCTGGTTTAATGTGTTGTAATTGCCGACATTGGTATTGATCGTATAATATCTAGATGATCCAGTGCTCGTAGACAGAGACACTTGGGGACGTTGTCTAAGGTAAAAAATTACGTCGCCCGCTGTCCGGACAGATAACAAAAAGATTTGAGGTATACCGAATGTCAGAGGTTGAATGCCTGACTATTTAAGCGCTGTTTAGTTAAGTGATCTACAAAGATCGCAAGGCTAACTTTCTTCTGTGTGTGTTTACTTTATCTTTGTTCATGTTTAACCCTTTTTGATTCTCTCGATAGTGTGGGGAGTGCTGATGTTTTTTCTCTTGTATTGCTTTGTTCGTTTACATGTTTTTTGTGCTGGTATTTCTCAGAAGATAAGAAGCCTAGGCACTGAACTCTCTCTCTCCCTCCCCCTCCCCTCATGTAAGGATTGCTCCTGCTCCTGCAAGAAGTTGTAAAAGTTAACCCTTGATTAGCTATGACAATACAGAAGGGTTATATTGTAAATATTGAAACTTAGCATAAAAGAAAAAGAAGGTAGATTGCACTTTGGAGTAAATAGAATGTTGTAGAATTATCAGGTGGCTTGATGAATGTGAAAAGAAAGAAAAAAAAAAAAGGCTAAGAATGTTTTCATTGCTATGATGGTCAAGAAGCTGTTTCTCGGAAACAAGAAAATGCAGATTGCCTGACAGAGGTTAATTTGTGCATCTGTGAAAATATTAGGACTTTTGGTGGGAAAGAGTCTGAAAAATAGTCTTAAAGTAAATATTTATATTGGATTGGAGTTGATGATGCAATGCTGTTTATATTTGGGTACATTTATAAAGTCAAAAGGCTAAGTTCAAAAAAGGTATGGGTTGGAAATGGCGGAGTATTGGCTTCAGCATGCTAGAATTAGGGTAGAAGGAAGAACAAAGGAAAAATGCCAAGCCCAATTGCCCCTAGTGGACAAAGAGGATGATCTCATCTGCTATACCCAGAGACCACCTCCCTATAATGGTCCTCCCCCTCAGGTGCAAGTAACTGCCCAGAGTAACACCTTCCCTGTGACATCCACCCCTGTCAAAGGAACCGCCTCTGAACAAAACCCCAACTCCACTTCCTCAATTTCTCCAGACAGTAGTTCAGTCCTGGAGATGAACAGATCGATCCTTGAAACATTAACTGATGCCATAACTCATGTACTAGGTGCCCCAGCAGGAGCCAAGAGACTAAGTAAACCTCCTATTAGGTATTGTGTGGAGGACGGTGAGGAATACCCCTGCGCCCCAGAAAATGCACAGGGACGGGGGGATCCATTGCCTCCAGAAAGCCCAGACTTAGGAAACAGGTTGACTGCCCTACTGAACAGATGCCAGCTTAGATGGGTACAACGGACTGATTGGCAAAAAAATAAATATGACATTACAAGAAGACAAAGAAAGTGTCAGTGACTACCTAAATAAATTACGAGAGATTTTTAGAGTGTTCTCCGGGCTCCCCGAAGCTGAGGATGTGTATAGTGCATATCAGCAACAGCTAAAGATTGCTTTTTTAAATGGATTGAAACAGGATCATAAGGATTACATTGTTAAAAACATGGTTACTTACCGAACTGCATCAGTTTTAGATGTTTTACAATATGCTAAGCATTCTGAGAAGTATTTGAAAGCAAAAGCAAAAAAGAATGTGAAAGTAAAGGTTCTTATGCAAGGTGATGAAGGAGAGGAGGATGCAGAAGAGTACACTGCTGAGGCAGAACCAGAGGGGTCTCATAGAGGAAGGATTACTCTACAGAAATAGACAGTGCAACGAGAGTACTTCCACCCTGTGTACAAGCACTGGTAGCATCAGCGGTGTAGTGGTTAGCACTCTCGCCTAGCAGTGAATCCCAATCATGACGCTGCCTGCCTGGAGTTTGCATGTACTCCCTGTGCCTGCGTGGATTTCCTCCGGGTGCTCTGGTTTCCTCCCGCACTCCGGGGACATGCAGGTGGGTTGATTGGCTTCTGTCCCGGTTTGGCCCTGGTATATGAATGGGGACGTTGGATCCTTGGGGGTGGAGAACGATGTGGGTGTACAGGGGTAGGGGCTAGACACTCACTCAGGCTGAACCGGATGGACTGGTGTCTTTATTCAACTTTACTAACTGAAAAGGTACCACATGCAGTGTTTGTTATCCTGTTACAACAAAAGATATCACATTTGAGCCCAGCACGACACCTTTCCTGTATGACAATACTCTTGACACAACCTCACTTAACAATACAGAGGTGTACTACATTAAACCCATCCACGCTACTACCACTTCCTACTGACGGGTATAAACATGACTGCACTGTTGCCATCGCTGAAAAGGTACTGCCACAAAGTGATCTGAAAGATATACCGTTATCTAACCCTGACATGATACTTTTTGTTGATGGTTCTAGTAAGAAAAATCCAGATGGCACAAATACAACAAGAGATGCAGTAGTGACACAGGATGAGATTTTGGAAGCGGGGCCACTACCAAAACATTATTCAGCACAAGTTGCAGAACTTGTAGAACTGACAAGAGCATGTATACTGTCAGAAGGAAAATCTGTAACCATATACACTGACAGTCAATATGCCTTTTCAACAGTGCATGTTTTCGCACAACAATGGAAAAACAGGGGGATGGTCACCTCCAGTGGTAAACCAATTTCACATACAGACTTCATTTTAGAACTCCTAGATGCAATACAGTTACCAAAAAAGCTTGCAATCTGTAAATGTCAAGCACACACAAAATATACGGACCCCATCTCAAAGGGAAATAAAAGGGCAGATGAAGCTGCACATAAAATAATGACGAGAAATCATAGTGATAGATCATACAGTCCTTACTGATATGCAGCAAAATGCCCCCCTGGGGAAAACAATATTGGAAAACAAAGGGTTGCACAATAATTGATGACATTTACACATCACCTGAAGGGAAACCGGTATTACCAAAATCTTTATTTAGGTATGCAGCAGTATTGACACATGGAGTAACGCATGTGTCAAACAGGGGGGTGACTGAGATGTTAAATAAAGTATGTACAGCCTATGGATTCACAAATTACTCAAAAAACTTTTTGCTCTCAATGTCTTATATGTGCAAGACACAATGCTCAGGGAGGTATAAGACCACAGAAAGGGAAGTTCCCTATACCACAATATCCATTCCAACACATTTGCATGGATTTTATTGAATTAGACAAATGTGAAAGGAAGAAATATTGTTTGGTACCCAGGCACCCTGACCAAATGGGTGGAGATATTCCCGACAGGAAGTGCAGATGCACAGACTGTAGCCAAAGCATTACTAAGAGATATTATTCCTAGATTTGGAATCCCTGAAAGGATTTACAGTGATAATGGACCCCATTTTGTAATTAACAAACATACAACATTTGACAGAAGTGATGAGAATTAAAGGGAAATACCATTGTGCCTATCATTCCCAATCAGCTGGATTGGTAGAAAGACATAATGGCATTCTAAAAAGCAAACTGAGAAAAGTTATGGAAGAAATAGGTAAAAATAATTGGATGTATTGCCTACTAGTAGCTGTGACCAGTATGTATATCACCCCCCCAAAAGAAGATGAAAAAGGTGCATGTGGGAGATTGGGTCTCAATAAAAAGTAATAAGAAAAAAGCAGTGGTACTCCCCAAGGTGGGATGGTCCTTTCAAAGTCCTTTTAACTACCCCTACTGTGATAAGGATTGCAGAGAGGTCTACCTGGATTCACCAGTCCCATTGTAAGAAGGTTTTACAGGCAGAGTAGGGCCAGATGGCTACAGGAGGTCCAGAAAATCCGGCTACAAAGGGAGGTCTCACACAAGGTGGGACTTGTCTCAAACCGGTGAAGTCTCCCTCCCCTTCCAACTCCCCTATCCTATCCGCTGGAACTCTGTAGCTGGTTAGGATGAAAGGGACAGTAATTATCCTTGGGTTACTGGTGACTCTAGGAGAGGCATCCAAAGGAGGGGGTAGGCGCTACGGAAGAGTAGAGGAACCTTTGAATTAGGAAAGAAAAGGAAAAGCATTAAATCCAAAACTTTATAGAGGGAATAACTAGCACTATACTGGTAGACTTCTGTCAGATTGCAGATTGTGGGGATACAACTGGGGCTAGAGGACTTCTATGGGCAGATAAATATATTTGCTGGCTCTGGAATAAGGCAGGATGTCAAGCATGGGATCAGGCCCTGTGGACTACAGCGCATCAAGATTGGGGGTATAATCAACCAGGGGCTAAAAAGAGTGGTATAAAGGAGAGACTCCTAATCACAAAAGCGCCAACTCCCCCTGCACAAATAGTAAGAACTGTAACCAACTATTAATAACATTAACGGAGCCGAGGAAGGAAGATCAGCGGTTGTATTGCATGGGAGCATGGGTGTCAGGAACTGATCCCTCAGGAACATTTTTCCTTGAGGTATTACCACCTAATAAAATTAAACAACAGGAAAAAGTAGACTCAGAAGGGAAAGAAGAAGGCCATACTAAAATAGAAGTTCTGAGTATAACTATAAGATTCACTAACGTAACAATAGAAGATGCCATAGCTTTGGAGACGGGCTACCAAGAAAAAAATGAGTGGTTAGAATGGTTGAGGTACACGGTTAGAACTCTGAAAAAGGAAAACTGTTTAGTTTGTGCCGGAGCCAGACCACATTTAGCAACAGTTCCTTTTCCTCTAGATCACAATACAGATCCAGAAGGTTTAAAATGCATGTTGCAATTGTATAATAAGAGCTATAAACCTGAAGCAAATTCTACTTGTCACACATTGAGTTTGTCGTTTCCCCCAGTACAGAGACCTCAGATACCTCCAGCGGTTACCGCTTATCCGGGCAACTTTACTTGTTTTGCACTCCCAGGGAACTGTAGCGCGGTGGATCTTGGGTCACTGCCTGATGACTACTGTGTGGAGAGGATTAACACGGACAACGGTGACTGGGTTGGACATGACATTCAGAGAGCTGATGTCTGGTGGATGTGTGGGGATAAGAAACTGCGAGCTAGACTACCGGCCAATGCCCAAGGGGATTGCGCTATGGTCCAGCTGGCTATGCCCCTGAGAATCCTGTCAGAATACCCGTGGACTAAGAGTCACCGACAGTATCGTAGGGACACCTCTCCCTTGGGGTCATTTGACTCTCAGATCTACATAGATGAGATTGGGGTTCCTCGCGGGGTGCCGGACGAGTTTAAAGCCAGGAATTAGGTGACAGCTGGGTTTGAGTCTCTTCTCTGGTGGGTGACTATAGATAAAAATGTTGACTGGATTAATTATATATATATATTATAACCAACAACGATTTGTAAACTATACTAGGGATGCTGTGAAGGGCCTAGCAGAATAGTTAGCCCCCACATCTCTAATGGCCTGGCAGAACCGAATGGCTTTAGATATGGTCTTAGCTGAAAGAGGAGGGGTATGCAAAATGTTTGGTAGCATGTGTTGTACCTTTATCCCCAACAATACAGCTCCTGGAGGGACAGTGACCAGAGCCTTGGAAGGACTGACTGCGCTATCGAATGAATTGGCGGAAAACTCAGGTATTAATGATCCATTCACAACTTGGCTTGAAGGATGGTTCGGTAAATGGACTGGATTTATCACATCATGTTTGATCTCAATCGCTGTGGCTTTGGCTGTTTTGGTCACTTGCGGATGCTGCTGCATTCCCTGTATTCGAGGACTTTCACAAAAACTCATTGAAACTGCAGTCTCAAGAACAATGTATCAAACCCTCTCTACCTCTGAGGATACCTATGTGGACATTGAAGCTCAACTTAATGACATACAGTCCGAAAGTGTATAACACAGGGACTATCATCGAAATGTGTTGAGATAAAATAGTCACACAAAGAGGAGGGAATGTTCGAAAAGTTTTAAATGTTTATTGTGTGACTATTAGAAAAACAATAGTACTGAGACTGATTTGTTAAAAAGCTTACTTCTGAGCACATTATTGTATTAACTCATTGTATTGTTTTGTCCTAATTAACTCCATAGTAAGTAGGATGATTAGATTTAACTAAATATGATAGCCTAAGAATGTACGGAACATGGATAGCTAATAAAGGTATCAGTTCGTACCATGACAACGTTATTTATGTTCCCTCAGCCAATAGAAGCATAGAGATGTTATTCTTGTGGGGTATGTGAAGGCGGGACACTTTCTTTTGTTGAGACTTTTTTCCTGCAGCTTGTCCTGTAAGCTGTTGTGGGCCACATCAGAAATAAATTGTTTGCTTCTCAGAACACCCGGAGTTTTACTGATCACAAGGGAAATTCCTAACATAATCTGCAGCTTTATTCGCTTTCCACTCAAAAGACACCTCATGATGATAATTTCATATGCACCGTATGGTCAAAAATATGGGGACGCCTGCCTTTACACACCCTTGAACTTTAATGGCTTCCCAGTCTTAGTCCGTAGGGTTCAATATTTAGTTGGCCCACCCTTTGCTGTTATAACAGCTTCAATTCCTCTGGGAAGGCTGTCTGCAAGGTTTAGGAGTGTGTCTATGGGAATGTTTGACACATTTTTGAGGTCAGACACTGATGTGTATGAGAAGTCCTGGCTCGCAGTCTCCACTCTAAATTATCCCAAAGGTGTTCTATTGGGTTGAGGTCAGGACTCCGTGTGGGCCAGTAAAGTTCCTTCACCCCAAACTCACTCATCTATGTCTTTATGGACCTTGCTTTGTGCACTGGTGCACAGTCATGTTGAAACAGCTGATGGGTAATTAACAGACTGAGCTGATGGGCAATGGACAGACTGAGCTGATAGACACTGAACAGGCTGCATTGATGGGCACTGAACAGGATGCATTGATGCACACTGAAAAGGATGCATTGATAGGCACTGAACAGACTGAGCTGATGCACACTGAACAGAATGCATTGATGGGCACTGAACAGACTGAGTTGATGGGCACTGAACAGTCTTGCATTGATGGGCACTGAACAGACTGAGCTGATGGGGACTGAACAGACTGGGCTGGTGGGCACTGAACAGACTGGGCTGGTGGGCACTGAACAGGCTGCATTGATGCACACTGAACAGTATGCATTGATAGGCACTGAACAGACTGAACTGATGGGCACTGGACACTGCATTGATGGGCACTAATCAGACTGAGCTGATAGGCACTGAACAAACTGTGCTGATGGGCACTGAACAGGCTGCATTGATGGGCACTGAACAGGCTGAATTGATGGGCACTGAACAAACTGAGCTGATGGGCACTGAACATGCTGCATTGATGGGCACTGAACAGACTGGGCTGTTGGGCACTAAACAAGCTGCATTGATGCACACTGAACAGGATTCATTGATGGGCACTGAACAGACTGAGCTGATAGGCACCGAACACTCTGCATTGGGCACTGAAAAGACTGAGCTGATGGGCAATGAACAGGCTGCATTGATGGGCACTGAACAGGCTTAATTTATGGGCAATGAACTGACTGGGCTGGTGGGCACTGAACAGTCTGCATTCATGGGTACTGATCCGGCTGCATTGATGGACACTGGTGAGGCTGCACTGATCAGCACTGAACAGGCTGCATTAATTGGCACTGGTGAGGCTGCATTGATTGGCACTGGTGAGGCTGAGCTGATGGACACTGGTGAAGCTAAGCTGATGGGCACTGGTGAGTATAATACTCTCTTCAAATGTGCTTTAAAATGCATGGCTTTTCCTTTTATGAACAAGAAAATAATGACCTTATGATGCTGGGCTGGTATAATAATGTTATGGGGCTGGTATGAATGATTTCCAGAAATAATGTATATATCATACAATCATTACATACACACATATCACATACAATGCATATATAATGAGTAAAAATATGCTTATAAAATAGTTAACTATTTGCCCAATATTCTTTTTTTTTTTTAAATGTCCCTGAATTTCATTAAAAAAATCTAATCACCTTTTCTACCATCGAGATGGGAAGTTTACATGAAGACATCGACTGTGACCTAAAACATGAAATCAATGGACTAAGGTTAAGATTGATAAAATCAGCAATATTAAAGTGGAAGTAAACTCCCATACATGAATTGTACCTGTGATAGGTACAGTAAATATCTCTTAAATGTGCACCGGAGTCCGCAAACCCGGGAGGAAGACGGGTGAAGATGGAAGCCCTATCAGCGGTGACAGCACACTTCTGGAACGACTTCGTTCTAAGGTACATTAAGTATGCGATGCATACTAGCACATTATAACTTTGCCTTGCAGGTTAAAAAAAGGAAAACAAAATCGCCGGCAGCTTACTACCGCTTTTACAGGATAAGTTTAGTTTAGATCTGTTTTTATTGTTTGAAAGAATGGGGAAACTTCTAGCGAAAAATTGTAACTTTTTTATTGACATATTAAGTCTTTCAATAAATATATGGAATAAACCATTTAGATACAAACAAGGTCTGGGAAAAAAGAATGTGTTTTATTTTGGTATGGGGGGGTATTATTTACTCACCTTCTGTTTCCTCCTCCTTTTCAAACGTATCACAAGTTTCACATGGTTTTAAAAGGAAATATATCAGGTAGAACAAAGGCAAACATACGGGTGATGGGCAGGTCACTGATGTAACAGGAAAAAAACTATTTTGGATCAGTTTATAAAGTACATAATCTAGATGTAGTGGTACCCCCGTAGGGGCCGCTGAATATTCTGGTCCCACCTGTCACCTCCGCCCAGACCGGCATTCACTTCCCATTCACCTTAGAGACAATGAACAATCCCTATGTATGTTTGGTATTTTATTGAGGGATTTTGAACTTGGATAGGGTAAGGGAAATTATGGGATACAGAGAATCAATAGTAGAATCAATTGAATGATCAATTGGAACCTCTATTTACTGTTCTAGAGCTGAAGCCTCCATCAGCACAATGCTCACTGGTAGACTGTTTGTCTCTCTGTCCTGTACAATACTTGGTTCCAGGCACAGCTAGCACATGGTAGGCACAACTCTGACAGGCCTTAGCAACTGCCATTTACAGGCAGGGACCGCATGCCCCTTTAATGTAGCAACAAATAGTAAAGAAAAGTCTGTTGATGCTAGTTGTCCTATGGTGAACTACTGCTCCCAGTCAGTCCTCTTCAGGCCCTGCAATCTCTCCTGACTGCAGCTGCCCGACTCCACTGCCCATGGCATCACAGGCTCTCCTGCTGGCTCTACATCCATCTCAGACTACACACTCCCAGTCTGCTCCGGCATGACTACCCAGCTTTCCCAACTCTGCCTGTCACTCACCAGCCCTCCTGGCTGCACTCCGGTGGATCCTTCCTTGCCTGGCAACACTAGCTCCCATTGTACTTCTGGGTCCCTCTCTGTGCCTCCTGTCCAAATCTGTCTTTGTTTCTCAGAAAGACTGCTGAAGACATATTATGGGTGCTTTCTTAGATGCCAAGGAACGAAAAGCTTTAGTTCATTTTTGTGAAATGTTAAGATCCTGTACATTAGGGGTGAGCACATTTAAGGGTGTGATGGTAGTGTTAAAAAATAAATGTGTGCACTAAATGTCTTCAAGAGCTGTAGTTGCACACGCAAACACTGTAGTTGCACACACCCCGGGGAGGAGTAAAGGTACACAAGAAAGAAAGGAAGGAGTAGTAAGAAAAGGGGAAATAATTAAAAATCATATGAAATATCAAAATATATCAGTCGGTAAAAAAAGAGGTGTGCTGGGTGCATGCTAAATATGAAGCCGGAGGCCAAATGGCTGTCCAAGAAGGCCCTCCAAATAACAAAAGGAGGAGGGGTATCCGAGGATAGAAAAAAAAGAAATAATTCATATTCTAACTTGTGTTCAATATTTATAAATCAAACTATGGAATTAGTAATTGAGTACAATAACTGCATAAATACTTGAGGCTCATTTGAGTCGATTATGTTACTATTAGAGGATACAGTTCTCAAGTACCATTAGTAACAAGTGTGTGTATATCTTCCGATAAGAGCGACTAGAGAGAGAGAGAGAGAGAGAGAGAGAGAGAGAGAGAGAGAGAGAGAGAAAACAACAACAACCCCCCCCTAATGGACTTGAAGTCAAATAGGTCTGTAGGACATATGAGTCAAATCAGCCTTTTGTATTAGTGTAGATAACATCAAATTTTTTTTTTTTTTTTTTTTTTTTTTTGACCTTTTTAAGAAAAAATATAGATGACGTGTTTAAAGTATCACTAAACCCAGAACCCAACATCCAGAATATCTGATCTCCTTTAGCACCCATAAATATAAACACAATAATTTAAGTAAACATAAAATTGCTGAATATAAGAGGAACCCTCTGACTGACCTATGGGACCAAAAGACCCCTGACTTTCTCTTTGTACAGCATCAATTGGGCCCGTGTAGATAATATGTACAAAACAAAAAAAGGGAAAAATTATATGCATCTCTCTCCAGCAACACCGATCAAACTGAGCATGTGCAACATGACTCCATAAATTTTGCATCACTGGGAGATCTTTAGGAGTCAGTGAAAAGGGGGGGGAGTTCAGAGATGAAGAAACCACAAACCTTTACAAACCACTTTGACCTACAGGTAAACCTAGATTAAGGCTTACCTGTAGGTCCAGGAAATATCTCCTAAACCTATACGGTTTAGGAGATATTTGCCCGAAGACAGGCACCGCTGTCTACGGTGCATGCGCCGTAGACAGCGGCGCGCAGGCGCACTGAGCGCAGCATCGTCAATGACTAAGATGCCGCGCAATGCGCGTGTCGGCTCCCGTGCGCATGCGCGGGAGTGACATCATCGCGGCTTCGCCGAATGACAGCAGCGGAGCTGCGAGACCCCACTGAGAAGATGGATGCGCCGGACTACAGGTGACAGCGGTGACTTCGCTGGCTCCTGTGTCAGGTAAGTGACACATAATGGGCTACTATGCGATGCATAGTAGTTCATTATGCTTTGCCTTTGCAGGGAATGAAAAAGGAAGTAAACCCATCAGGGTTTACTTCCTCTTTAATTGTTGTATGCTCAGTAATATTTAAATTTTCATGGATAATAACTGGTAAACATATTTATATTAAGCTAAATATACTATAACACTTAACCAGCTTACTGAAACACAAATGAGTAATCATGAGATACATATGATAAAGAGAAAAAGGAGACTATGTAGATTTAAAGGCAGGAGCGAAATTAGATAAGGAAGGATAAGGCCTAGGGACAAGCCTTATGAGTTTTAGCGGTAGTTCAGCTAAGGACTAGTAGAGGGTAACAGTATTACCATTTACCCAGTGTCCAATTAGAGTCTGGGCGTTCAAGGAAGAGATATCTCAATGTGGAAAGGATGAAGATCATCAGTTCATAGCATCCACAGGATCAGTAGTAGGAGAGACGAAACGGCTTTGTTTAGAAGAACCTTGTCGACCTCTGTTACTCTTATTGGTGGAGGATTCTTGTGTAGTTAGTGCTCCCAAAACACCCTGCCCATTAGAAGGAATAGAACATTCTAAACTGGACTTTTACCCTTTTTTTTGGGCCGAACATGTGGCATAAATTACCTAGGGACCTAGTCTGGAGTCATGGGAGAGAGATGTAGTGGGGCCTATGGAGAAGTAAGCTTCCTTTGTCCAACAGGAACATACAGGATGGAATGACTTGGAATGAGGTGACAGGAGTGCTGTGTTGGTGGAGACTGGTACATGTTCCATAGTATCAACTCAGAAATACTGCATACCTGGGGAATGGTGTTCTCTAAGGCCGCGTACACACGGGCGGACTGTTCGCCCAACCTTGTCCGCTGAACAGTGTTTGGGCGGACAGTCCGCTCGTGTGTGGGGCTTCAGCGGACAGTTTCAGCGGACAGTTGGCCGAACAAGGTCTTACGGAAATTCCGAAAAACTGTCCGCTGAAACAAGGTTTCAGCGGACTGTTCGCTCGTGTGTAGGCTTGTTCGGCCAACTAAGTCTCGCGCATGCTCAGAAAGGATTTCCACGTCGGAAGGTTGCATTGCAGTGTATTGGACGTCGAAATTTTCGATCCGTCGTGCGTGCCGAAACGTCATCGCGCACGGTTTCAGCAAACTGTTCGTCCGTCGTGTGTGGCCATGTCCGTCCATGCTAAGTTTGAGCGGACTGTTTGCCGAAACTGTTGGACGGACAAAGTTGGGCGAACAGTCCGCGCGTGTGTACGCGGCCTAACAGAGTAGTGTCCAGAGTGCTTAGTGTCAACATTGTAAGATGTATGGACACAGATTACAAAGTGTTAACTGGCAAGATGCCTTAATGTTGACTTACACGTGACCGCGGCTCCCAGCTAGGGTTGAGTAGTACTCATTAGCGAGTGCTGTTCACAGTGTCCCTACTAGGGCACCTTAAGCCCCACCCACAAATGGGTTGAATGAAAAAAAACTGATAGATCCCCATATCAACACAACTTATGTTTATGCAGGGATCTCTCTTGCTGTGCTCTTGTATTCTGACAGGGGGCTCTCCCATCTCCACTCCCCCCACCTTTGCTAGAACACACATGTAGCACTAACCCCCGAAGGAGCTGCTGAATTTTTCTGGGCTTACGGATTACCTCCACCAACTTGTACTCGTTGTTCTTGTCTAGGGGTTCCCAGGGTTGGGAATAGAGGGTATCAGCGTAAAGTTTAGCTCAGGTACTGGGAACTGCTGACTTCAATAAAAGTCTCTCTCTGTACACAATCCAGGGAATAGCCACTCGCAACTGGATTCTTTAGATGTTGGATACATCCTTAAGTTTGGGTTTAGCAGCCAACAGGTAATTCTAGCTTTTCAAAGTCTCTCACACAGACTTGGTTGTAAACTTAGTTACAACTGGAAGGGTAGAAGCAGGAACTTTTTTTACTGTACTAGAATCTTTCAGCCGGTCAGGCGATACTGTAAGAAGTGTGAATTCATTCAATGTCCATGGCAGCTCAGTTTCCAGGCTCTTACTGAGCAGCCAGGCTTGTGCGTGGCTCTCTTACTGAAGAATCCTCTCCTGTAGAGTTGCTGGGCCTCTCCAAACCGGAGATGGCACCGGAACACCTTAGAATCCTCCTTCCAGTTACTGCGCCTTGAACGGATGGATCTGCACCCCAGGCCATGAGGGCCCCTGGGGGCTGGTCAGGAGGACCAGGACCATGGAGTCAGCAACAACTTCTGGACCGGAAACCCAGAACCACGTGACTTTGACACCTTAAGTACCCTCTCCCAGATTACGCAGTGAGACAAACGCGCCTACTGATTGGCTCCGAGATAGAGATTGGTACCCAATGCGTCCAACCAGACTGCGTTCTAAAGCCTTCCACAGGTGTACAACCCCACCTATGACCAGGCAGAACTTCTATACAGCCCAGCCAAACTGATGCCAAAGAACAATTTAGCACAATAAGCCCCAAAACTTACCACAGTTTTTTTTTTTTTTTTCCATAAAGATTTTATTGAAGAGTGTAAAAAATTGACAGGAACAGGTTATCACAAATGAACAGGTACACATCAAGAGGTCCATCATACAAAAGAAATAAAGCACGGTGGGGGAGAAGCCAACAGGGACCTCCCAACAGTACTAGGCAGAAGAATAGGCTTAAAGACTGTTCCAACCACTATATCAGTACTACATCAAGTCTAACTATGATGGCTTCATAGCTGCGGGAGGGGAACAGCTCGGGTGGCTACCTGCGCCCGCCCGAGATACCCCAGGGTAAACAAACGGGCATAAGGCTAGGGCAAAACTAAGCGTCAAAAAAAAACCGGGTAGAGGACGCGCCAACAAGGGAGGGGTCCTGGGGTAGGGAGAGGGGGGGGGAGGGGGCAAGGATGGGAGGGAGAAAGACAAAAAAAAGGGGGGGGGAGAGGAGAAGAGGGAAGAAGAGGGGGGGGGGAACGAGGGAGAAGGGAAGGAGAGAGGAAGAGAGTGTGTGGAGTGTGTGGCCCCCTGCCCCAGGGGGGGGCCCAGGGGGAGTAATGGACGGTTGGCAGGGATTCAGGTGGGGGTCAGCCCTCAGCCAGGAGGAACGTGTTGTTTATACTCAGGAGTAGTTGTGAAATGGGACCAACAGGCCCACGTACAGGAGTATTTCTCGAATCTCTCTTGGGAGATGTGGATCAACTCTTCCATGCCAGCAATCCTGGAGATGGTCGCAAACCATTCGGCCAAAGAAGGGGCACGAGCAGTCCGCCAATGTCTGGGAACACACAACCTTGCAGCATTGACCATATGCATGGCCAGGGATTTCAAATAGGCTCTCCGAGAAAGGGAGGTGTGGTGGAGGAGAAATTGTGCCGGAGTGTAATCAAGGTCAAGAGTAGTAACGGCTAGGATGAGTCTGTGGACTTCCTTCCAGAAGGGTTGGATGATCGGACACGCCCACCAGATGTGGAGCATTGTCCCAATATCAGCGTTGCATCTCCAGCAGACATTCGGAGTAGAGGGGGAGAACTTATGAAGGCGGGAGGGGGTCCTATACCATCTGGTTAGAATTTTGTAACCGTTCTCCTGGATGGCAACATTCAGCGAGCCTCCATGAGTGTATTCATGGACTCTAGTCCATTCCGTCGGTGTTAGAGGAGTCGGCAGATCCCTGTGCCAGGAGGATTGAGAAGGGGAAAGGGTCGGGACACCCGGGTCCGCGATGAGGGCATACAGGAGGGAGACGAGGTGTTTTTGGGGTGTCTTACGGTTGCATAAGTCTTCAAACGGGGTGAGTGGCCGTATCCAGTCCTCCAAAGGGGCCCGGGTGGAAAGAAAATGGTGAACCTGGCGGTACGTCCAAAACGAGAAGGAGGAGGCACTCGGGAAGCTACGAAGAGTGTCTAAAGAGAGAATTTTGCCCCCCTGGAAAAAGTGAAGGGCCAGGACATCCTCAAAGGGCCAGTCCTGTCGGAGAAAGTTAGGTGAGTTACCAGGAGGGAAGTCAGGGTTGGATCGCAGTGTGGTTAAGGGGCCCGGGGACGGCGCAATAGGAACGGAGGCAGATATTTTTCTGCATAGCATCAAGGAAGTGTGGATAAATGGGTGCGCGGCAAGGGAGTGGGGCCATTGTTTCGGGAGCAACCAGGGGAGGAGATGAATGGGAACGGTTGAGAAGGCGTCTTCTAGAGATACCCACAGTTTGTCCAGAGAGTGGATGTTCCAGTCCGCTACCCTGGTAAGGTGGCAGGCGACGTACTACTTGTATAGGTCCGGGAGGGCAATCCCCCCTTTGGATTTGGGAAGCGTGAGCCTGGAATACTTGATCCTCGGGGGGGAGTCTCTCCACAAAAAGGACGAGCAGACCTTCCGATAGGAGGAAAAGAAACTATAGGGCAGGGCCATAGGGATGGTCTGGATCAGGTATAAGAAGCGAGGCAAGACGATCATTTTAATTAAGGCCGCTCGTCCGAACCAAGACACGTTAAGGTGGTTCCAGTCTTTAAGATAGGTTTGGGTGTGGGTCAGGGCCGCGTGGAAGTTAAGGGGGTAAAGGTCAGAAAGGAGGCGAGGGATTTTGATGCCCAGGTACGAGATAGCGGTGTGCTCCCAATGGAAGGGAAACGCTTCCTGGCAATGGGACACTTCCTGGGGGGGTAGGGTAACATTTAGGGCTTGGGATTTGGAGTAGTTGATCTTAAGGTTGGAAATCTTACCAAAAGCTTCCAAGTCTTGAAGTAGTGATGGGAGAGAAGTGTGCGGCGCGGTCAGAGAGAGCAAGATGTCGTCCGCAAAGGCCGAAACCTTGAGCTCCCTCTCCTTAATCGAGATCCCCCTAATGTCCGGGTTCGTTCTGATTTTATTCAAGAGGGGCTCCAGAGTGAGGATGTATATCAGTGGGGAGAGGGGGCAGCCCTGGCGAGTGCCGTTGCTAATAGGGAAGGCGTCCGATAGGTGGCCGTTGACTCTCACCGCCGCAGTAGGGCCAGCATACAAGGTCATTATAGAAGCTAGCATGCGATCACCTAGGCCCACCGCTGTTAAGACTGCGCGCATGTAGTCCCAGGCCACTCTATCGAACGCCTTCTCGGCGTCGAGGGAGAGGAAGAAACCAGGAATTTTGGAAGAAGTGAGCCAATGGTGAAGGTTCAAGGCGCGGATAGTGTTGTCCCGGGCCTCCCTGCCCGGGACAAATCCCACCTGGTCATTGGGGATTAGACTGGGGATCAAGGGGAGCAATCTGTTGGCTAAGATTTTGTCATAAATTTTGATGTCGACATTCAACAGTGAGATTGGCCTATAGTTCGCTGGCAAGAGGGGATCCTTGCCCTCCTTGGGTATTACAGTTATGTGAGCCTTTAACATTTGGTCTGACCTCACCTGGGGGTCCGCGAGGGCATTGAAGGTGAGTAGGAGGTGAGGGGAGAGGGTGTCCAGGAAGGATTTGTAGTATTGGAGGGAGAAACCATCCGGCCCCGGGCTTTTACCAACCTTCATCTGCTTCAGCGCAGTATCCAGTTCAAGGGGGGAAAACCGTGCCTCCAGAGATTGAGCACACAGGGGAGAGATAGGGCTGGGGCTATGTGACGAAAGAAAATCTGCGATAAGGGCGTCCCGGGTCGCTCGCGCGGTCTGAGAATGGGGAGAAGGGTGGAGGTTATAAAGTTTGGTGTAGAAGTTTTCGAATTCCTTCGCAATATCTTCATTTTTAGTAAGTAAGGATCCCGAGGGATGCCGCAGGCTATGAACAGAGGGAGATAATTTAGCTGATTGGACCGAACGAGCCAGGAGACGGCCACACTTGTTGCCGTGTTCGTAGAAGACCCTTTGGCCTAAGACATAACGTCTTTTAGTACGTTTGCCCAGCTCATCTGTGAGCAAAGTGCGGGTGTGTATCAGCTCATTGAGGGTAGCTTGGGCCTGAGATAGTTTGTGAGACGTTTCTAACGTCTTCAGCCTTGTCAGAAGGGAAGACACGCGCTCCTGGTGTAGTTTTTTGGCTTGGGAAGATAGGGCCATCAGCTCCCCCCTAATTACGCACTTATGGGCCTCCCAGAGAGAAACCGGGGAAGCAACGGACCCCGAATTCTCCTGGAAGAACAGTCGGATACTCGAGCGAATACGCTCCAGGGCGAGGGAGTCTTTGAGCAAGGACGGGTTAAAGCGCCAGGTTTTAGTTTTGGGACAGGAATCGGGGAAGGAGAGCGTGACGGTGATAGGGTGATGGTCAGAGAGGAACATGGGCTCAATGGATGAGTGCTGAAGGAGAGGGAGGTCCCTCTGGGACAAAAAGAAAAAATCTATTCTGGAATATTTTTGGTGGGGGGCCGAGTAGAAGGTGTAGTCTTTGGAGGAGGGATGAAGAGTACGCCAGGCGTCGTGAAGTGATAAAGCTTGGAGTTGTGCTTTAATCTGGCGGAGGGCTCTGTAAGTCAGCGAGGATGTCCCAGTGGACGTATCAAGTAGAGGGTTCAGAGGGACATTGAAGTCCCCAGCTAAAAGAAGCAGCCCGCTCTGAAAGGAGGACAAGAGGGCACAGGTCGTGCGGAAAAAGGTTACCTGATGTTCGTTAGGGCAATAAATGTTGGCCAACGTGATCGGTGTAGAAGCGTAGGTGCCCTTAAGGAAGACATACCTGCCCTCCGGGTCTATCAGGGAGTCGGAGAGATGGAAGTTAGCGTGCCTGGAGACAAGGACGGACACACCCTTTGTTTTTGCTGCAGGATTGGTGGCATGGAAGGCCGTCTTGTAGACGTGGTTCGAGAGTTTAGGGATAGCGTCAGAACGGAAGTGCGTCTCCTGCAAGAAAACAAAATGTGCTTTAAACTTGGTCAATGAGGATAGTACTTGAGATCTTTTTTCTGGCAGATTGAGTCCCTTAACGTTAAGGGAGACACATTTCAGTTGCAGGGGAGCGCTATTCGAGGAAGTAGGCTGCATCATGAGGGGTTGGGCAGGTGGAAAAAGTTTGTACCGGGAACACCGGTGTAGAGGCCTATAAAGGGGGATGTGAGGCAGGGGGCCACAAACCCAGGGGCAAGGGAAGAAGAGAAAGGGGAGAGGGGCGGAACAGCAGAGAGGAAGAGAAAGAATACACGGAGGTAGGGAAAGGCGGGAAAGGGAAGGGCAGGGGATCAGGGGGCAAAAAAAAGACCAGAGGTAGAATTAGGCCAGCTATCTACCTAGAGGGACGGGTGGTGAAATCTGGTGTGTCAGCCTAGTCTCGGAGAGACTGCTGTGTGGGAACAGTGGGGTAGACGAGAGATACATGACGTCTGCGAACCAGGGAATCTAGGTGAGTATATGAGGGGTCCCTCCCATTTGTATTGGGGAGGGGCCAAGCGTATAGGGGAGCCTACCAATAATGAAGGGGATCTGGAAGAAAAGGAAAGGAAGGCATAATGTTAGGTAATGACAACTAAACAGAAAATAATGAAACATGATAGAGCCGCGGCTGGAGGTGAAAAAGACAAGCCACGGGTCTCAAATCCTACAAAATGGAGAAAGGATGCATAAATAACATAACAACTTAACATATATAAAAGAAACCGTATCAACATCAGGAAAGTGGCCTAAGACTGATAGGCCTGAGAGAAGTCTCGGTCGAGCACCTACCCCTCATGGGGGGGGGGACCGGGGGGGGGGGTGAGGGGAGGGGGAGGGGGGAGGACGGGGAGGACGGGGGGGGAGGGCGGGGGGGGAGGGCGGGAGGGGGGTTGGGGGAGGGAGGGGTTGGAGGGGGGGAAGTTGGGAGGGGAGAGGGGGGAGAGGTGGGGGAAGGGAGGGGGAGGAGAGGGGGGGGGATGGGAGGGGAGGGAGGGGAGCAAATACAAAGCAGAGAAATCCAAAAAAAAGGTCCAAAATCCTCTCCCCCCCTCCCCCCCCCCCACACATCCAAATAATGATATATAATACCAGATATAGGCAGGGCAAGCGTAGCAAGCCTAAGTCCGTGTCAATCTCTCACCCTTCCAAATGAGAAAGGGGTCTTCAGTTAGGGAATTCGGAGCCAGGAGGGTAACAATCACCGGGGGTTAGAGGCAAAGACAGTCTATACATTAAGGAAATGGGTACGGGGCAGCGGTGTAGTAAAGAAAAAAAAAAGGGGGAAAAAAAAGAAAATAAAAAGAGTCTCACAAGCATAGGTGTCTTCCCGAAGTGCAAAATTATTTCACAGAGGAAAGTCGGTGAATTCCAGGCGTCCGGACGGCAGCAGGGGAAGAGGGATCCTTGTCAGGGCGAGAGTCCCCCACTTCGGGAGTGAGGAGTGTTGAGGCCGTGAGGCGAGAGGAGGCCAAGGAAACACATGCGGGCCATGAAGAGCACGATAGAGCGTGGTGGATGGAAGTCAAAGGTAATCGGTTAAGGAAGCACGGGGAAGGAAGGAGAGGGGGCGAGGTGGGCAAAGGAAAGTCTCGGGGAGGGGGCAGGAGGGAAGCGGGGCAGGGTACTCACTCAGAGCAGGAGTCAAACGGCTACAATCTCTCTCAGTCCTCCGGGGCCTCGCCTCGTGCTAACGAAGGTGAGGGGCTTCGTTGGCGCAGTTCCCGGCGGAATGGACGATCGTTAGGAGACCTCGGATCAGGGCGACGATGTCGCGAACGTTGACGAGCGGCTTTCGGTGATGGATTGAGAGACACAGGACGCCAGGGTTCCGTCGGAAAGAAGGTCGTATACCAGTCCGGGAGTTCGATAAGTGGCAGATCAAGTTGGTCGCAGAAGGCTGGGAGATCCTCTGGGGTGCGAAGAAGGGCAGAGCGCCCTCTGGCGGAGGCTGATAGGCCAAAAGGGAACCTCCAGCGGTACTGGATGTTTCTGGAGCGTAGGGCCTCCAATAACGGACGGAGCGCCTTCCTGTTCTGGAGAGTGATCTGTGAAAGATCCTGGAAGAGCTTCACATCTGCCCCGTTATACACAATACGGCCCTTCATGCGTGCTTTTCGAAGAATTTCTTCTTTCAAAGGGTAGTTGACAATAGCACAGATGATGTCCCTGGGTGGCTCAGAGTCTCTGGGTGGGGGGCGGAGGGCCCGATGAGCCCTTTCCATGTCAATGGGGGAATCCGCAGGGCGCTCCATGAGATCATTAAATATGGCGCACAGGGTCGGCTGGATGGCGTCTGGCTCGATGGTTTCGGGGACACCCCGGACCCGTATGTTGTGCCGCCGACCGCGGTTGTCCAGGTCCTCGACGTGTCTATGCAGTTCGAAGACTTGAGAAAGCTGGGAGTCATATGCGGATTGCACTTGGCGGATGGCCGCCGCGTGGGTCTGGGTAGTCTGCTCCACATTGTCCATGCGGCGGGCAACCGCCAACAGGTCCGTCTTGAGGTCCGCGATTTCTGCAGTCACCGTGCATTTAATGTCCTGGGCAACTTTTTCCAGGTCAAGGAGGCTCGGGGGTTGGGAACCCCCAGATCCAGGCGTGGACGCCCCGGGCATGTGGGCAGGCGAGGATCCGTCAGGCGAGGCCGGGGATTGGGCCTGCGAAGGCTCGAGGGCCTGGTATCGCTGCGACCGGAATATGTCCGGAATGTGCCTCCCCTGTACGGTCTTGGACTCCTTAGGGGTGCGGGAGGTGGACGAGCTCCTGGTAGACCTGTGCATAGCAGGGAAAGGAGGTAGGCTCCCGTATGAGCAGGCAAAGTATCCCCGGATCGCAGGAGCTCACCAGTTAGGCGTCCATCACGGTCTCCGTCCAGGCCACGCCCCCCCTTACCACAGTTTTGATCAAAAACTAAATTTAAATACATAGCACGTACTCGTTAGGAGTACCGACACTACACACAGATTAGCACTTACAGCCATCGGCTGCAATCGCTGATTGAATGCTGGTTTGCCAGCATGACTGTTTTACATTAGTGTGCACACATACCTAAAGTCATACGGTTCCTGCTGAACTCTAATACAGGAGGTGTGCTACTGGTTGGATCACCAGGTGAAAACAGAGTGGAAAAAAAGCACAGATAAAAGAAAAACGAATGCAGCCATCACATCTAAAGATTGGTAAGCTGCAATACATTACATTTTTGGATTTGGGTTTAAAATATTAACATTACCAAGAAAAATACATTGCTTAAGTAATACTGGACAATTTCTCAATTTGCAGCTTTGAACATCCCCGTTGTTTGCTTATGAAATAGTCTGACCTGAGGATTCAAAGAGCATATTTGTTATCTCTATAGCCTTCAGTCAATGCAAACACAGCTATTTTGTCTTTTGAAAAAAAGTTGTATCTCTTTAGTGCACCGCATTTTTTTTGCATTTCCAGTTTTTCATTTGAGAAACCCCCACTATGTTTGTTATGTGTTCCCATTCACATAGCATGCCTAAAAAGCAATTTTCAAAAATATGTCTTACTTATTCAGGTTTCGTGCACACTGGTATAGCGCAGGGATTTTGCTACGCAAGTTATGTTAAATAATGTATTGTTCCTTAAGTAAGAGTTTGGCTCCCTCTAGTGTCCTCTTAATACTATGAAGACTTTTGTTTAGTTTCTGTGAAGCAGCGTTGCAAAGCATTGTGGGAGATGTAATTTAATGAGCAAGTGACTCTTGTGCTTAAATCAATCTGGGAACTACTGACCCACAATGCCCAGTTCACCTACCCACAATGCCAAGTCACAGAACAGCCTGCTGGGTAAGCAGATAAAAAGGACAGGCATGTTTTCGGGCTCCTCGGACGCCATTCAACACACAGCAGGAGGCCTATGTGTGCCCAGTGCTGGGAGCACGTACGGCCTACAGTGGAAAGCGGATTGCCCACCCCAGAGGGATCCTTGTGAATGGCCCTGCTGATCGAGCAGGAGGATCGGTCTGCACTTCAGAGCATTTGAAGTCATCTGCACCTCAGCTATCCGGAGGAGCGATGCAACGTGGCGGAGCCATCTTTCATCAGACTGAGACACCAGGAGGATAGTCTGGATGGAGCCTCACATCCTCTGGGTCTGCTTGGTGAAAAGGGCATTTGCCCAGTTCAGTAAAGTGTATGGTTGACTAAGTGTGTCATCTATAGACTGCTGGTGAGACTTGTTGTCCCACAGGAGTGATCTCACTTATCCATAGGTTTGTGTTGAGGTTTCAGTGGGAACGTGGTTGATATAGATCTTTGAGGATACCAGACATGTGTCCCACCATACTAATATACTCTATACGTTGATTATTGAATTTACAGTGCTCACATCCATGTTGATGGTCATCCATTGTCAGCTACTGTTTATATTTGACCACATCGTTCCATATGTTTATTGGCCATTTCAGTAAACTTTCTAAATGGTTAATTGATATCCTGTGCGAGTCTCTATCTATTATCACAGCAGGTGAAGTGGAGGGTACCAAGGTTACAGTAAATATACTGTATAGTGTATCATTGCTGTGTTTCTCTCTATTGCTGGGTCCCACACTCATATTACCATACAGGTGTGCCAGAGAGGTCGAGACTGTTCTTGGGGTTGAGCGGCAGGGTGCAGAATTTAACATTTATCAGCAGCGCCTTCGGGGGTAGAGCTACACTGGGCTTCAGTGCTAGGGTGACATGCTGACCACTGATGTAAGGGGGCACTTTCCCACTGGCCAATAATATACGGATAGTTGAGGAAAGTGGAAAAATACTTCTGGACCCACAAAGTTATCTAATTAGCATTGCTGTCCTAAAATGTTTATATAAGTGATCTGGTTCCCGGCAGTTTCTACACCCCAGAGCAGTGATTCTCAACCAGGGTTCCTCCAAAGGTTGATAGGGGTTCCTTCAGCATTGGGCAATTTCTGCCTCTCAGATAAGTTCCCACTCACAGCATTGGTCTTTTTAGCTATTTGTAAATAGGTTATTCTTCCCAATGACCACAAGTGTAAGGACCATTCTTCCCACTGATCATCACACTATTGTATCATGAGTTGTAGACTTCTAATGGGGTTCCCCGAGACCGGAGAACTATTTCAATGGTTCCTCTGTGTTGAGAAGGTTGAGAAAGGCTGCCCCAGAGGATCTCCACAGTCTCCTTGGCTTATAGGGTAATGTGATAAATGTAAATTTTAGAGCCGCACCACTGCTAAGAGGTCCAGAAATTACTTTATTCCAATAAAAGTCAAAGGGATAATCCAAAACATTTCAGAGGTCCAGAGACACCCCCCTCAGTAGGGCTTGAGGTTGAAAACAATGTGAATAGACTAGAAGTGGACTGGACCTTTAGTGATATTTCCTCCAGTGTAATTTTAAGCACAGGACATGCCAGCAGCTGGTTTGTTAGTCAAATCGGCTACTATTTGGATTGTCCCTGAGTTGTTTTTTTTTTTTGGAATAAGACCACCATTAAACCTTTAAGCAGTGGCGTAGTGCAATGTAAGGATGGCATTTCTACTACTGACCACCAATGTAATACACATCGGATTTTCTGACAACAAATGTTGGATGTGAGCTTGTTGGCTAAAAGTCCGTGTGCGTATGCTCCATCGAACATTTGTTGTTGGACTTTCCGCCAACAAATGTTGGGTAGCAGGCTCTCAAATTTTCCGCCAACAAGACTTTCCGATCATGTGTACACAAGTCCGTCGCACAAAAGTTGATGCATGCTCGAAATCAAGTACGAGCCAGAAGCGCTTGGTCTTGTAAAACTAGCATTCGTAATGGAGATATCACGTATATCAGGGCAGCACAGTGGTGTATTGGGTAGCACTCTCAACTAGCAACAATAGGGTTGCTGGTTCAAATCCTGACAACTTCACCATCTGTCTGTAGTTTGCATGTTCTCCCTGGGCCTGCGTGGGTTTGCTCTGGGTGTTCTGGTTTCCTCCCACTCTCCAAAGACATGCTGTACTGTTAGGTTAATCAGATCCTGTCTATAAATTGGCCCTAATGTATGTGTTTGTAAGCGCGTCGGGACCCTATGGAGTAAGACTGCTATGTCAAGACTCAACCCAAAGTATGTCTTGTACGTCACTACATTTATAATTGTTGGCCAACATTTGTGTGACCGTGTGTATGCAAGACAAGTTGGAGCCAACAACCTTCGAACAAAAATCCACATTTTTGTTGTCGGAAAGTCCGATCATGTGTACGGGTCATAAGGGTAATTTTTCCCACTGACCACCAATGTAAGGAGCATTTTTCCCACTGGTCACTAATGTAAGGGGCATTCTTCCCACTGACCACCAATGTAAGATGCATTCTTCTCACTGACCACTAATATAAGAGGCATCCCCCCCTCCACCACTAATGTAGGCACAGTGTTCCCATTGACTCCTGATAAATTGATTTGAAACTCCTGAATTTTTTTTTTCATTATTTCTCTTGGGGAGAACGATTGAGAAAGCCTGGTTTAAACTATTTACTAAATCACTACATGAGCCTATTGGTGCCAGAACCTGGACTCTCATGCTGCATACACACGATCGGAATTTTGGCCAGCAAAAGACCGATGAGAGGATTTCATCGGAAAATGCGACCGTATGTATGCTCCATCGGAATTTAGCTGGCCGAATTCCCACTAACAAAAATCTGAGAGCATGTTCTCAATTTTTCCGACGGAAAAACTTTCTATCGGAAATTCTGATCGTGTGTATGCAATTCTGATGCGCAAAAACTCACGCATGCTCAGATTCAATTACCAGATGGAAGCTATTGGCTACTGGGTATTGAACTTCCTCTTTCTAGTCCCGTCGTACGTGTTGTACGTCACCGCATTCTTGACGGTCGGAATTTGGTGTGACCGTGTGTATGCAAGACAGCTTGAGCGAAATCCCGTCAGAATTCCGTCAGGAAAACCATCAGAGCTTTTTCCTACCAAAATTCCGATGTGTACGCGGCATCACTGTCCTCACATAGCCAGATTGATGTGTCAATACTGTGAAATCCTCAACAAAGCAATTATAATAAGACCACAGCTCACACTGTAGACGTAAACCTGGCTTGTACAACCTCATCCATTTGTCAGAGAGGTCAATGACTGGACATTGATATGAAACTGCTGACGGGTCTGCAGTTTAAAGACAAAAAAGGCATTGCAACTTCGTGGAGACAGAGGAGGACTGGGAAGGAACGACAGGTACAGTAAAAAAAATTAACTTTTTGAGAGTCAGGAATCATATAAAAAATACTTAATGCATTGAAACTACCTAAAACTTTTTTTTTTTAAATTTATGTATGGATGTGGTTAGCTTACTAAAGGTGGTCTGTCATTTTTTTAAATTCATTTCTCAGTTTAAAATTCTTTTGTCAGTGGTAAATGCCTAATGATTCTGCGGTTCCTTTTTAAAATAATCGTGCCAAAAAAAAAGCAGATCTTGGGCTGTTCTAATTTCACATCTACCTTAAAGCCTCATACATGCGATCAGATTTTCCGACGGGAATTGTGTGATGACTGTTGGTAAAATCCGACCGTTTGTACGCTCCATCAGAATATTGTTGTTATTTTCCATTTACAAATGTTGGATGGCAAGCTTTAAAATTTTCCACGGACATTTAAATGTCTGTTGTTGGATTTTCCGAGCGTGTACACAAGTCCGTCAGACAAAAGTCCAAAGTACAAAAGCATGCTCGGAAGCAAGGATGAGCTGGAAGCAGTCAGCCTTGTAAACTAACGCTCGTAATGGAGAATTAACATTTGTGACGTGGCAATTTATGAAATCTCAAAATGCAGCGTGCTTCTCTTCTGCTTTATTTAATGGGATAATAATGAAGCTGCTTTGCTGGTGGTACTGATGGAGTTATGGCAAACGTATTTTAACCAATTAAGGAGCCTCTTTTGGAGATGTGTTGTTTACAAGTTAAAAACAGTTTTTTTTTTTTTTTTTGCTGGGAAAATTACTTAGAAAAGAAATGTATAATGTTTGGGGGTTCGAACACCCTAGAGAATAAAATGGCAATACTTTCTGTCACACCGTGGTCTTAGCCCTTGTACACACGGTCGGCGATTCCAACGAAATGTGTCCGATCGGACCGTTTTGTCGGATATTCCGACTGTGTGTGGTCTACATCGGACTGTTTCCGTCGGAGTATCCGACGGACCAAGTTTTCCAACTTGTTGGTAAAATTTTCAGACAAAATGCTCCGATCGGACATACTCCGATCATGTGTAGAGAATTCCGATCGGACAAAGTGCCATGCATGCTCATATCAAATTCCTACACCAAAGCTATTGGCTACAAGCCTGAACGTAGTCCCGTCGTAACGAAATAACGTCATCACGTCGGATTTTCTGACAACTTTGTCCGACCGTGTGTATGCAACAGTTTCGGACAAAATACGACGGACAAAATCCGATGGATTTGGTTGTCGGAATCTCCGACCGTGTGTACAAGGGCTTACAAGAGCACTTTTTTGGGGAAAAAAATCACGTTTTTGAATTAAAAAATAAGACAACAGTAAAGTTAGCCCACATTTTTTTTTATATTGTGAAAGATGATGTTACACAGAGTAAATTGATACCCAACATGTCACGCTTGAAAATTGAAATGGCGACAACCTTTTACCCTTAAAAATCTCCATAGGCAATGTTTAAAAAATTCTACAGGTTGCATGTTTTGAGTTAGAGAGGTCTCAGGCTAGAATTATTGCTCTCACTCTACCGATCGTGGCAATACCTCACATATGTGGTTTGAACATTGTTTACATATGCGTTCGCTTCTTCATGCCAGCTCGGGGGGATGGGGTACGTTTAAAAAAAAAATGTCACTTTTATTCCTATTATAAGGAATGTAAACGTCCCTTGTAATAGAAGAAAAGCATGGCAGGTCCTCTGCAATATGAGATCTGGGGTCAAAAAGACCCCAGATACCATATTTAAACTAAAATGCAATAAAAAAAAAGTCATAAAAAAAAATGGCCCTTGAAGAGCTATGCAGTGGTATGGAGACAGGTGGGGGCCATCTTTCCCTCCCTCAGCTCCATGTCAGGCTAGGGAGAGGATCCCAATTGCCTCCGCCCCTACGATGGTGCCGGTAAGCGGCAGAGGGCACTGGAGCATGGCAGGAGTGGGGAGGGCCCTTAATGCCACTGATAAAAGTTATCTTGTGTTGAATCCGCTACAGAGACCACTTTTATCTTGAAGTTGACCACCTGCTGAAGAAGAGCACACCGGGGTTTCATAACAACGATATTCTTCTTCAAAATACCGACGTATATAGTCGGTGGGTCGGTCTGGAAGTGGTCAAAAACTATCAATAAATGGTGTATTACATGCTCTTCATACTCACTCAGTCACTATGGGATGCGTTTTCTGTATTCTGCAAAAAAAACTGTCTGATCTCTTTCTCCCCCTTTTGTCCATGTCCCCACTGCAGTTGGGGATTTTGCAGAGCAGTGCATGCTCAGTTTTCAGTGAGTTTCTTTGCTATCCCCATCACATCTGAGCAGCCCATATAACTATGGAGTC
This sequence comes from Lithobates pipiens, assembly GCF_037356315.1. Taxonomy (NCBI): domain Eukaryota; kingdom Metazoa; phylum Chordata; class Amphibia; order Anura; family Ranidae; genus Lithobates; species Lithobates pipiens. The sequence continues at coordinate 93,392,623 of NW_027507788.1, read as the reverse complement.
ACACATGTGGGTGTATACACAGTGATACATGACAGCCTACTCCCATCCTCCTCCATGCGCACTAACCAGCTAAACACAATGGGGATGAGATATTACATGTAGATTAATAGTGGCTTCACCTTCCTGTTATTCTAAGACACAGGTTGGAGGGGCATGACTGTAATTGGCAGAAATCTGGCCACATCATGTTATTGGCAAAAAATAAGAAACATTTAAGTTCAAATATATACCTGCATGACAATTTAAAACAGTTTATAGATATTAATTATGTATTTTTACTCTGCATTCCAAAGGCTGTTTGTTTTTATTTATTTTTTATTTTGAACGTGACCAGCAACAGAGGACTAGAAGCTGCTCCTGCTTATGTTTCCCTGCAGACAGGCTAGGAAAGAACTGGGTCATACGACAGCTGTTTATCAATTAGGAAAGAAGATACTTGGATTTTTTTAATTAAAATAATTACAATGCCATCATCCACATACAGAAATAGAAGGGAGAATGTGCAAAATCTGGTGCAGCTGTGACTGGTAGCCAAGCAGTTTCTAACTCCATCTTGTTCAGTTAAAGCGGACCTTCAGTAATTTTTTTCAACTCTACATCTATTAAATCTTCTGGTCATGTTGTTTTAACTTTAACCACTTCAGCCCCGGAAGGATTTGCCCCCTTCCTGACCAGAGCAGTTTTTGCTATTTGGCACTGCGTCGCCTTAACTGACAATTTCGCAGTCGTGCGATGCTGTACCCAAACAAAATTGACGTCCTATTTTTCCCACAAATACACCTTTCTTTGGGTGGTATTTGATCACTGCATTATTTTTTTTTTACTCACCTCTAAACAAAAAAAGAGCGTCAATTTAAAAAAAATAACGCAATATTTTTTACGTTTTGCTATAATAAATATATAAAAACATTTTTTTTCCTCAGTTTAGGCCGATAGGTATTCTTCTACATATTTTTGGTGAACAAAAAAAAAATTGCAATAAGTGTATATTGATTGGTTTGCACAAAATTTATAGCGTCTACAAAATAGGGTATAGTTTTATGTAATTTTTAGCATTCATTTTTTTATTTTATTTTATTATTAATGACGGCGATCTGCAATTTTTATGGTAACTGCGACATTATGGCAGACACATTTTACACTATTTTGGGACCATTGTCATTTATATAGCGATCAGTGCTATAAAAATGCACTGATTACTGTGTAAATGACAATGGCGGTGAAGGGGTTAACCACTAGGGGGCGATGAAGGGGTTACGTGTGTCCTAGGGAGTGATTCTAACTGGGGGGGGGTGGGCTTCATTACATATGACAGCGATCACTGCTCTCGATGACAGAGCGCAGTGATCTCTGTCATGTCACTAGGCAGAACGGAGAAATGCCTTGTTTACAAAGGCATCTCCCCATTCTACCTCTCTGTGACATGATCGTGAGAACCCGGTGGACATCGAGTCCACGGGACCCGCGGTCACGGAAAACACGGCGGGTCCACACGTGCCCCCAGCCCCGCTTCTTAAAGGGGAAATACCTGTACACCCTTTTGCCCACTCGTGCCATTCTGCCGACATATATCATCGTGCAGCAGTTGGGAAGCGGTTAAATAGTAAACCTATTTTTTAAATAGGTAAATACCTTATACAACCACTTCCTGTTTGTAAGGCTGGGTTCACACTGCTGCGGTTTATGAGATCGGATGTGATTCGCACCGCACTGCAGTGCAAATCACATGTGATCTCTGTGCGATGCGATTTCAGCCATACAGATAGTATGGCTGAATTTGCATCACATCCGGCCCAAACTCGCACAGGACCCTTTTTTGGTCCGCAGCAAAATCGGATCGCATGGGTGTTCACACCATGCGATCCGATTCCTGTCCGAGTTTGCAGATCGCACTGTGATATGCAAACTGATTTGGAGGTGTCATTAACTTTTCACTGACACTCCCAGCAGTTCACATAGGGCAGTGTGAACTGCCGCTGGGAGGCATGCGATGTGAGTGTGAACCCAGCCTTAAAGTGGTTGTAAACCCACAAAAAAAAAAAAACTGTAAGACAAAGGCATAATGAGCTAGTATGCATAGCATACTAGCTCATTATGAAATACTCACCTTAGATCCAAGCCCCTGTAGCAGTTTAATAATACACCGCTCCAGCCGACAACATCGCTCCCGGAGTTACTTCCGGGTATCGTAGGCTCCGGATTGGCTGGAGCAACGATGACTTCACTCCCGCTCATGTGCGCACAAGCCACCGGTAATGGCACACTAGCTGAAGAAACGCCACGTATGTGCCATTGCTTCAGTGCACATCTGTCAATGACGTTGGCACATGCTGATACAGGGGATATCTCCTAAACTATGCAGGTTTAGAAGATATCCGGGGTAGCTACAGGTAAGCCCAATTATAGGCTTACCTGTAACAAAAAGTGGTTGTAAAGGGTTTAACCACTTCAGCCCCGGAAGGATTTACCCCCTTCCTGATCAGAGCGCTTTTGCCATTAGGCACTGCGTTGCTTTAACTGACAATTGCTTTCTTTTGGTGGTATTTGATCACCTCTGCGGTTTTTATTTTTTACGCTATAAACAAAAAAAGAGTGACAATTTCGAAAAATAAAACGCATTTTTTTTTACTTTTTGCTATAATAAATAGCCCCAAAAAATATATACAATACAATTTTTTTTCCCCTCAGTTTAGGCTGATACGTATTCTTCTACATATTTTTGGTAAAAAAATAAAATCGCAATAAGCGTTTATTGATTGGTTTGCGCAAAAGTTATAGCGTCTACAAAATAGGGGATAGTTTATGGCATTTTTAATAATACTTTTTTTTTTACTAGTAATGGCGGCGATCAGCGATTTTTTATCGAGACTGCGACATTATGGCGGACACATCGGACAATTTTGACACATTTTTGGGGCCATTGTCATTAATACAGCGATCAATGCTATAAAATTGCATTGATTACTGTAAAAATGTCACTGGCAGCGAAGGGGTTAACCACTAGGGGGCGGGGAGGGGTTAAGTGTATCCTAGGGGCGTGTTACTGTCTGGGGGCGTGGCTGTGTGTGACAACACACTGATCATTGCTCCCGATGACAGGGAGCGGGTATCCCCGTGGCGATCGAGTCCACGGGATCCGCGGGCACGGTCATGGAGCGAGCGTCAGGCGAGCGCTTGGGGACACACCGGGAAATTCAAAGTAACGTACGGGTACGTTACTTTGCCCAGCCGTGCCATTCTGCCAACGTATAAGTACAGGAACAGGTCGGGAACCAGTTAATAAGCCTAGGCTTATGACGTCATGCACGTTCGTGAGAGTTTGCCAGGAAGGGAGGGGGGATGAGTCATAAGCAGGCCAATGAGAGATGCAGAGCTGGAGGTGTGCTTGTGTGTGTCTGTGTAAATCCAGGAAATGAACATGCAGCAGTTAAAATGGCTGCAGCCAGACTCAGTGGAGGGCAGGGGCGGACTGACCCATTGGTCATTCAGTCCGTGGCTGTCCCAACGAGAGGCTGTAATAATACTGTTAACAGCGCGCTGCTCTCCGCCGGCTCCTCCTTCCTTCCCGCCCGTCGCTGGTGCTTGCACTGTACACTACATCACCTAGGACGGACGAGAAGGGAGGAGGGGTCGGCGGGGAGCAGCGCGCTGTTAGCGGTATTGATTACAGGCATGACCGGGGTGAGTAAAACATTTTTTACTGGAGGCCCGCCATTGGAGGGAGGGGGTGACTGCAGTACAGATGTATGGGCCCCGGGCCAGTCTTCAGTGTGCTCTCCACACTAACCCCCTGTATGCTCTCCCCCCACAGTGTTCCCCTGTGTGTCCCCCTCCCCAGTGTCCCAATGTGCGTCTCCCCCAATGTCCCCCTGTTTGTCCTCCCCGTGTCCCCCTGTGTGTGTCCCCCCCAGTGTGTGTCCCCCCCAGTGTCCCTCTGTGTGTGTCCCCCTGTGTGTCCCCCCCGTGCCCCCTTGTGTGTCCCCTCCCCAGTGTCCCCCTGTGTGTCCCCTCCCCAGTGTCCCCCTGTGTGTCTCCTCCTCAGTGCCCCCCTGTGTGCCCCCCTGTGTGTCCCCCCAGTGTCCTCTTGTGTGTCCCCTCCCCAGTGTCCCCCTTGTGTCCCCCACCAGTGCTCCCCTGTGTCCCCCAGTGTCCCCACCAGTGTTCCCCGTGTCCCCCCGCAGTGTTCCTCTGTGTGTCCCCCCAGTGTTCCCCTGTGTGCCCCATGCCCCCCCAGTGTCCCCCTGTGTACTCCCCCCCTGTGTCCCCGTGTGTTCACCCCCCACCCAGTGTTCCCCTGTGTGCTCCCCCCACAGGGTCCCCCTGTGTGCTCCCCCCAGTGTTCCCCTGTGTGCCCCCCACAGTGTCCCCCTGTGTGCTCTCCCCCAGTGCCTCCCTGTGTGTGCCCCCCTCCAGTGTCCCCCTGAGTGCTCCCCACCCCCACAGTGTCCACCCTGTGTGCCCCCCCTCCCCAGTGTCCCCCTGTGCCCTCTCCCCTCCCAGAGTCCCCCTGTGTGTTCCCCACCCCCCCACAGTGTCTTCCTGTGTACTCCCACCCCCCACAGTGTCTTCCTGTGTGCTCTCCACCCCCCACAGTGTCCCCCTGTGTGCTCCCCACCCCCCACAGTGTCCCCCTGTGTGCTCCCCACCCCCTCAGTGTCCCCCTGTGTGCTTCCCCCTCCCAGGGTCTCCCTGTATGCTCCCCCCAGTGTCCCCCTGTGTGCTTTCTCCCTCCCCAGTGTCCCCCGGTGCCCTCTCCCCCCTACAGTGTCCCCCTGTGTGCTCCCCCCAGTGTGTCTTCCTGTGTGTTCCCCACCCCCCACAGTGTCCCCCTGTGTGTTCCCCACCCCCCACAGTGTCTTCATGTGTGTTCCCCACCCCCCACAGTGTCTTCCTGTGTGTTCCCCACCCCCCACAGTGTCTTCCTGTGTGTTCCCCACCCCCCACAGTGTCTTCCTGTGTGTTCCCCACCCCCCACAGTGTCTTCCTGTGTGTTCCCCACCCCCCACAGTGTCTTCCTGTGTGCTCCCCATCCCCCACAGTGTCTTCCTGTGTGCTCCCCACCCCCCACAGTGTCTTCCTGTGTGCTCCCCACCCCCCACAGTGTCTTCCTGTGTGCTCCCCACCCCCTAAGTATCCCCCTGTGTGCTTCCCCCTCCCAGGGTCTCCCCTGTGCTCCCCCAAGTGTCCCCCTGTGTGCTTCCCCCCTCCCCAGTGTCCCCCTGTGCCCTTTTCCCCCCTACAGTGTCCCCCTATGTGCTCCCCACCCCCCACAGTGTCCCCCTGTGTGCTCTCCACCCCCTCAGTGTCCCCCTGTGTGCTCTCCACCCCCTCAGTGTCCCCCTGTGTGCTCCCCACCCCCTCAGTGTCCCCCTGTGTGCTCCCCACCCCCTCAGTGTCCCCCTATGTGCTCCCCACCCCCTCAGGGTCTTCCTGTGTGATCCCCCAGTGTCCCCTTGTGTGATTTCCCCCCCTCCCCAGTGTCCCCCTGTGCCCTCTCCCCCTCCCCAGGGTCTCCCTGTATGCTTCCCCCCCACAGTGTCCCTCTGTGTGCTCTCCCCCCAGTGACCCCCTGTTTGGTCCCCCCAGTGTGCTCTCCAACCCCACAGTGTCCCCCATGTGCTTTCCCCCTCCCCCAGTGCCCCCCTGTGCCCTCTCCCCTTCCCAGGGTCTCCCTGTGTGCTCCCCCCAGTGTCCCCCTGTGTGCTTCCCCCCCTCCCCAGTGTCCCTCTATGTGCTCTCCAACCCCAGTTTCCCCCTCCCAGGGTCTCCCTGTGTGCTGTGCTCCCCCCAAATGTCCCCCTGTCCAGGTGTGGCTTGGGACGCAGGGGGCCCCATGATCTTCTATTGCCCGGGGGCCCCATCAGTTGTCAGTCCGCCCCTGGTGGAGGGAGATTTATGCAGCATATTTGGCAAGTACAGAATCAAAGTATATATAAAATAATATGCAAAGTGGTTGGAGGGAAGCTTCAGAATGGCAAAGATGTTTTTATTACAAATTATGTGAGCAGACTGCAGTTCTTAAACTTTGACAAAAAAACTGAAAGTTGATTGGTTTCTATGTAGAGCTGCACCAGACTTTGCACACTATAGTTTTAGTAAACCAACCCCTCCGTGTTTAGTATCACTTTAAGCGTGTCTAAACCCAAAAGCAAAATGTAATATATTGCATCTTTCCAATCCTTAAATGTGGCGGCTGCATTCGTTTAACCACTTACAGACCGGACCATTTTGCTGGTCAAAGACCAGGCCACTTTTTGCGATTCAGCACTGCGTCGCTTTAACTGACAATTGCCCGGTTGTGCGACGTGGCTCCCAAACAAAATTGACGTCCTTTTTTTCCCCACAAATAGAGCTTTCTTTTGGTGCTATTTGATCACCCCTGCGGTTTTTATTTTTTGCGCTATAAACAAAAATAGAGCGACAATTTTGAAAAAAACGCATTATTTTTTACTTTTTGTTATAATAAATATCCCCCAAAAATATATAAAAAAACATTTTTTTCCCTCAATTTAGGCCGATACGTATTCTTCTACATATTTTTGGTAAAAAAAATCGCAATAAGCGATTATTGATTGGTTTGCGCAAAAGTTATAGCGTTTACAAAATAGGGATAGTTTTATAGCATTTTTATTAATAATTTTTTATTATTTTTTTTTTTTACTAGTAATGGCTGCGATCAGCGATTTTTATTGTGACTGCGACATTGTGGGGGACCCATCGGACATTTTGGACGCATTTTTGGGACCATTGTCATTTATACAGTAATCACTGCTATATAAATGCAGTGATTCCTGTGTAAATGACGCTGGCAGTGAAGGGGTTAACCAGTGGGTGGCAGTGTAGGGATTAAGTGTTCCTAGGGGTGTGTTACTAACTGTGGGGGGGTTGGGCTTTCATTTAGTGAACACTGATCTCTGCTCCAATCACATGGAGCAGAGATCAGCGTCACTAGTTGCTAGGCAAAATGGAGAAATGCTGTTTACACGGCATTTCCTCCATTCAGCCGTCCCGTGAGACGATCGCGGGTATGCCCGCGGCGATCGAGTTCGCGGGTCCCGCGACCGGACTCACGGGGGTCCCGACCAGCGCGGAAGCGCACCACCGGCGGCGCGCTCCCGATGGCAGGGCGGCATTGAAGATTGGACGTACCTGTACGCCAATATGCCTGCCCGTGCCATTCTGTCGACGTACATCGTCGTGCGCTGGTCGGGAACCGGTTAAAGAAAAAAAAAAGTATTATTTTTTCTCCTGATTCAGCTAGTGCCAAACTTCCTATTTTAGGGTGTCTCCACTCTGGATGGAGGAGCAGTGGAGACACCTTTGGACAGCAGCATTGTCAGTCTGGGGAGAGGGGAGCGTCAGACAAGCAGATTCAGATGGACTTGGGTAACAAAGCTGAAGTTCAGATAACACTTTATAAGTGACTGCAACAATAGTCATGTTCCTTTTGGGATAAAAGTTTTAAATAAAATCTGACCATTGTAAGCTCCGCTATCAGTGGTAAGGGTTGTCTCAACCCTCTAACTTCTACTTTTGCTGGACAGCTTGGTCTGTTAGAGGAAGTTGAAAAATAACAAGACTTACTGGCTGGATCTCCAGGAGAAAATACAAGGAAAAAAGGCCTAAAAAAAAATAAAACAAATGCAGCCACCACATCTAAGGACTGGTAATCTGCAACATATTGCTTCTGTGCAGTTTAGATATGCTTTAATATGTATTCAGTGTGTTTAAGAAATGTAACTGTCATGGGAAATACAAAGACTGAAACTGCTGAGCTCACTTTAAAAAAATGTCATGCTGGCCCTCCGGCTTTACTTATTTAAAATGTATGCAGAGAATGCCCAACTCGGCTAATGGGTCAGCATAACAGTCAGGCAATTAGCATTTAAAAAATATGTTTGCTATATGAATTTCAGTGCCTGCTTATGATGACAGAACACAATATGCCCCCCTCTCCAGAAATGATGCTTAACCACTACAATACAGGGCACTTTCACCCCCTTCCTTCCCAGCCCAATTTTCAGCTTTCAGCGCTCTCGCTCTTTCAGTGACAATTGCGTGGTCATGCTACACTGTACCCAAATGAAATTGTTATCATTTTTTTCGCACAAATAGAGCTTTATTTTGGTGTTATTTATTCACGACTCCGTTTTTTTTTTTTTGCGATATAAGCGCAAAAATAGCGGAAATTTGGAAAAAAAACTATATTTTCTTTTTTCTATTTGAAAAGAAATCCAATAAAATCAAATTTTGTCATAAATTTAAGCCAAAATGTATTCTGCTACATGTTTTTGGTAAAAAAAATTCCGTTAAGTGTATAATAATTGGTTTGTGTGATCACGGACATATGTACGCAAATGATCATGTACATATGTGTGCAGGTGATCACGTACATATGTGTGCAGATAATCATTGGGACATGTGATTTTAGTGGGACATATGTGGGGGACATGTTTTTATTATTAGGGACATGTGTTTTTATTATTTGGGGACATGTATGTTTTGGGGACATGTGTGTTTTGGGGACATATGTGGGGACTGTGTTTGTACTGTGTGGTGTGTTGTGTGTGTACACTACACTGATGATCAGTGAGTAAAAAGCTGTAAAAAGCAGCCCATACTCACTGATCATCAGCCGGCTGCAGCGATCTGCTCTCTTCTCCTCAGCGGTGACTTCCGTGTGAGGAGAGGAGAGCCGATTGCCTAGCAACCGGCTGTTTGTTTACATCACATGACGGCCGTGATTGGACACGGCCGTCATGTGATCAGGAGGGCCAATCACAGAGCCCTCCTGCCGATCTGAGATGTGCCGTGTCCGGGTGACACGAGCACATCGGGATCGCGCCGCTGCGCGGGCGCGCGCGCGCGCGATCCCGCTGCTCCTGAATGACGTTCCCAAACGTCCTATCAGGAGCAGGCGGCTCCCACCCGGCCGTATATACGCATTGGCCGGGTGGGAAGTGGTTAAATATACATAACATGTAATAATAGTTTTTCCCATTTTGCACATTAGGACATCTCTACACAATGCAGATCACAGTCCGTGTTTGGAATGTGGCACTCGTATGTCTGCTAGGTAAGTGATTTGCATGTGTCCTTTTAGAACTTAAATCAAACTTTTTCTGTCTGTGTATCATTGGTGGGGAGATCCCTTCCTTCCTGTCCCAGAGACACAACAGGAAGTAAGAAGGAATCTCTACAAAGCTCTCAAAACTGTGGACCTTGCCTTTATCTGGCACTATTTCTTCCACTGACACCAATGATAGGATACGCCGCACACCTGAACTCTGTATTTTCTTTGCAGTGCACTTGAACTCTGCACTCTCTAGGTAGCCCATACCTGAACTCTGCACTCTCTAGGTAGCCCATACCTGAACTCTGCACTCTCTAGGTAGCCCATACCTGAACTCTGCACTCTCTAGGTAGCCCATACCTGAACTCTGCACTCTCTAGGTAGCCCATACCTGAACTCTGCACTCTCTAGGTAGCCCATACCTGAACTCTGCACTCTCTAGGTAGCCCATACCTGAACTCTGCACTCTATAGGTAGCCCATACCTGAACTCTGCACTCTCTAGGTAGCCCATACCTGAACTCTGCACTCTCTAGGTAGCCCATACCTGAACTCTGCACTCTATAGGTAGCCCATACCTGAACTCTGCACTCTCTAGGTAGCCCATACCTGAACTCTGCACTCTCTAGGTAGCCCATACCTGAACTCTGCACTCTCTAGGTAGCCCATACCTGAACTCTGCACTCTCTAGGTAGCGCATACCTGAACTCTGCACTCTATAGGTAGCCCATACCTGAACTCTGCACTCTATAGGTAGCCCATACCTGAACTCTGCACTTGCATGTGTGTTTGAGCTGTGTTTACTAAAAAGCGCGTGACCTGTTTGGACCCCAATGCAACATAAGCATGCCTCCATCCCTATAATGATAAAAGAAAAGTGAAAGTGGATTGTGGGACTTTAAATGAGGCATGGATATGTATTTGAAATGGTCTGGGATACCTGAAATATTATTCATTGTCACTGTCCCTGCGGGAAAATCTGCATACCCATAAAGAATTGCTAATCAATCCAATAAATTAAATACAAATACTGAATAGTAGGTATATATAATGTATCATAATATATAATACATGGATCATGCAACAAGAAGCATAATTAATTGTAGTAATAATCATATTGACATATTTAATGTATATAATGGATAGACATAATTGGTACAAGCAATCACAATTAAAAAATTCAATGGACATACAGAACAGGTGAACATGGTTATCCTAATAAATATAACAATAAATTAATAAAAGAAATTCATGATTGTAGCAAACTTGGCTTGGCATCCCTGAGTATGGACTCTACGCGTTTCATGGCGATGACGGTTCATTCAGTGTCACCATCCTATTCCTTTTTGGGTCTGCTGGGTGACTTATCTGAACGTGGCCAAAGGTAATGCATTCACATTCAACACCTGCTCTCTTTTAGAAAGCAATAATTTTTCATTTGAGACTGTGACCGACCAATTTACTCATTTATTTCATCTCTCTATTTAGCGATTTTTTGATGCATCCCACTCCTGATGATTGGCTGAAATCGCCATGAAACACGTAGAGTCCATACTCAGGGATGCCAAGCCAAGTTTGCTACAATCATGAATTTCTTTTATTAATTTATTGTTATATTTATTAGGATAACCATGTTCACCTGTTCTGTATGTCCATTCAATTTTTTAATTGTGATTGCTTGTACCAATTATGTCTATCCATTATATACATTAAATATGTCAATACGATTATTACTACAATTAATTATGCTTCTTGTTGCATGATCCATGTATTATATATTATGATACATTATATATACCTACTATTCAGTATTTGTATTTAATTTATTGGATTGATTAGCAATTCTTTATGGGTATACAGATTTTCCCGCAGGGACAGTGACAATGAATAATATTTCAGGTATCCCAGACCATTTCAAATACATATCCATGCCTCATTTAAAGTCCCACAATCCACTTTCACTTTTCTTTGAGCTGTGTTTAGCTGCACATACCCATGACCCAAAGGTTAAGAAGAGAGCTCAACCCAGGTCCTCATATACTACTAATGTGTTGTGCTTGAATATAAAACTAATAAATGAAAAATGCAAATCAGTCCATGTGTCTTCAAAACAGCCTGAAAAAAAGCAGCTCCATTCACTCCAGCATGAAAGGCGGAGGGCTTTCACACTGGAGCAGTGCACTGGCAGGGCATCAGAAAAAGCCCTGCCAGCAGCTTCTTTGCAGCGGCGAAGGAGTAGTGAACTCACCGCTTCCTCCACCGCTCCTGATATACCACCAGCAAAACGCCTCTGCGGCGGCATTTTGCGGGTGGATTTAACCCCTTTTCGGCCACTAGCGGGGGGTTAAAACCACCCCACTAGTGGCCGAATAGCGCTGCTAAAACGACAGTAAAGTGGCGCTAAAAATAGTGCTGCTTTATTGCTGACGTAAAAGAGCTGAATTGTACAAAAAAAACAAGAGCAGCCTCCTTTATATTGGCTTTTGGAATTTACAAATGCAACAATTTAGAAATCAGATGAAAGGTTTAGCGCTGGAAAACACTTTTTGCTAGATAAAAAGTGCATTTTATATACATCTGTATATATCAGATCAAAATAAGGGACAAATGAGGAGGAATGAGGGACAGAGGAACAAATCAGGGACAGTTGGGAGCTATGCAAATGATATAAGGAACTGCTGACTGACTTAGCGAATGACAGTCCAGAGCACTGTGTTTACTAACAACACAGGTATACAAGAGCAAGGTTTGGGACTTTATATGAAACATGCAGCCAGGGAGGCAACACAGCACAATGATAAACAAGATATTTATGGGGCACACCCTACAAAATGCATAAAGATGGTGCTGCCATCATATATATTGCATAGTGACAAATACATGCAATGTAATACTTAAAGCGGAGGTCCACCCTAAAGTGGACCTTCCGCTCATCGGAACCCTCCCCCCCTCCGGCGCCACAATTGGCACCTTTCAGGGGGGAGGGGGGTGCAGGTACCTGTACAGTACAGGTATCTGCACCCACTTCCGGGATAGCTCTCTGCGGAAAGGGGCGTAGATTACGCCCCTTTCCGAAAGTCCCCCGCTGCCTGCTTGGACACACACAGATCCCAGAGGCAGTGGGGACCGTTCTTATTGCGCAGCGCGACTCGCGCATGCGCAGTAGGGAACCGGGAAATGAAGCCGAAAGGCTCCACTTCCTGATTCCCATACCCAAGATGGTGGCGGCAGCACCCGAGAGACGATCGAGAAATCGGCTTCGGGTGCCGACATGGCAGGCGCGCTGGACAGGTAAGTGTCACTATTTTAAAAGTCAGCAGCTGCAGTATTTGTAGCTGCTGGCTTTTAAAGAAAAATAAAGTCCCGGACCCATTTTCTCTTCTTCTCATACTAACAACACAGGGCTTTGTACACGGAGCAGTGATGTGGCAGTAGCAGCCACATCGATTAATAAAAGCAGCACATATTACACAAGTTACACCCAGTTAACCCTTTGGTTGCCGCTAGATGTTAACCCCTTCCCAGCCAGTGAAATTAGTACAGTGACGTTGTATAGCATTAGCACTGATCACCGTATTGGTTTCACTGGTGATGTCAGTGTCAGTCAGTTCCCAGCCTGTGTCAGATTGGACTCTGCACTATCACAGTCCCACTATAAGTTGCTGATCACTGCCATTAGTAATATTAAAAACAAATCCAGTATATACGCCATAGTTTGTAGATGCTATAACTGTCACGCAAACCAATCAACCAATATACACTTATTGGGATTTTTTTTTTTACCAAAGCAAAGACATGTAGCAAAATACATTTTGGCCTAAATTTTTTATTATTAAATATGTTTTACAGAAAAAAATAAAAATAGTTTTTATCAAAATGTTTGGTCTTTTTTCATTTATATATATAAAAAAAAAAGGTGGTGATTAAATACCACCAAAATAAAGCTGTGTGAAAAAAAATGATATAAATTTAATTTGGGTACAGCGTGTAGTTACCAGTTAAAATAGCGCAGTGCCGAATAGCAAAAAAAGCTCTCGTCATGAAGGGTGTAAAACCTTATTGAGCTTAAGATGTTTTTGAGGTTTTAAAGTGCATAAATATAAAGTGTAAAAAAAGTGCAAAAATGTGCAGGATGACATAACCACCTAGATAGAAGTCTATGTGGTTCTGTCTTCTTGGAACCTCAACTTGCAACCTGAGGTGCTGGCTTTGCTTGTGCATGAACTCTAATAAATAGTTGGCTGTGCACTTCCCAAGTGGGGGCGAAGGATGGATTGGACTGAGGTTATTTAATCATTCAACACTCTATCCAAAAGTAAAATGTTTTTGGCTTGACATACACTTAAATGGTTTACAATCTTTAAAGTGGGACTTTAGTCATAAAATGAAGTCCTGCTAGATCACTTCAGGTTGGCCCCTTTTAAAACATTAAAAATAAATAAATTATACTTTTTTTAAAATCCAGGCTCAACCTACTCAGCAAATGCTCAGTTGATCTCTATTTTTTCGCACTGTGCCAAAAATGTAGAGGCTGATGTGTTGACAGTGTTACCGGTTCTCGACCGGTGCACGTCAATGTACGTCAGCAGAATGGCACGGACAGGCAAATGGGCGTACCTGTACGGCCCTTTTTAGATTTGTCACCATGCCATTGCGTGCACGCCACCTGGCCCGGGACCTCCGTGAGTCGGGTCGCGGGTCCTGTGGACTCGATCGCTGCGGGGATACACGCGATCGTCTCACGGGGAGATGCTAATGTAAACAAGCATCTCCCCGTTCTGCTTAGTGACAGTGTCACTGATCTCTGCTCCCTGTGATCAGGAGCAGAGATCAGTGATGTGTTACACGTAGCCACGCCCCCCACAGTTAGAAACACTCCCCAGGACAAATTTAACCCTTACCCTGCCCCCTAGTGGTTAACCCCTTCACTGCCAGTGGCATTTGTATAGCACTGATTGCTGTATAAATGACAATGGTCCCAAAAATGTGTAAAAAATGTCTGACGTGTCTGCCATAATGTCGTAGTCATGATAAAAAATGCAGATTGCCGCCATTACTAGTAAAAAAAAATATATATATAAAAAAAATGCTATAAAACTATCCCCTATTTTGTAAACACTAACCTTTGCGCAAACCAATCAATAAACGCTTATTGCAATTTTTTTTTACCAAAAATATGTAAAAGAATACATTTTGGCCTAAACTGAGGGAAAAAAATTTTTATATATATTTTTGAGGGATATTTATTATAGCAAAATGTAAAAAATAATGCGTTTTCAAAATTGACACTTTTTTTATAGCGCAAAAACGTTAAAGCGACGCAGTGCCGAATCACAAAAAGTGCTCTGGTCGGGAAGGGGGTAAAATCTTCTGGGGCTGAAGCGGTTAAAGATTTACTGCTGCTCAAGGGTTCTGGGCTTCAGCAAAATGGCAGCCTTCAGCAAGAAGAGATAACAATTCTGAAGACAATTTACATCACACATTTATTTTGGTAGGATAATTATTCCTGTGTAATATATGTTCCTTCCTAAAGAACATTATTTTTTATCGGGTTGTTATGGATAAAGTTCCACTTTAAGATCCCCAAGACCCTTTCTTCAGGCTTATAAACAAAATATACTTATGTATTATTTCTGTGTAACCAATATATTCATTTTTTACATATTGGCCCAGCAGTATGTTCAATCTACCATGTTTCTGGACTTCCCACCGATATGCAGTCTGATGACTGGAGAGCCTCCACCATCCTGACAAGCGTAGTGAGTGATTATGTCACACCATTCACAAAACCAGTGGTAGAGAGGGTCACCAACTCCACTGCCTGGAATTTGTTCGGGTAAGTGACTGCCTTGAAGGTCTCACTGTTAGGTGCAATTGCATTAAATGTAATATTGAACCCTCAGAGTTTTTTTTTTTTAGCTTAGCACAATAAAATAAACATTCTCCAGTATAATATTTGTTACATTTCTTACCCCAGCATTTGGAGTGTAAAGCTCACAATACTGCTGGCTCCTGCTCGCACAGGAAAGAGTTTACAGTGGACAATAACAACAAACAACCCTCAGCATGTGGGGGCATCATGTTCCCATGATCTCCATGTGCTGAAGGTTGTTTGTGTTTTGTTGTTGTTTTTGTTCTCTTAACAATTTTTCTAGTGGGATCTTTATAGCAGCAGGACTTTGCTTAAACCCCTGAGGAAGGAAGGGAATACTGTTACCCCCATTTCCCCCCTTTTTTCCGAAACATGTTGGGATTTTGTACAATCACATCAAGTATATTTCCCCTTTTGGAGTCTATGAGTAATTCAACAAACAAAGCAAATGTAAAAGCAAGTGTATTTGTAATGTATACCCTATGTCTGTAATTTGTATAACATGATGTTGTAATAATAATAATAACAAAAAAAATTACTTTTACATACTCTTGATACTTTTTTCCCTCAAATATAACTTTACCCGTACAATCCCCCGCAGGGAACTCTTTTCTTTACGAAGGAAGGAGCAGAGAGGAGAATAGGAATGCCTTGACATTCTTTGGTGCTCTGTGTTTCTATTGATGCACACAGTGTATGGAGACACCACTCTAGTCCCTGCATGATAGAGTGGCTCCATAAGGCCACTGAAAGAGAAAGTAGCCACCCTCAAACAGGAAATCTGGAGCAGCGGTCATGGCATTAGCTTAAACTGGAACATAGGCTAGGGTACTTTGACATCCTGGAAAATCTAGTTCTACATTATTTCAAATGTTATGTTTCCCATTTTCAGAAGAGCAGCCAATCGGGTACAAGGAGCCATTAACCTGACTGGAGGATTCTTGAACACCTACTATGAAGACCATTTACAGAAGCCGGTGGAGCAGACTAGGGAATGGGTTGAGTATAAAACCAAAACCATACTGGAGAGAATAAGGGAGACATTTCAAAAAGAGGAACATAAAGAACAATCTCAGTACAAATAAACACTACATAATATAAATAAAACTCTGCTTTGTAATGTTGTACATTAAACATTTCAATAAAAAAAAAAAAAAAAAAAAAAAGAAGACATTTTCAAACAACCAATGCAATGAGGTTATTCTGATTCTAAGACCATGCAATTATAACTCTATTGCCTAACAAATAAACTCGATAAATTATTGTTGAAGCGATTTTCGTAGCCTTTGATAATACTTTTAGGCTCAGTTTACACCATACATGTGCAACTGAGAACAGGAGCGTTTCTGTGCATTTCATGAAGGGCAGCCAATTCCTTTCCGTGGTCATCCCTACACACAAGAAATGCTGAAAAGAAGTCCCTGACTCTTTTCAAACAATGTTCTGCACCAGACCGCATGGGTCAATAAATGGCACCACCACTCCTCTGCTAAATGGTAACATGCTTCTATGCATGCTGAGAAAGTGAAAAATGTTGTGTGCATTCCTAAACACAGTACTATGAACCTAGCCTTCGCCTTTTTTACTTACTGTCAAACTTACTCCAAATGCAGGTGGCCAGACACAATAGCTGGCTACTGTGTTCTTCACTTTTAGAAGCCCCCTTTACTATAAGGAAAGCAGGCCTACCGGTACTCGGTTGCCCCCAGGACTTATACACAATGCAATAGTGAGAAGAGACAATAACTCTGAAGAGGCATGCATGAACTAAGCAAAGCAAACAGGTACTTGCGGTTGGCAGACAGGCAGAGTAGTTCAATAATAGTCCATGTAAAAGGTAGGCAGAGTTCAGAGAGTAGTCGGTATCTGATCCAAGGTCATACACAGATACAAAGGGAAATCCAATCTAGCAGAGCATGGCAGACAGACAGGTAGCTTGATCAGATATTACACACTCTATCACAAGCATGAGACTGAAGGTTTGTCTGTCTTAAATCAGGTTTGGTCTCTACCCAGACACTGGCCACATTAATTACATTACAGGTGGACAGGCAGACAGGTAGACAAGGAGAATGCCATAGCTAAAGCCAGGATGCTGGAATGAAGAGCTGGAGCTCTAGACGCTCCGGACATGTACATACTTATTCCTCACTAACATAGGACAATACTATTTGTTGTCTTCATTACATTTGAGATGTGCCTGGTTGTTTCTACTTGAGCTAGAGCCCACGTCAGTTCCTGGCTGGAGGACATCCAGCATCATCCTACTTGTACCTCCCCAGCTTGACTGTCCCTGACCCACCCCTTTTAATCATTAGATTCTTATTATACAGGAGTTATATAGCGCCAACAGTTTGTGCAGAACTAACTTAAAATATAAAGAAAGACAGTACAATTACAATACAGTTCAATAAAGAAGGATTTGGAAGGTTCTGCTATTGGAGCTTACAATCTAACTAGTTTCAACAAATTCGTTAATTCAGAAATATCTAAATTAATGAAAACTCGTTTAACAAATTTTCCCAAATATTCGTAAATTCAAAATTCGAAAATCTGAAATAACTAACTAATAATAACTACCGATTAAATTATATGTATTGGAATTTCCTTTCAAATTTGGCTGTTAATGAACATAACGAATACCAATTTATCAGAAGTTACGAATTATTCAAAATAACAAATGAAGTACCTAAACGAATGGAACGTAACAAAGTAATAATAAAAAATAACAAATAATAATAATAAAAAGTTTTTATTATTACTATTATTATTAATTCGTTCAGTTCCATTTATTTAGATGCAGCATTTGTTACTTCAGGTAATTCGTAACTTCGGATGAATTTGTATTCTTTACATTCACTAACAGCCAAATTTGAAAGGAAATTTCAATACCTATAATTTAATAGTTATTATTAGTTAGTTAATTATTCTTTTGAGATTTCGGATTTTCTATCTTATTTTCAAATTTCTAACTTACGAATTTTCAAATTGCGATCATAGCAAATGACCCGAAAAACGAAAAAAAAAAAAATGGAACTAAAACAAACACATTTTTGGCAGTGCACATGACTAGTCGAGATGAGGTTAGTGTAGCTGTGGGCATTGGAGGCTCAACATCACATGTAAGTGTTATCTAGGGCAGTCTGTATGCAAATGATGTTTGCCTAGTATGGCCCCCTCCCCCAGACATCTGCCCATTAAGGTATGGGCTTGATTATAGGTTTGATATTTGCATAACTCCTCTTCAAACCCAGCCCACTGATCAGGGCTGAGGGTTCTAGCACTCTGTCAGTCTCTCCCATCAGCCATGATCGGCCTGCATTGCATAGAGCAGCACAGAGACGTACATCATCACTGGGTCTAAGGTAAGTTAAATAATGAAACAGAGTTTATAAAAATGTCATTGATGAGAGGGAGAAGAAGGAATCATGGAAGACATAATATAACATATCAGAATAGATTTCAGCTTTAAAGAATATGCACATTAAAATAGGGGAAATATTAGTAAATACACCATGTTAGTAGAGATATGTTTTTGGCCAAATTGTCATTAACTTTTCGTACATGCAGTTTCACATACCTAAGAAACTTATCTGGATACAAATCGGAACATACCTGATGCAAAATTATTTTATTCTCCTTTATGATTGACTTCAATTTAAAAAAAATTGCAACTACGACCATTTTATTCAATCTCCAGGGTCTATGCTTTTATTCAATTTTTACTTATGGGGGGGAATTAGAGTCATTTCTAGCAATAAAAATGCAGATTTCAACATGTGTGCAAAAAAATTAACAGTGCTCTGGTAGGAAACTAGTACAAGTAGAACTATAGGCAAAACTGTCTTTTTTTTTTTTTCGATAGAGTAAGGGAGGGTTATAATCCCTGTCAGATTTAGCCAAAATCGCTTCAAATTAAGACCCCCCACATCCCCCCCCCTCCACCAGGTCACCAAAACTCCCCATTTTAACATTTCCCCTTTATTACTTTTCTGGGGACAACCCAAAATTTGGGATTTTCTTTTACTATCACTTTCAATGATAGGGGTAAACGGGGCAAATAGGGAGGGCAAATCTTGGGACACTGACCGCACTAAAAGCCGGATAGGGGTTTTAATCCCTCTCCACTCTATCCAAAGCTAAAAGAAAAATAAATAAATAAATAAAGTTTTGCCTTTAGTTATACTTTAGTCTAGCAAAACATGTAGCAATTGTCAGTCAGTTTCAACCACTTTTAAGCCACCATTAAGCATAAATAAAAAGATTTTAAAGTTTATCTATGGTCAACATGTCAACAAATTATATTAATTTCCACATTGTATTGTAGTTATGTTTAGCCTACTCCTATTCAGCCCCTTTCACATGGGCACCTTCATGCAACAGATTCCACTTGCTTCCGCTGAACCCGCCGATGACAGATCTTATCCGTTCCACTGTGCAGAGCGGACACGGACACAGCCCGCTCTCCTCTATGGGGAAATGGGATGGAAATGGACCACCTGTCCGTTTCCATCTGATCCGCCAGATGGATGGAAAATAGGACCACCGTCCTTCTGGTTTTGGCAGATCGTATCGGATCAGATATCAGAAGGAGTCAGTGGACAGGTGTCAGACATTTGCCATTAGTCTTGCCTAGGAAAACGCAGATGACAGGAACAGAGAGCTAACCCACCAGACTACAGGTACGTCTCCGCCTCCTCAGCTGTGCCCGAAGCCTCCTGCGCTGCGCTGACCTCATGCCCGTCGCCTCCTCCACCTCCCCAACTGAGCGCGCCTCCTCTGCCGACCTCATGCCCAGCATCTTTGCCTCCCCTCCTCCAACTCGCATTCTCCATGTTCCCTGGCCAGGCTAACGGGTAAGTCAGCAGGCTGCGGCTGTGCCCCTAGGCAGCAGTGCGCCATAGGCGGCACCTCTAGTTCGCTTAGTGGGAGTGCCATCCCTGTTCCCACACCATTACTTCCTTGAATTATGTGACACATATTCATTATGCCCTCACACATTTCACAGAGCCTGCTTTCTGAACTACAGAGGTGCTGAGAGGAAGGGCTTCTTCATTGTGTGTTTATGAATGCACACAGCCCAACGTGGGAGAGCATACACAGGTGCCCCCTTAGCATCTGGCTTGCTAAAAAGGCAACTGAAGCAGGGAAAAGTGGACATTGCTGTCAACGGACTTCCAAAGAGGAGGTAAGGGACCATTCTGTGCAATATCATTGCACAGGGCAGGTAAGTATAACACCTTTTTCTTTAACCACTTGCCGACCAGCCGGTGTCATCATACTGCAGCAGGTTGGTACGATCCGTGAACCGTTTTAGCTATACGACAGTCCCTTTGAGAGGGATAGAAGGTGTGCGCCTAATGCACAGCGGGGATAGCGATGACTTCTGACCACAAGTAGTCGCGGTCACAAGAGGCAGAACAGGGACGTGTGTGGATAAACACACAAATCCCTGTTCTGTGAGCTGAGGAGAGAGAGATCGTGTGTTCCTACGAGCTGGGAACCACGATCTCTCATCTCCTATAGTCAGTCCCATCCCCCTACAGCTAGAACACACATAGGGAACACAGTAAACCCATTGATGACCCCCCTAGTGTTAACCCCTTCCCTGCCAGTGACATTTATACAGTAATCAGTGCATTTTTATAGCACTGATCACTGTATAATTGTCAATTGACCCAAAAATGTGTCAAAAGTGTCCCATATATCCTCCATAATGTCGCAGTTTCAATAAAAATCGCAGATCACTGCCATTACTAGTAAAAAAATAATAATAAAAATGCCATAACTCTATCCCTTAATTTGTAGTCACTATAACTTTTGCGCAAACCAATAAATACACTTTTTGCAATTTTTATACATATCGGCCTAAACTGAGAAAACAATTAGCTTTTAAAAAAATTAAAAAATAAAATGGGGCTATTTATTACAGCAAAAAGTACAAAATAGTGTTTTTTTCAAAATTGTCGCTCTTTTGTTTATAGCACATAAAATTAAAACCACAGAGATGATCAAATACCACCAAAAGAAAGCTCTATTTGTGGGAAAAAAGGATGTCAATTTTGTTTGGGTACAGCGTCGCATGACTGCGCAATTTCCAGTTAAATACGCAGTGCCGTATTGCAAAAAATGGCCTGGTCATTGACAGCCAATTGTTCCGGGGCTTTAGTGGTCAAAAAAAATGA
Organism: Lithobates pipiens; assembly: GCF_037356315.1. Taxonomy (NCBI): domain Eukaryota; kingdom Metazoa; phylum Chordata; class Amphibia; order Anura; family Ranidae; genus Lithobates; species Lithobates pipiens. Next base: position 93,371,494 of record NW_027507788.1, on the reverse strand, counting down.
TCCTCTAATATCACTTCAAGGAAAATAAAGAATGCAATCCACCACCTATGAGTTTGACCGATGCCCAGAATTTGATCTGTTTTGAAACCGAACAAAAAATTGACAGACGCAGTACCGTAAAAAATTATAATATATAATATAATACTGAAAAAGTTAATGTAAATAGAAAAACTACAACGGTTACATTGAAATTGATCACGTTTTTCCACTGTTCTTGATTGAGGCAATTTTGATCCCATTGCCCTGCAGCTGATTAAAACTATTATTGTATGTTTTTGAGTGCTTTACCATTTCAATAAAAAGTGAATTCAAAACATCAGTCTTTTATACGTCCAGCTTGAGGCAGTGGGGAGTTGATTTACTAAAACTAGAGCGCTCAAAATCTGGTGCAGCTGTGCATGGTAGCCAATCAGCTTCTAACCTCAGCTTGTTCAAAGGATAAGTTCACCTTTTGTAACATGTTACACCCATTTTTAGGGTGTAACATAACTGTGGTAACTCCAAAGATAAGGAGAAAAAAGAGAAAAAGACAGAGGTCGCAGAAGAGTTCCTTATGGTGTAGTAGTTTGACAGAGAATTGAATGACATATATGATGAAAAGGTAAGTTGCAATGGTGTACTCACATCTGGGAGATTGCTGTGCTCCCCAATGGGGGAATTAGACAACCAGGCGTGTAAGCCTGCAAGGAATATAACTGTCCCTGCATAGAGTAAGGCCGTTCTCGATGGACGGTGGCGTGATCTAGACAATCCTATGCTCTGCAGTCTCAGGATTCCAATGTGTTCCCAGTAAGAGGTTTATGAGCCCCAAAGGATATGAAAATGGTGTCAGCAATGGTGCCCAAATAAAAAGGTGAAGCTCAGAAAATGGAGTAGGAAACACCTGTGTGTGAACTGTGTGATGTCTATAACCGAGATGGGACTGAGCTGTAGAGGCCTCTTCTTTGAGACTATTGGAGCAGTGTTTTATGCACCATCCTGAGAAAGTGGCCAGTGTAGTGCCATGAAACGCGCTGTACGGTGTTTTATCCATTTCTCAGCTTCACATTTGGGTGTCTCTGTTGACACTAGTTTCTTATCTTTTGGGGCTCATAAACCTCCTACAGAGTGTAATATGTATATGTTACAGATGCACCAGTCCCTGAACCCACAGCCTGACAGCTAGCGGGGGATCTTCTCCCTTCTGCTAGCTGTCACAATCTGTAAAAGACTGCCCACCCGCGTCATCCATTTACATTATTCTGTGACTAAGAAAACTACAAGGTCCGACGGCCTTTGCAGTTGTCAGCTTGTAATTCTCAATGAACTACCATGGTGGTGTTGAGCACTGTGGTAGTTCATTAATGCTTCCTGCTAGTGTGTAACTGCTTGGCCGTACGACGTATGGCCAAACAGCTTACTCCCAGAGTCTGCAATGCTTTCCAGGCTCCCAACAACAAAAATAATAAATGCAGTTTTTAACCTGCAAAAAGATCTGTATTTATAATTGTTTTTGTAAAGGTGTACTTATCCTTTAAGCTTTAACAAAAAAACAAAATCCTGGAAGCTGATTGGTTTCTATGCACAGCTGCACCAGATTTTGCACTTTCCAGTTTTAGTTAATCAACCCCATTGTCTGTGATACAAATCAGTAATTGTGGATATACTGAAATGGTTTGCATGTGTTCATCCACTATTGCAAAATTAGTTATTTACTGTTTTAACTTTTTGGGTTTCTAGTGTAAGTGATGACATGTAAAAATCTTCTGTTTTAAAGAGACCCTGTCACCAGCTTAAAACATTACAGGTTTGAATAAAGCTTTTTTAATTGATGAATGAAGTATATGCTCCCCGTGCTAGTTATGCTAGTTATTTATTGCAACAATGCACAATAATTCAACAATCAAGGAATGGAGAATTGTAATAAACACTTCAACAAGCATATGAGCAGGTGCAAATTAACATATTCACTTGGAAGTAAACAAGCAGACCATTGACTGGCCCGTTATCAGTATACTATGAGAGGTTCGGTCTAAGAAAATGGTACAGCACTTTTTGGCAAACCCTTTGGCACTGGCCATTACGCTGGGGCCCAAATCCAGCATTGGAGACTCATAATTAGGTCCCTCTGAACCAGGGTGTGGAAGTGTGAATGGTGTCCCGGTCCCTGAACGGTGCCCCGGGTACCATAAAAGGCCTTTCTTTTTTTGTCTACAGGGTTCCAATAATGATGGCCATCAGGTTCCTTCCTTCCATACTCTTTGGCAGTCCCCCCATCTAGTGCTCATAGGTCGACCTTGACTGATTACGAGGAGCGAGGTCCACCAAGCCTTTTGGGTAGGTAAACCTGAGTGCGTCTTACACATCAATAATTTGGTCAGAAAATGGTACTTCCTCTTCAGTATGGGACAATGCAAACCATAGGTACGTATATACATTTATATATCCTATATACATTTTTGTTGGTGTTTGGTTTTTGTTCACCGCACTGCGGGCTCAAAAAGACAAAGAAAAACTGAATGGCTGCAGATGTTTGACACAGTTGGTGGCTGCATATTCTGTGCAGCTGTAGTCCAGATTATGCATCGATTGGGGTTACATTTAGTATTAATTACCTCTTAATAATTTCTGGAAAAGAGCTAGAAGATCGTAATCCGTGTGTTATAGAACTCCCATTGACCTGAATCCCATGCTCCCCTCATCTCTGAGGATTATTTGGAGGTGCATAGGGCCATAGGCATGCCCGCGGGGCATACCAGATGTGCCTGGGCACACCCTAATCACTGTGCTGTCTCCCGTGCTGCATGTGAAACCGTTTTACATTGAGCAGACAGGGAGGCTTGTAAGAGCCGCTTAGCGTGTGAAAATTGTCAGGTAATGTAACTGCTTCCAGGGAGAAAGACCAGCTGTCACAACTCAGCGATGATGTCGGGAGTGAGGGGACCGAACAGCTATCAAACACTGGCCAATGGGTGGGCTGCTAAATTTATGTGGCCCACCCCCTTTTTTAAGTAGCCCAATCATTGGCTGGTGTTTGATATCTGATCAGTCCTGCATATCCCCAAGTTTTGACTGCTGGTCTCCCTGCAAGTAGTTACATTACCTAGCAGTGTTACACATTGAGTGGCTCTGGCAAGCCTCACTATCTGCTGCATGTGAAACTCCCCCTGTACCCTGTCAGTGTCCATGAGTGCTGCCAATCAGAGCTCACCAGTGCTGCCTATCAGTACCAATAAATGCTGCCAATCAGTGTCGCCGATCAGTGCTGCCTATTAGTGAATAAATAGGAGAATTATTGCACTATTATCTATGATATAATAGCTGCTGGCACTACAATCTGACAAATTATGAAAGTGAGAACATAAAGTGTAGCGCTGAAAATAAACCATGTTGCAAGTGTGAAACCAACAAAATTGATCAATAGTGCATATATACAATTACAAATGTAAGGGGCGTGGCTAGCCTTGGATGAAGATGGCTGCTTAGCTTCAGAGCTCCGTCTGGTCTGCAGCCTGAGCTTCTAATAACGGGGGACTCTAACAACGTGCTATCGCCCAGATCATGGGCACTTCGTCCCGGAGTCGTTCCACATCCCGCTCCCGCTCTCCGAGAGACCTGAGCGCCCGTACATCACCGACTATACCGGAGCTTTTCCGGAGCCAAGGCTCAAACATGGCGGCGAATCCTCCCGCCCGCGGCCATGTCGGCATCACCCTCACCCCTACAGATCCTCCACTGTTACAAGGCAGTGCTCGCTCTCCGCAACATCCACACCCGAGCTTGCAAGATCTGAGGGCGGTAGCGACAGACATCAAGGATACGCTCACAGCCGCCATATCAGACCTCCGCCGGGAACTGCAGGAAATATCGGGCCGAGTGAATGCAGTGGAAGCTCAGGCCTCACTTCACCAACAGGCCATCCGCAAAACTGAACGGCGGGTAGACACCCACACCATGCAACTCCGTGACCTTCAGAGACACGTCGAGGATATTGATAACAGAGGCCGCAGGCACAATCTTCGGGTACGTGGCCTACCCGAGACGATTGATCAAGAACAGTTGACACCAGCGGTAACATCCATGTTCAACCAACTACTTGAGAGGCCTCAGCAGACTGTCATCGCTATGGAGCGCATACACAGAGCTCTTCGGCCCAAGGGCAAGGAAGCAGATCCACCAAGAGATGTCATCTGCCACATCGATGACTTTTCAGTCAAGGAGGAAATTCTCAAGAAGGCCCGAGACCATCCGAGGCTGACGTACGAGGAACACCCTATCCACATATATCAAGATTTGTCAGCAATAACATTGAGAAACAGGAGGGACCTCCGTCCTTTGCTAGAAATCTTGAAAAACAGGGATATACGCTACCGGTGGAAGTTTCCGTTCGCCCTTCAAGCCGTTCATAACGGACGCACTGCTACCTTGAGGGTTCCGGAAGAGCTAGATTCGTTCTGCCGTACGCTTGACATCCCATATGTCGACCTACCGAACTGGTATGCTGACTTTCAGATCCCGACCCGTAGCGGCGGCTATTCGGGTTACGAACACATGGAGATTCAGACCCCGATCTCGAGAAGACGAAGATCTCCATCTATGGACGGAACAGGAGGGGGATCCCGCATCCGACACATACCCGCGAGCCCAACCGCGGCACCACTACCGAGGAGAGCACGCAGGGATCGCTAAACCGCTCCATCGGTCATTGACCATCATCTCTCATCACTCCTTCCTGCTTTATTCTGAACCTCCTGACTTTCCCTGATGCCCGACCGAATATGTTATGCCTGTTGATTTGTCGTGCCATTCCGGGCTGCATTGGATTACTTTCGGCAGGTACGTTCTCTTGTTATTTGACTCAGTCAGCCCTCCTTATTAATCCTGCACACACCTCTGGAGATAACGGTCCTTTATATTGAACCCGTTCGTTTTTATTTTTCCAATCGGGTCTTATAATGATTGCGCAAAATCTGCCATCCCGTCGGACAAGTCTTCTAAACACATCCATCGGCAATTCCGAACGGGCTATTGGTCACGACATTGCACTGATGACTTCGAACGGACCTCCTTTATGCTTCAGAGGGAACGTTTCAACGTCAAAACTAACTATGCTCTTTCATACAGACCACTCAAGGTCAACACCATACCTAATCTCCAGTGCTTCGATTAAAGGTTTCGGACAGCAACATGGACCGTATCCGACAGATTGGACTACCTACCAAAATTATATTGAAAGACAAGACACTCTCGCAAATGATACCTCACGTGAAAGGGCTTGTATACAGGTATATGATAAAACTATATATGTCGGGTACCACTTTATCGTGCTATAGAATATTGCATTCTGGGGGTACCTATTTACGGTTCCGGGACCTGCTTTATCTTGCCCCAACTCACCGGGTTGGGGGAGTATGAGGTCTCTCCTCTTTCTGGGGGAAGGCCGAGACGAAATCCCCATACACTTATGCTGGGCTACCGGGAGGAACCAGAATAGTGGGGTGTATGGCTGCTACTACCTGAGACCTCATGGTTCACACACCCTGCCGCATGATAGACACCCCCAGGGGAAATATACCAACTGACATCATAGAGCTATTTTTCATAATATCCCATTCAACGTTTCTTTATATATGCTGTATTATCCTTTTGTTCAGACAGGGCTGTAACGTAAGGCTGAAGGAGGATTCTTCTATTTCCCGTACTCAAGGGAGTGATGAGATAGTTTCTTTCTGTTTAAATTTGACGTTGGTTATATGTTACATTTCAAGTTTCTGATTTTTTGTTCATAATGCACCACCTAGTGGATGTCATATGCACATACAAGGCTGCCCTTGGTCTGTGGTTCAGGACGAGTGAATTTTTTTTTTTCAGGTTTTTTTTTTTTTTTCAGGCTAACAGAAATACTCAATGTTATATATGATAATGCATGAGTGTACCAGGAGCATGACGTCTGGGAGACTGATGTTTCTACGACATTCTTCGCTTAGCAGTATATCCCATGCCATGCTCTGACTTGCATTCTGGGCTACACCAATGCTTAAACAACACCCCCCACACTTCACAACTTTTTTTTTTTAAATATGAAGGTTTCAGTTCTGGCTGCGGGCCAGACGGCTAGAGGTTAGTTTTGACATTTTTCAGATCTGGTTCTGGACCATCGGTTCCCCTTATTGTTAGGTGGAGACCGTTGGCCCATTATAACATTAATAGCTACAATAGAGTGTCGATTTCACTTACATATCTCACTTCACCCATAGTTGAGTCAACCCCACCGCAGTGGTACTTATAAAGCCCGCAATACGATATTTTACCCAACACCACTGAACTTAACTGGCTATTGTACATAGATAGTCCCTTTGACCCTTACACGGTTCTAGGGGACTCCCCAACACCAGTTGTACTTTTGTTCATCGTTGAACGATCACCATTTTTCTGACCACCGAATCAGTCGTGCTTTATCTGCCCTATATTTTCCAATATAGACAGAGGTTCTCTCCAGAGTTCCTAAGCTTAGGTACTAGTGTTTAATTATACTCTGATCGGGGATAGATACGTACCCTACTGATATTGTAGTTTGTCTTAAACTTAAATTTGATAATGCCTCCCACTCTGAATCCAACAACTCCACTTCAGGCAAAAATTATCTCGCTTAATGCTAAAGGCCTGAATATTCCAGAGAAAAGATCCAAACTCCTCCTTACAATGCATAGGAGTAAAGCAGATATTATTTATCTGCAAGAAACCCACTTCAAGACGAACTCAGTCCCGAAACTCACAGACAACCACTACCCCATCGCCTTTCATGCAACGTCCCCTTTAACGAAATCGAAAGGGGTATCTATACTGTTTCATAAAAATTGTCCATTCCAACTCACCGATCAACTAATAGATACCAATGGTAGATTCATTTTCCTTAAAGGTCAATATGCTGGCATGGCAATTACCTTAGTCAATATATATGCCCCAAACACCAAACAGGTCCCCTTTTTTAAAGATATAACGACAACGCTAGCCTCTTTCCAGGAGGGAATTGTAGTCCTGGGTGGAGATTTTAACGTTCCCCTCGTGCCCCTCCTTGACACGTCCTCCGGGACGTCCTCCCTCCCGTATAGAGCCTTAAAGACTATTAATACCTCTTTGACTACTGTCCTACTTCACGATACATGGCGCACTTTAAACCCAGACGGCAGGGATTATACATATTATTCGGCCCCTCACGACAGATATTCACGCATTGATTTTTTATTTCTAACGCAGAAAGACCTCCCGTTATTGCAAAAGGCTTCGATAGATCCGATGGTCCTATCGGACCACCACCCAATTTCTATCACACTACAATTCCCAATAATCAAATCTTCAGCCCCCATTTGGAGACTTGATTCTTCTCTACTCACTGACCCATCCGCTATGCAAGAACTCACTATACAACTGAAACATTTTTTCACCGAAAATAAGGCGGAAGACACTTCCCCTTTAAATAACTGGGCAGCACACAAATGTACCATTAGGGGTATATTGATAGCACTGACAGCTAAGCGTAACCGAGATAGGAAAAAGCTATATACCGACCTTACTGCCCGAATTAGGAGACTTGAGTCGGCCCACAAGCAATCCCAAGCTTTAGCCACGCTTAAGGAACTTACAGAAGCTCGGGCGGAACTCCTGGATCTTCTAGATAAACAAACCAAACGCAAGTATATCCTTTATAAAAAATCATTTTACGAATTTGGCAACAAAACCAGCAGGCTGCTGGCAAGAGCGATTCAATCCAGATGGGCCTCTAATACTATCCATTCATTGACCGATACAAAAGGCAACCGATTACACAAATCTGCAGATATAGCTAATCAATTCGTTCAATATTATTCTAAACTCTATAACCTTTCCAAAACGACCCCGACTACAGATCAATCAGAATTACGACGCACTAAAATTAAGGAATTTTTGAGCAAATATAGTCCTACCCCAATTTCGGATGACATAGCCCAAGGCTTAGACTCTGCCTTAACGGCGGAAGAAATTGCGGTAGCACTAAAGCAGCTCAAACCCGGAAAAAGCCCCGGCCCTGATGGCCTTACAGTGGCCTATTATAAAACGTTTCAAGATATTCTCTCGCCCCACTTTCTTTCGGCTTTCCGCTCACTATCAGAACCTGCCCCTCCCCCAGCAGAATTTTTACAAGCGCATATCGCGGTCATCCCGAAGCCAGGCAGAGATCCTCTGGTAGTTACGAATTATAGACCCATCTCCCTATTAAATGTGGACCTTAAGTGGTATGCTAAAGCGTTGGCTAATAGAATACTACCACTCTTACCTCAGCTCATCAGTCTTGATCAGGTCGGATTCATACCGGGTAGGGAAGCAAGGGATAACACCCTTAAAGCGCTTAACGTCGGACATTGGCTATCAGTTTCTAAAACGCCTGGATTTATGCTGTCGTTGGATGCGGAGAAGGCGTTCGACAGAGTGGCCTGGGACTACATGTCCGAAGTACTTACAGCTCTACATTTCCCTCCTAAAATGCTAAATGCGATTCTAGCTCTTTATTCTGTCCCAACGGCAAAGGTTAGAGTAAATGGCCATCTGTCGGACGCCTTCTCCATATCGAATGGTACACGTCAGGGGTGTCCCCTATCCCCCTTGATTTTTATATTAACACTAGAACCCCTTCTACGAAGGCTCAGAGCTAACCCCAACATCAGAGGAATAGATATAAAGAATCACACTTACAAGGTTGCTGCGTTTGCAGACGATATTCTCCTTTTCCTTTCAGCCCCATTAACTACTATTCCCAACTTATTACAAGATTTCTCTGACTTTAGGACCCTATCAAATCTACAGATTAACTTTGACAAATCTAATGCCCTAAACATTTCCTTGCCCAAACCATTATGTTCTCTCTGCCGTACCAATTTCCCCTTCCAGTGGAAAGACACAGCAATTACTTATTTAGGCATTCAACTTCCAGTTTCCCTATCGGACCTATATGCCCAAAACTATGTCCCCCTGTTAAAGAAGATTCGCTCTGATCTTCAGAAATGGTCTCCGGAACGATTTTCTTGGTTTGGTAGAATGGCGATACTCAAAATGAACATTTTACCAAGAATTTTGTATCTCTTACAGACTATCCCAATAAAACTCCCTTCCACCTTCTTCTCCACGTATCGCACATTATGTACACAGTTTGTGTGGAACAAAAACCGCCCACGTATAAACTTTTCCAAACTAACTCTGCCTAAATTAAAGGGAGGAACTGGTCTACCGGATATCCACAAATACCAGGTAGCCTGCCACCTTACTAGAATTATTGATTGGCATATTCATGCCCCATTTAAGGACTGGGTTCGTCTTGAACAGGCTTTATCCACTGACCTCTCTCCCATGGCTTAACTATAAATACCAATCTCATACATACAAGACCCACCCCCTGATAGCTCCGACACTGCATTCTCTCCGCTGGGCCTGTACTCATCACAATATTTCCTCTCCGAACGGCCCCATGACCCCCCTTAGGGGCAATCCAGATTTCACTCCAGGCACCCATGCAACATTCCCGACGTCGGGATGGCCACATGCAACAGCTAGAGCTTCACATTTTTTCTGCAATGATACATTCCTCTCCAGGGAAGATCTAACATCCATTACAGCACAGGAGACGTTCCCAATGTGGACATACCTACAGATCCGCCACTTTCTACTTAATCATAAACTTAAACCAAGTTGGTCCAGACCCTTAACTTCCTTCGAGGAGCTATGCTCCAAGGAAGAACCACAACGCCATCTCATCTCCTATACTTACCCACTGTTGTTTCTTGATAGTGATAAACAAAACATCCAAATACAGCGCAAATGGGCCAACGATATCCAAATGGAAGTTTCTGATATTGATTGGGATAGGGTCTATAGGTGTGTCCATAAGGGATCAATCAACGCCAACACGCAAGAGACTGCATTCAAAATAATATCAAGATGGTACCTCACACCCCATAAACTCCACATAATTAACTCTTCCATCTCTCAGATGTGCTGGAGATGTAACACGGCCATAGGGACATTTATTCATATTTGGTGGACGTGCCCCATCATACAAACATATTGGTCGGAAGTGCACAAAATAATCACAGAGGTCACCACATATCACCTGGACAAAAATCCGGCACAATTTTTACTGCATCACTCTGATCACCCCGACAGATCTTATTATAAGTCTCTAGCGATGCACATGATCAACGCTGCCAGAACATGTATCCCTCGCAAATGGCGCTCTTCTGACCCCCCTTCACTCCAGGATTGGTTTCATAACATTAACGCCATTATGACAATGGAAGATTTGATCCACCAAGCTAACGATACTCCTTCTAAATTCACGGCCACATGGGCTTGTTGGATTCACTTTAAGACTACTGATCCCTATAAACAACTCATGCAGGTTTGACAACTTAACTCCAAAAACAGATTCCTCTTATAGGAAAATGCCCAATAAATGGGAATCTTTTCTCACCTAAAATCTCTCTAAACTTGTTAAATCCACCTTAATGTTCAATTTCGTAAATTCCCCTACTCTTTTCACTAATTTTCATGAATATGCGGTCTGTTCGGCCTTAGAGATCAATATCTCTGTCGAGAATATTGGTAACGCATCCCCTCTGTCTATACCTGTACTTCTGACTAATAACATGGCAGATACATTCATTTACCCCACTTAAATTGCCTCTGAGATTCGGTGGTTTACCTTTAGCTGGTTAGGTAATAAGACAACTTATTACATGATGGTTCACAGTTTTCTCCCTATGTCTTTATTGTTTTTTCCCATGATATTTTTCCTTTTTCTTTTTTGGAAAGTCACATACTGCCTTAAAGGTTCTAATATGTTTGTTGGCGGCTGCGTCCGCCTTTTACTCTTTGGCAAATGTAACTGAACCATTGTTATTCACTTATTATATGCTAATCTGATTGTCTGTACTGATGTGTAAACCTCAATAAAATGTTTTGGAAAAAAAACAAAAAAAACAAATGTAAAATGATAAATTGCAAAGTGCTAGGACAATCATACGAAATTAGTGAATGTTCAACCTGGAAAAAAAAATCACAGGTGCAAACAGCCACTCTATATTCAAACAGAGTAGAAGCAGGCTGAAATTGTGGATCTGTTGAAAATGGGTAGGAATGGACCACTATCCACATTAAACAGTTCAAATAAAACGGAAGACTGAAGATGGAAGTTTGTTCAGTGAGAATAGAAAAAAAAAGAGGAGTCACCCAGGATTGTGCTTCCGCCACCCGGGGGGAGTAAATACCAGAAAATGTGGACTCTAATGTCAGCAGCAAAGAGTCAAACAAACACGAAGGTGGAACTGTAGTTTGAAGGCCCATCACTGGAGATCAGTTACACATTGTATCCCAATGTCTTGTCACCAAAACAGATTATGGTCTCCACCGTTCACAAAACAAAAAAGGGCCTCCACATAGTGTAAAACCGCTGTAAATTTATTTATTTAAAAAATGTAGAACACTGTCTATCAGTGCCAATCACTGCTGCCTATCAGTGCCAGTGCTGCCTATCAGTACAAATCAGGACCCATCAGTGCCCATAAGTGTTGCCTATCAGTGCCCGTCAGTGCTGACAATCAGTGCCATCTATCAGTGCTGCCAATTAGTGCCCAACACTGCCAATCAATGCAGCCAATCAATGCAGCGTATCAATGCCAATCAGTGCCCATCAGCGTTGCCTATCAGTGTCACCTATCAGTGTCAATCAGGGCCCATTAGTGCCACCTATCAGTGCCCATCAGCACGGCCTATCAGTGCTGCCAATCAGTGTTCATCAGTGCTGTCTATCGGTGCCAATCATTACTGCCTAACAGTGCCACCAATCAGTTTGTCTATGTTTATTAATGCCACATGCCAATCTTTAGGTAATAATAGGTAATACCACACTACTATTTACAATAAACTACTGGAGGTAAAATAAAAACGTGTCAGTAAAAGGCTTGCTGATAAGCACTGTTACGTGTTCTCACACCACATAAGAAAATTAAAAAGTACAGCACTAACTTACTAATGAATAACTTAACAATAATGGTGGAACCCTCTAATGTATGGAAATCTCAATAAACTTCAATATTACCACAATACCGGTCTCTGTGATACGCAACTTCACATATAATACACAAACTGAAAACAAAATATAACAAGTAAAACTTAGCAGGGATGGTGGAAACCCCTCCTATAGATAATTGCAATACAAAGCAACTTCAAGTGCAACAATTTTTTAATTGGGATGTTCACACAATTATAGCGCTTTAGAATTTTTATTTTGTAGATTGTTACACTTAATTTTATATGTTTTAGTTACTATTATAATGTGAATTATTGCACTTAATTTGGACCAGTGCACATTGCAAGGCCCATACAAGACATAGATGAGCGTGTATGGGGTGAAGGAACCTGACTGGCCTGCACCTCAACCAGATAGAACTGACCTCAACCCAATAGAACACCTTTGGGATAAATTAGAGCAGAGACTGCGAGCCAGGCCTTCTTGCCCAACATCAGTGCCTGACCTCACAAATGTGCTTCTGGAAGAATGGTCATACATTCCCATAGACACAATCCTAAACTTTGTGGACAGCCTTTCCAAAAGAGTTGAAGCCGTTATAGCTGTAAAGGGTGGGCCAACTCAATATTGAACTCTACGGACTAAGATGCCATTAAATTTCATGTGCGTGTAAAGGCAGGCGTTTTAGTTTTGGGGTGCACACCCTAATGCAATAGGCTGTGCATTCCTATAATGGAGGCGGATGACTCTCATCTTTAGATGCCACTTAATCTCCATATTTTGGCAAGCTGTATTTACCTCTTCTTAGACTATGTGCTTCTCTGACATCTTCCCCAGTGGTAGCCCTCCGATCGATGATTCCTGGATTCACTTCCAAAAATAAAATAGGTTTGGAAGCTTGAAGCTTTGTCTTCTAGCCACTCCTGTATCTATATCCTGATATTGGAAATCTATAGATTTTTAGGCCAAAATGTATTCTGATACATTTTTTTGGTAAAAAGTAATAATTTTATTTTTGTTAAATAAAAGGAAAAAAGGCAAACAATTTTGAACAAAAAACTTTTTTTATAGTTTCTGTTATACAATTTTGCAAATAATACATTTTTCTTCTTCAACAATTCTGCACTAATTAGACTGCACTGATGAAGTTACACTGATGTGCACTGATGAGACTGCACTGCCAGACACTGATGGGCATTGACTAGCCCTACTGATGGGCACTAATGAGGAGGCACTGCTGGGAACTGATAAACTGACATATGACCCTTTCTATACTCTGTAATGGTGTCACCCCCCCCCCCCCCCCGGTCACTGAGCAGGCTAGCACATCAGCACAGCTCTCCCCCCTAGCCTGCCCCAGTGTTCTGTCCTGCCGCTGCAGAGTGACAGCAGGAGCAGTACAGAGCAGTAGACACTGGGCAGGCTAGTACATCGGGCTCTCTTCTGCCTAGCCTGCCACAGTGCTCTGCAGGGTGCTGGGCAGGCTAGCTTCGGGACGGCAGCGATCACGGTGCACATTCAGAACCAGCCCCTGTAAATGTCATGGTTTTTCCAGTGCACCAATCCATGCACTGTCACAGATGGGGTGACACCATCACGGTCGGATATCACTTCCTTCTTAATGTTGTCACCCAGGCCTGGACTGGGACAAAAATAGACCCAGGCAGCCCAGTGTAATCCCCAAGTCTAAATCCCCCCCAGTGTAACAGTGTAATCCCCTTCCGGTGCAATCCCCCTAATGTAACCCCCCCCTGCGTAAGCCCGCTAATGTATCCCCCTAAGGTACCCCCGTGTAATCCCCCTAATGTACTCCCTGTGTAATTCCGCTAATGTATCCCTCCTGTGTAATCCTGCTAATGTATCCCTCTAATGTTTTCCCTTAATGTAACCCCCCCTGTGTAATTCCATTAATGTATCCCCCTAATGTACCCCCCTGTATAATCCCTCTAATGTACCCCAGTGTAATCCCCATAATGTACCCCCCCGCGCAATCCCCATAATGTACCTCCCTGTGTAATCCCCCTAATGTACCCCCGTGTAATCCCCATAATATACCCCCTGTGTAATCCCCCTAATGTACCCCCCTGCATAATCCCCATAATGTACCCCCCTGTGCAATCCTACTAATGTATCCCCCTAAAGTACACCCCCCCCATCGGTGTATATCTGCCCATTGTGAGATTGTGTATATCTCTCTGAGTCCTCCTTACATGCACAAACCTCAGATCAGCATGGCTCTGTCTACATGGATGTCCCTCCTCCTAGGCTCCTCCTCCTGTTGTGGATGTACTGTCAGTGTGGAGGAGGAGCCAGGGCTACGAGGAGTGTAATTGTGATAGGCAGCCGGCATCTGCCTTTCACAATAATAGGGGATTGCAGTGCCGATTCCCGGAGAACATGCGGGTGCCGGCACTGGGCTATGGAAACCCGAGCTGTCTACCTCACAATTCTTTCTCCTCCTCCCCAAACAGCGCTGTGCAGGGATACCTGAGTGCCCAGTGGAAGGAGGAGGAGGAGAGAGCCACGGTGCCTCTCTCAATCCAGTGCCATGCCGGGTGTCACCCCTCTGTCGGGTGCCACCGGGGTGCGGCCCGCACCCCCCGCTCCCCCCTTGCAACGCTATTGCTCTGTAATACATGTTATCTTAATGTATGACATTTTGGGTTTGTTTTTCCACTTCTTTTACTCTTTAAAAAAAAAAGATATTTGACATAAAACATTGCAGGTAAAAGCCTAGAAAAATAGGATTTTTATTACAGCTTACCTGTAAAATCCTTTTCTTGGCGTACATCATGGGATACAGAGCCTTAACTAATTACTTAATGGGTTATAGGCCACCTTCAGGTGTTGACACTGCTATACCAAATCCAGTTAGTTCACTCCCTATAAAATCCCTCCTCCTTCCAGGAGCCTATCAGTTTTTGTAGCAAAGAAATATACTTAAATCTAAAAAGAGGGGACCTCTGTGTCCCATGATGTACTCCAAGAAAAGCATTTTACAGGTAAGCTGTGACAAAAATCCTATTTTCTTTATCGTACATCATGGGACACAGAGACAAAACCCGCAGGATACCCCCAGACTTGAGGACTTATTGAGGACTTATACTGCTGCCTGCAGCATACTGCGCCCAAAGGCGATATCCTCATTCCTTCTTACATCCACTTGATCGAATTTCGTGAATGTATGCACTGAAGACCAAGTTGCGGCCTTACAGATCTGAGCCATGGAGGCCTGGTGATGCACTGCCCAAGAAGCACTAACCGCCCTGGTAGAGGGCACCTTAACTTGAAAAGGGGGATCTTAACCCTTAATTATAAGTTTGAATTATAACTTGCCGAATCCACTTAGTGACAGTGGATTTGGACCCTGCCTGTCCCTTCTTAGGACGCTCTGGCAGAATACATAAGACATCAGTCTTAAGAATCTGAGCAGTTGCATTTAAATAGATTCCCACTGCTCTCACCACATCAAGACGATGTAGTGACTTTTCTTCCTTGGAACATGCTTTTGGAAAAACGATGGCAGGACAATATCTTGGTTCAGGTGAAAAACTGAACCACTACTGACAAAAGCCTGGACGAGAGCGTAACACCGCTCTGTCCTCATGAATAATCGAATGGCTCATTACAAGAAAGAGCAGGCAATTCCGAAAACCTCCTTGAAGGACTAAGGGAATATGCTGTATCTGTTCAAATGGCTGTTTTTGTAACACTGACAAAACTAAATTCAAGTCCCAAGGGCTTAAAGGTGATATAACTGGCAGAGTAATCCACATCACCCCTTGTATAAAACCCGAGACTAAGAATGTGTTTTTTGAAATAAGATTGATAAGGCTAACATTTGGCCCTTAATAGTACTCAAGGCCAACTTCATCTCTACTCCTAATTGTAGAAAGGCAAGAATTCAGCCTATGATAAATCTCCAAGGGTGTAAACCCTTGGATTCACACCAGGAAACATAAACCATCCAGACTCTATAATGTCTAGTTCTGGAAGTTGGTTTCCTTGTATTATCAAGTAGAGATAACTGACTCAAGAAAGCCCATGTTTCCTCAGAATGTGGGTTTGAATAGCTAGACTGTTCATTAAATTTAGCGTTCGTAAAGTAGGATGAAATATCGGCCCCTGGCCTTAGTGGAATGGACCATGGATCCTCCAATGCATAGATCAGTGAAAGCTGATCCCACACATCTTTTCTGCATGAGAATGGATCCTTTGTTGTGGACACAAAGTTGACTAACTTTATGTTTAACTGGACGCTAGAAGATCTACGTCCGGAGTCCCCCATCTTTGACAAACAGCCCGAGAATATGTTGAGGTGAAGAAACCATTACCGTGGTAAATGTATGGATTGAAGACCAAGTTGCGGCCTTGCAGATCTGAGCCATAGAGGCCTGTTGATGCACCGCTAAAGAGGCACAAACAGCCCTGGTGGAGTGTGCTTTAACACGAAAAGGAGGAATTTTCTTCTTTAGACCATAAGCTTGAACAATCATTTGTCAAATCCATTTGGAAATGGTAGATTTTGATGCTGCCTGTCCCCTTTTAGGACCTTCTGGCAGTACAAATAAAACATCTGTTTTGCGAACCTGAGCAGTCGCCATTAAATAGACTTTGATCCCTCTTACTACATCAAGAGAATGTAGTGCCTTCTCTTCCCTAGATTGAGGCTCTGGGAAGAAAGACGGTAGAATAATATCCTGGTGCAAATTAAATCCTGTCACCACCTTTGGTAGGAATTCAGAATGAGGACGTAAAACCACCTTACCCTTATGCATGATCAAATATGGCTCTTTACAAGACAGAGCCGCCAATTCCGATACTCTTCTAGCAGAAGATATGGAAACCAAAAAGACAAGTCAAAAGTCAAAAGAACCAAGGGAATTTCCATATAGGTTCAAAAGCCTGATTATGTAAAGCCGATAAGACTAAATTCAAATTCCAAGGATTTAGAGGTGCCCTGACAGGGGGATTGATCCGTGTTACTCCCTGAATAAAACTATGCACCAGAGAGTGAGAAGCACAAGGCCGTTGAAAAAACATTGATAAGGCCGAGACCTGGCCCTTGATAGTACTCAAGGTCAGCTTCATTTCTTTTCCCATTTGCAGGAATTCAATGATCCTACCTATGACATACTTCCTGCGGTGCCAACCCCTGGATCCACACCAGGAAACATATGCCTTCCAGACTCTGTAGTAAATGACTCTGGAGGTCAGCTTCCTAGCATTAACCAAAGTAGACACTGCTGAAGGGGATAACCCACGGTCCTTTAGAATGTGGGTTTCAATAGCCAAACTGTTAAATTTAGCATCTGTAAGGTAGGATGGAATACCGGACCTTGCGTGAGAAGTTCTAGCCACAATGGCAGGGTCCAAGGGACTCCTACCACCATCTTTATGATCTCGGCAAACCAAGATCTTCTGGGCCATGCTGGGGCCACCAGAACCATCTCCATTCCTGCATGATCCTGTGGAGAAGGCGCAGAAGTAGCAGAACCGGAGGAAACGCATAGATCAGTGAAAACTGATCCCATGGGAAGAGCAAGGCGTCTGTTCCGCATGCTAGCGGATCCCTCGTTCTTGACACAAAGTTGTCGACTTTGTTGTTGAATCTGGACGCGAACAGATCCACATCCGGAATACCCAATCTTTGACATATCGCTAGAAAGATGTCAGGGTGAAGGGTACATTCTCCCGGAAGTAATTGTTGGCGACTCAAGTAGTCTGCCTGACAATTTTCTATTCCTGGAATGAAAATCGCTGATAGGCAAGGAATGTTGCTTTCTGCCCAAGCTAGAACATGACGCTACTTATTTTCCTTAGATGAAGGACATGACGGCTATTTGTGTCAGGTGTGACATCACTCTCAGCCAAGATCAAAAAAGAACCAACATGAGAAATAGCCAAAAGGTTAATTATTAGACCTCAAAGTCAAAGTTACAATGAGTCCCATAGTAACCAGTAACGAATATGCTGCTGTTTTCTTGCCCTTATCAAACTTACACTAAATAAATTATAGGGATTTATACTTTATTAGGTACACCTTGCTAGTACTGGGTTGGACCCCCTTTTGCCTTCAGAACTGCTTTCATTTTTCATGGCATAGATTCAGCAAGGTGCTGGAAATGTCCCTCAGAGATTTTGGCACATATTGACCTAATGGCATCATGGAGTTGCTGCAGATTTGTTGGCTGCACATTCATGATGCGAATCTCCCGTCCTACCCCGTCCCAAAGATTATCTATTGGATTGAGATCTGGTGACTGTGGAGGCCATTGGAGTACAGTGAACCCATTGTCATGAAACCATTGTCAAGAAACCAGTAGTGAGATGATTTGAGCTTTGTGATATGGTGCATTATCATGCTGGAAATAGCCATCAGAAGATGGGTACACTGGGTTGCTGGTGAGCAGCATGTAGTGGCAGGGCAGCCCGTGAGCGGTATGCAGTTGCAGGACAGTCATTGAGTAGTATGCAGTAGCAGGGTATATAATGGTAGGCAGTCAGTCAGCAGTATGTAGAGGAGGCAGTCAGTGAGCAGTATATAGTGGCAGGACAGTCAACAAGTAGTAAGTAGTGGCAGGTAGGGGTGTTGTTAGGTGGGAAAAAGACGAGGGCCTTAAGCCCAAAGGCAAATTTGATAACCCCTCCCACATTTTAAAGTAAGTCCAGCCCAAGTCCAGCATCATGGGGGGGGGGGGGATTTAGGCTCCCTTGCTGGTTGCTGCCTGGTTTAACAGTGCCCATCAATGCTATCTTACCAGTACTCTTCAATGATTCTTCAACAGTGCCCATTAATTCAGCCTCATCAGCTCAGCATCACCAATGCTCATCAGTGCCCATAAGTGCAGCCTTACCTGTGGCCATCAATGCCGCCTCATCATTGCCACTTCACCAATGCCCACCAATGCATTCTGATCAGTGCCCATCAGCTCAGCCTTACCTGTGCCTTGAAACTCAGGGATAATAATTCTGAATTAAAAATATGAGACCCGGGGCTTTTTGGGGGCCCACTCGGGGCTATAGCCCCGTTCAACCCCTTCCCGGCCCCACTGGTGGCATGGTAGAGCAGTATATAATGGTAGGCAGTCAGTGAGCAGTTTGTAATGGTAGGGTGATCAGTACGTAGTGGCAGGGCAACCAAAAAGTAGCAGTCAGTAAGCAGTATATAGTGTCAAGGCAGTAGACAGTAGGATTTAGTGGCAGGGTAGGGCAGTATATAATGGTAGGCAGTCAGTCAGCAGTATGTAGTGGTGATGTGATCAGTATCTAGTGGCAGAGCAGTCAATGAGTAGTATGTAGTAGCAGGGTAGGGCAGTATATAGTGGTGAGCAGTCAGTGAGTAGTATGTAGTGGCAGGGCAGTCAGTAAGCAGTATGTAGAGGTAGGCACTCGGTGGGCATTGTTATGTCAGGGCAGTCAGTCACTTACCTCAGGACTGTAGATGAAAGAGCTACAGGGCTGCTATCTCTGCTCCTTCTCCTGCCCTACCTTTAGCTGCTGGATCAGGCAAACTCAAGCAACCAATTTGGCAAGGAGGCAGCACCTGCCACCTCCAGCTGCTGTGGGAGAAGCTTTTAAGTGCCCCTTGGCTTCTGGTCCCAATAGTGTTTGCACAGGGCACTTGGAGGAGATATTGAAGAGCCCCAGGGAACAATCTAAAGCTAGGTTCACATCAGTGTGGGTGGTTCCTGCTGCGGGTTCGCACCTGTACCGACAGCCATAGCCATCCACACAGAAAAGCACGCTGGATGCCATTAATCCTAATGACATGCCAGACACACAGGAAATTGCACCCACATTGGGAATTGCACTGCACTTGTGGTTCCTGTGTGGGCCGCTATTCCAGAAATGGTGCAGGGACCTTTTCCCTGCATTTCTGAAAGCATGGCAACCCATTTAAGTGCATGGGCTGCAGTGCCTGAGCAAAACATGGTCGCAGAGCCAAATAGATGTGATGTTGAGGCAGTATCCAGTCACGTTGGTATCCTTGGTCATCGGCTGCTCCTTGGTGGAACGCACGCCCTACACCACGAGGAACTACGTATCCATTACGAAAAGTTTGTTTCAAGCAAGCAGCCCCAGTGCCAGGTCGGGCACCGGCATATGTAAGCAGCCATTTGGCCTTATGTTTTTTAAAATTTATTTTTATTATTAAACGGTGTCACGCTATGGATTTTTGTTTGGCTTTTTTTGTATGACCTATCTGAGTCTATGAGGAGAAGCTGCTGTCCATACAAGGTCCACTCTATTCCATGTGAGCAGGGAATCAACCTGCATAAGCCTATTTGACTATCTTTTTAATTAAAGTAGTCAACAGCATCTGGTAAGAAGACATCTTTATCTTCACAAGTGGGGTGTTTTTGCTATGTCCTTAAGTTATTGGTGAAGGGACGTGTCAGTACGTTATAGAAGATTCCAGTTTTTTTCTGATTTATGGATTCAGAAGGAGTTTTTCACTGAAAAAATCACTGTTTTGGACTTTGGATTTATATAGGTTTTTTTGGGTGTCACCACCCAAATTGGGCACTTTATTCATTTATTACTGTTCTTAATATATATTTTGGTTGTAATTTTTTGTTTATTGTAGTTCTGTGATATGGTGTTTATCACTTTAGATGTTATATGATCACCAAGTTTCACACATTTTTTGATTGATATTTATATTTGCTTAAGCGCCCCTACCATCAGTATATTTTTAGCATGATAAGTTGTTTTTCTTGTTTTTTTAGGGAGCAGCTATCAGTGTTTTATTTTATTTTGATTCACTGAGTATTGGTTAAATCTTTTAGTTTTTAGTGGCGCGGAGTTTACTAGTCGCTGTTTTTTCAGCTACTTCTTTTTTCATCCAAATAGATGTGAACCTGGGCTAAGAGGGAAGAGTTACAGACAGCCTCTGTCAGGGCCCCTGCTAAGCCAATGAGACCGGGTATGGGTGGACTGCCTGTACCGCCTTATCGGCAGCCCTGGCTACTGATATCACATCCAAGATGGCAGCACCCAGTAGTCTCAGGACTTTTGGATGTCTTCACATGGGAGACTTTAACAGCTAAATAACATTCATAAATTAGATTGATCTTATGGGAAGATTTATGTTGAATGAATGGTCTGGTGACAGGGTTTCTCTAACGTAGTGATACCTTTATGGTTCCTCTTTGTCTAACATGATCTATACTCTACACAGGGCACACCTAGTGCAGCATCTACAAGGCGCACAATAAACAGAGGCTACACGTTCTTGCAGGTTCAGGCCCCACTCTTCTGACCTCTGAACACTGAGCTCACTGTTTGCATGGACTTCTGCCCTGACAACACATCAGCAAGAGTATAAAATTAAGTGACCCTGGAGCCTGGTTAGCCATCGAGAACGACGACAAGGTAAGGATAGAAGAATAGAGACTGGGGAGACCAGAGCAATTGCACAGCATTTGTAAAGCACTAGATGAATCAAATAATAGCAACATTTATACACTGGATTATATATTTTTGTATTTGAGTTATGCTTATGTGCTGCCTATATCTGAACAACTGACTGATAAGGTTTAACCAGGGACCACATTTTTCTATATCTCTATATAGTGAGATTTCCCATAAATGGGACCACTTATGGGAGGTGGAGGGCTTTTAAAGAAAACTGTTACTGAGAGAATATTGAAGCACCAATTGCTAACTGCTCCTACTGAAAATTATATGTGTGTGGCTGTTTTGCTGTTTCAGTATTTTCTAAGCCACTTACCCAGCTGAAAGTAAACATCAGGAATTCTGACCTTACTTTAACTTACCTGATCTTCACGATTTTTCCTAGTTTGTGACTTGTATCGGAGCCTAAAGCAGTCCAGCATCTAATAATTGAGGTTAGTAGTGGCAGTCCTTTAATTTAATACAGTTTCCATAGTTGTGGCCTTATTGGTCTAATAATGCTATGCACTCATTTTCCAGGACAGGTACTGCATCTCTCTCACTCATACAAGCCCACACTATATACAATATTAACAACGTTCTAAATTTCTAAGTGTAGATTTAGAAGTGTATCTCAATCTCCCTTTCCTCTGAAGCCCATTTTGCATTTGGATCACACTTCAGAGACTATGGACAGGTGGTGAGAAAGCCATGGGACTCCTCCTCACCATTTGTTTTCACCCCATTTTTCCAACCCAACATGGCACAACCACGTGCATTGTGGGGAGTTTGCAGCACTTTCCTATTTGACCCCTGACCGCTACATGTCAGGTAAACTTTGCCGCAGGTGTGAAGCATTGTGACCGCACAGCATGGAAATACTCCTGTTCGCTATTGCAGCTTCAAGGGGGAGCAGTTGGTGGGAGCCAAAAACGTGCCTTAACTGCGTGTTTTTGCCGCCCCAACTGCACGTTTAAATAAAGGCTAACTAGAACAAAGCCCAAGTTGAGTTTAGACAGGGAGCAATGTTCTACTGTTCGTTTATTTTTTGTAGTTTTATTGGTTTAATATAGGTATCTACATAGCATCAACAATTAATGCAACACTTTATGTATTCACATCAGTCCCTGTCCTCAATGGGTTTAGAATCTAAGGTCCTAATCCCACATACTAGGGTCAATTTAGACAGAAGCCAAATAACCTGCCGTTATGTATTCGGAGAGTGTTAGGAAACTGGAATACCCAGGGGAACCACACAAGACCAAGGAGAACACACAAACCCATAAAGGTAGTTTCCTGGTTGGGATTCAAACCAATAACCCTAATGCTGCTAACCATTAAAGCTGGCCAAACAGGGATCGAAATTCAGCTGGTTCAGCAGGGGCCGGATGAATTTCAATCAATGTATGGGCACCATGGTTGTACACAAGTTCATCTATTGATCGACTTGTGTGCAACCAGCCTGTTGGGTTTTTCAGGAACGATTAGTGCCACCAGCTATAGTTGGCAACACTGATCATTGTGTTCTCTCAAGTCTTCCCACCGTTAGAACACAATAGCACAACAGGAGTGTTTTTCCCATTCATGCGAATGGGGGAATTTACTTTTTTCTTTTTTTCCGTTCAACCATCAGATGTATGAGCTACCTAAGCCACTGTGCTTCCTACAGTTATGATGGTAGTTGTCCCTACAGGTTGAGAATAGCTGGGCAAATCCATCAAGGAGGACAATGGGTGAAATAGATTGCTTTTCACTTTCACTCCAGGAACCCACCCAAACTTTACCAGTTTATGGGACAGTATACTGGACTAGGAGGCATTTAAAGGAAGGGAGTAATGTGGTTTGAGCTAAACTAGAACACTTTTTTAAATCATACTTACCTAGATGGATGCAGCATCAGTCCCATCAGAGGCTGAGCCGAGTGCTGGTCCAGGCATGTGGGCATATACCGACTTCATTGTGACAATCTCACCCAAGCTTGACGTCAGGCTTCAGCCCGTTGTCTGCTGAAAATGGGTCACAGGTGTGCAGAACGATATGCACTCCTGTGATCCACAGAAGTACAGTCAAAAAAGCTTTGGCTGTACTTCTCCTTTAACAAGACCCTGTCCCCATACCATTACTTTTAACCAATACCTTTCCATAACATTATATGTGCAGTTAACAAATTTTACACTGATTAGACACTCCCAGAAGTGAAGACAGAGCTATTGCGCAATTATAATTTTTTTTGCAAACAGTGGAATCTGTGGTAGATTATAAAAACATGCATTGCAGTATTGATCTAAAAAAGCTGAGTAATAATTTTGCTGGAATTCATTCTAATCATCTGCTCTGTAAACATTTGACACTTGTGTTCCCAATAAACAGAACAACTGAGATAACACTGTTAATCTATGGAATAATGAGCTGGTAAGAACTTTGTACTGACCAGACGTAATAGAAAAACTTAGTATTCTAAAAGATCGTAATCACTTAATGAGGAGGCTATACAATGGGGATCCCAAAGGTCATGCAAGCAACAGAGAAAGTATATTTCTGACAAAATCAAATGGGAAAATCACTCTGCGGCATCTATTTTGTAAAAAGGTTCACCCGTAATATTAGCTTTATGTGAATTCTAGCACATGGTGGCATTCTAGTGTTGCGTACAGTAAGATTTTCTGAGTTCTGTGCAAAATTCCCAGCCCTGTGGCTATTACTTATTTTTTAATGCAAAATTACTGCAGAAATAAAGTACGGTATTTCAAAAACAGTAGAAGGTGAACTTCAATTATTATTGTGTGGTTAACATCTCCTCCATCAGCATCCATGATCCACCACAAGTGCATACCTCCCAACTTTTTGAGATGGGAATGAGGGACACCCTTTGCCACGCCCATTTAAATGAGAATTAAACAAAAAAACAAGATTGGTTAAACCAACAAGTGCTTTTTTTTTACCACTACTATTCCTTTATATTGGCTTTTGGTATTTACAGATGCAGCAATTTAGAAATCAGATGAAAGGTTTAGCGATGGGAAACACTTTAAGATAGATGAAAAGTGCATTTTATATACACCTATGTAGAGTAGACCAAAATGAGGGACAAATGAGGAGGAATGAGGGACAGAGGGACATTGCTCCAAATTGGGGACAGTCCCTCCTAATCAGGGACAGTTGGGAGGTACTGTATGTGTGTCCCAGCCTCTCACCTCAAAGAAAGACCCCAATGGGTCTTATGGCACCTCAGGTCACTGCAGACCAATAAGAAATCCTCTCCTTGCAGTGTCACATAAGGTTGCGGTATATGAAAATGGCAATAGATGAAGATACAATATATTCCTTCTGGATAAATAAATTCTCCTTAGGCTCCTCCACTCTCCTCCATTAAGCACTCATAAGAAAAGTAGCAACTGACATAAAATTTCACAGTGGTCAGCATCAATCTGTTCATAGACTTCTGGTCTCGGTCGGAGCCGGATGAAGTTCTACTTCCGGTCGCAGCCGAGACCAGAAGTCTATGAATAGATCGAAGCTGACCACTGTGAAATTGTACGTGAGTTACTACTTATGATTAAATGCATTTTATTTGAATTACTACACTATGGACATCTTGTTTGCTTTTTTATGAATGCTTAATGGAGGGAGTGGAGGAGCCTAATAATCGTATAAATCAGTGATGCATAAGGAGATTGATGGGGTGAGCTGAGGGGCAGAGAGAAAGATGTGGGTGTCATCAGCATATAAATGGTAGTGGAAGCCATGGGAGGCTATCAGCTGACCCAGGGAGGATGTGTAGATCGAGAATAGTAGAGGTCCAAGGACAGAACCTTGGGGGACCCCAATGGTAAGAGGAGTTGGAGAAGAGGAAGGGGAGTTGTAAGTGACACTGTAGGTGCGATGAGATAGGTAAGATTCGAACCAACGGAGTGTGCAGCCATGGAGACCAAGCAAATTGAGTTCTTTGAGGAGGAGGGGGTGGTCAACTGTATCAAAGGCAGCGGAAAGGTCCAAGGATTAAGAGTACAGAATAATGACCGTTGGTTTTTAGCTGTTAGTAAGTCGTTTGTGAGTTTTAGGAGGGCAGTTTCTGTGGAGTGATGTGGGCGAAATCCAGACTGAAGGGGATCAAGGTTATTCTCCATGTTGTAGTTGCTCAGTCAGTTGTAGACTAAACGTTCAAGGAGTTTGGAGGAAAAACGGAGTAAAGAGATGGGCCTTAGGTTGTTCAGATTGGTGGTGTCTAGTGAGGCCTTTTTTAGTATGGGAGTGACTAGTGCATGTTTTAGAGGGTTGGGGAAGATGCTAGTAGAGAGTGAGAGGTTGAAGGTATGAGTTAATGAGTGTAGGATAGAGTCAGATAGTGACCGTAGTATTTGAGAAGGAACAGGGTCCAGGGGGCAGGAGGTTAGGTGGGAGTTAGATAAAAGTTTAGTAACTTCCTCTATAGGGGCTGGGTTAAAAGAGTAAAGTATTGATTGTGCAGGAGGACAAGGAGTGTAACGTGAGGGATATATCTGTAGAGCAGAGAACTCGAGACAAATTATCTCAATCTTATTTTTTAAGTTATTAGCAATCTTCTGGACAGTGAATAAGCTAGTGGGTGGTGGTAATGGAGGATGAAGTAGAGTGGTAAAGGTAGAAAAGAGTTGACGGGGACTGCGTGAGAGAATGTTAATGAGAGGTCTGTTTGGCAGTGCGGAGGCAGGAATGGTATTTTTGGAGGGCAGATTTATATTGGCTGAAAACCTTGCTGTGACTTAGTCTTACTAAGCAGGGCCAGACAGGTCTACCGGGATACTGGGAGATTTCCTGTTGGCCGCCTGCGTTCGGCGGCGGCGCTGTAACATGGTCCCGCCCCCCAGACCGACTCGCGTGATAGTTAATCAGTGTTCTGCCGATCATACGAGCCGGTCTTAGGGGGGGCGTGACCATGCTACAGCGCCACCGCCGAACACAGAGCAAGCTCCGTGATCCACAGGAGGCGTTGCCTGCCCGTACAGTCCGACGTGTGTGCCTGGATAGGGGGATTGGTATATTGAGGAAATGAGCTTTCTATATTCCTCCATGCAGCCGCTGAATGCTTGCAGGAGGGAGAGGAGGAGAATCAAGCATTCAGCGGCTGCTTGGAGGAATATAGAAAGCTCATTTCCTTTATATGCCAATCTCTTCCTATCCAATCCAACTTCTTTTACTGCCCCCGTTAGTTCTGTGCTCCCACCCCCCAGTGCTCTCCTCCCCCACCACACTCTCAAGCCCCCCCCCCCCCCCGCAGTTCTCTCAACCCCTGTTCTTTCTGCCCCCCCTGCTCTCCAGCTCTCCCCATCCCAGTGCTCTCCACTCACCCCAGTTCTCTCCACCCCTCCACAGTGCTCTACAGCCCCTCGTGTTCCCCACCCCTGTTCTTTCTGCCCCCAGTGCTCTCCTGCCACCCCCCCAGTGCTCTCTGCCCCTGTTCTTTTTGGGTCCCCCTCCAGTGCTCTCTCAAGCCCCCCCCAGCACTCTCCACTCCCCACCCCTGTACTCTCCATTCCCCCAAGCATTTTGACCCCACCCATGTGCTTTCTAGTCCCCCGTGCTTTCCGCCCGTTCTTTCTGGCCCCCACAGGTGCACTCAAGCTCCCCCTATTGCTCTCCACTCCCCCCTGCTCTTTGTACCCCCCAGTGCTCTCCAGCCCTGTTTTTCTGCCCCCCCGTGCTCTCAAGCTCATCCAGTGCCCTTCGCCACCCCCACTAGCCCCCCCAGTGCTCTCAGCCTCCCGTGCTCTCCACCCCTGTTCTTTTTTGCCCCCCCATGCTCTCAAGTTGCTTTCCACGCTCCAGGCCTGTGATCTCCACTCCCTCCTGCTCTTTGCCCCCACCCATGTGCTCTCCAACCCCACCAGTACTCTATGCTCCCCCTTTTCTCCAGCTCCCACCCAGTGCTCTCCACTTCCCCAGGACCAGAGGACAGGCTGACTGGGGCCAGAAAAGGAGGACAACTGAAGGTGCAGGTGGCCAGGGACCACTCCATCTCACAGAAAACAGATCCTCTGGAAGGAGCACTGTCCTCATCCAAAAAGGAGAACAGACCCTGCCTGCTGCTGGCCATTATGGATATCCTGCTGGCATGCAAGGTACTGTACCGAGCATTAACAACACACCTTCCCACAGACAGGGACTGCAGACTGGGACATGGGGCACAGGAGGGGCTGCAATGTTGGGCACAGTGAGGCTGCATTCATGGGCACAGTGAGGCTGCATTCTTTGGGCACAGAGAGGCTGCTTCATAGGCACAGTGAGGCTGCATTCACGGGCACAGTGAGGCTGCATTCACGTGCACAGTGAGGCTGCATTCACAGGCACAGTGAGACTGAATTCACAGCACAGTAAATCTGCATTTGATGAGCACAGTAAGGCTGCAATGATGGGCACAGTGAGGCTGCAATGATGGGCACAGTGAGGCTGCATTCATGGGCACAGTGAGACTGTATTCAAGGGGACATTGAGCTCTTGTATCATGTCTGCAGTCTCTGAACATCTCCTGAATCATGTGTGCAGTCTCTGAGGGTCCAGCCTGAACCATTGATACAAGGCAGGATGGATTCATGCTTTCATGTTGTTTACACCAAATTCTGACCCCACCATCTGAATGTCACAGCTGAAATCGAGATTTATCAGACCAGGCAACATTTTTCCTATATTCTATTGTCCAATTTGTTGAGTCTGTGCGAATTGTAGCCTCAGTTTCCTGTTCTTAGCTGACAGGAGTGGCACCCGGTGTGGTCTTCTGCTGCTGTAGCCCATCTGCTTCAAGTTACTGTTGCCTTTCTGTCATCTTGTCTGCCCATTCTCCTCTGACATCAGCAAGGCATTTTTGTCCACACAACTGCCGCTCACTAGATATTTTCTCTTTTTTGGACCATTCTCTGTAAATCCTATTGATGGTTGTTCATGAAAATCCCAGTAATTAGCAATTTTTTAAATACTCAGACCAACCCGTCTGGCACAAACAACCAAGCCACCTTCAAAAATCACTTAAATCTTCTTTCTTCCACTTTCTGATGCTCGGTTTGAACATCAGCAAGTCATCACCATGTCTAGATGCCTAAATACATTGAGTTGCTGCCATGAGATTGGCTGATTACCAATTTATATTACCAAGCAATTGAACAGGTGTACCTAATAAAGTGTCTGGTGAGTGTATATTTTTGGTTAAGTTGCAATGTCAATGTTGCATTGTCAAATCTCACAAGTAGATAGCCTTCTACAAATGAAATGTAAAACTACAGCATTTATTTTGCTAAAACCTGGGAATGGTGGTGTGGAGGGTAAGACTCAGAACAGAAATGTTTTTGATGTACATTTTTTTTATTTGTAACATACAATGCTTTAAACTTTTCTCACAGGAGCTGCTGTGGACATTCCATCAAAACTATGGGGCTAGCACAAGTCGTAGCGATTTCTTTACTTGTTGTACTCCTCAGCTCAGGTCAGTACTTCTGTCATAACTACTCCAGGCTGTCCCTTTCTGTGAATAAGATGGTTATTAGGGAGTTAATGCAAACCGGTGCACAGACTATGAACACTCGAGTATAATGAACAAGCAGTAAAAGCACTTTAAAACAAACTCTCAACTCTGTAGCTATAGGCATTATGGAGAAATTCACTTCAATACTGGGTACATTAACCGCCTTCCAGCCCTCAAGTGAAACATTCTAGAGCACTTCATACTTCCCTCTGCTGACCAGCTTTAAGGAGATGCTGATTTAGTTTTCCAGCAGGGCTTGCCACCTGCCCACACTGACAAAAGTACCAATACCTGGTTTAATGATCATAGTATCACTGTGTTTAATTGGCCAGCAAACTCACCTGACCTAAACCCCATAGAGAATCTGTGTGGTATTCTCAAAAGGAAGATAAGAGACACCAGACCCAACAATGCAGACAAGCTGAAGGCCGCTATCAAAGCAACCTGGGCTTCCATAACACCTCAGCCAGGACCATTTTTAAGACAGGGCAAACGAGTCAGCTGCCCTGGGTCCCATCATTGTTGTCGGGCCCAAAGCAGCTGCCTCATACTTACCAATTATCCCTGATTAAATCCCCTTGGCCCTTTAAGTTGTAGTCCTGTGCTGTGTTCCAATATCTCAGTGTGAAGTTCTGTTACTAATGCTGCTCAGCTCTGTCCTATTGCCGTGTACAGATGACTTACCTGCAGACTCCATGTTTATATGTAAATAACCTGCATTAATATGTAAATAGAGGAGACATTGATATGCAAATAACTGTGGACAGGTGGCATTGATATGTAAATTGAAGCAGCATTTATATGTATATCATGCCCCCCCCCCCCCCCCCCCCCCCGAGGTCATATTCACCATCATTTCTGCTGAATGCTGCCCACTGGGGAGGTAAAGGGGCATGCTGGAAAGTCCTGCCTACAACTGTGGTTATTAAGCCTAACATCAGCCTGTTCTGCAAAGATAAGCAAATTGGAGATGGAACACTTTTTAAAATAACAAGGTGCCTCAACACCCTGAATTTTGGTGCATGTGAACACGCACATCTCAGCAGATTTGTGAGGGTGTCATTAACAATTAATGGCACTACTGTGTATCTGCTAAAGGGCAGCACATTTCTTTGGTGTCAGGAAAGCGATTTTGCATGGGTTCCTGACACACATACCTGTATATCTGAAAATTAAGCAATCCTGATGTACTGATGGCCTATCTCATTTCTTGAGCCTTGGAAATGCCATAACAGTACAAATATCCCCCAAATAACCCCCTTTCTGGAAAGTAGACAGACCAAGGTGTTTAGTAAGAGGCATGGCAAGTTTTTTGAAGTTATAATTTTTTTTGTCAGAATTGTTTAGAAAATTAGTAAATTAAACAAGTGGAAAAAAGAAAATGAAAGAAAAAATATTATATTTAACATACTGTCACCAGTGCAGTACAGCCTCATCATATAACAGGTTTGGCAGTGATAAAGGACACTGACTGGTGACAGTATGAAAAAATAATTTTTAATAAATATTTTTCTTTTTTATAAAATTTTTTAACACATTGTGACCAGAGCAATAGTGTGTTACCATAGTAACACTGTACCACTCTGTCAATTATTTTTTTTTTTTTTTATTCTTTATTTAGTTTTTTTTTTCCTTACAAATAGAATATAAAAAAAGACAGAAAGAAAATACATTCAGTCACAAACTCAATCTTTTCTTAATATCTTTTACAACTGAACATGCTTAACATTTCATATCCCCCCTCCGACACCCCCCCCCCCTCCCTTTCTTGCAGTAGGTTCAAAGTTGTATCCACCCTTGCCAACACTACGTATATCATTCCCGATTTTATTTTACCATTTCCTCTACATACCTCCATGATTTTTTAAATTCTATCCATAATACCCATTTGTCCATATACCCCTCTCCGGATACAAATTCTTCCCCCTCTTCCTCAGGACACTCCATGTTCTGTATTTCATTTACCCAGAGTATCCAGTCCCATATTTTGGGACTATCCGGCTCCCGCCATTTTTTTGGAATTAGACTTTTAGCGGCACTGAGCAGTATGGGGATTATAGATGACTTATATTGCCTCACGGAGCCTTCGGTCCCGTGAAACAAAACAGTCCAAGGATCTTCTGCTATGTATTTATTTGTTACAACCTTTATTAAATCCAACACCTCCTTCCAATACTTTTTAATAATCGGGCAATCCCACCAAATGTGGGCCATGGTTCCTATTATCTTACACCCCCGCCAACACTCTGGGGATTGCGCGATTACAAATCTCCCCACTTTGTCTGGGGTCGCATACCACCTTGCGAGGCACTTATAATTTAACTCAATCATCTTATTGTCTACCATCGCACTGTGAGTTAATTTCATTATTTTCTCCATTGTCTGTGTACTACATCGAATACCCAGCTCTCTTACCCATTTTTTAATATAGGGCGGGCCCTCCAGTCCTTCCCCCCGCTGATAGAATTTTATAAATTCGAGCTATATTATTTTTTGATTTATCTCTCAGACAGAGCCGCTCGAAAGGCCTATAATCTTCGTCATTTTGAATTGGATGGGGCAATTTTGTAATGAAGTGGCTTAACTGAAGGTACCGCCAGGGATCTATCCGCATAAGTTCTGTGTCCAACCTCAGTGCTTGAAACGTGTTTATTTTACCTCTGTAAATAATATCTTTTACTTGTGCATTACTTTTTATTATCCAGTTTCCCCCCACCTCCTGTTTCCCCGGTATGAAATAATCGTTGTCTTTTAAAAAAATCAAAGGTGAATTATAACTCCATTTATTATGTGCGTGTATTCGATCCCATAATTTAAGTGCGTTACGTGTTATTTCGTGTGTGTTTAAGCCTACAGACGTATACTGAGGAGGGTTCCAAATTATTCGTCCTAACTGTGCTTGACTCATTACCTTTTCCACACTTACCCACCTTTTATTATTTGCTTCTTTCCCCCACTCCACCACTCGTGTAAGTACCACCGCATTATAGTATTTTTTAAAATCCGGGATTGCAAGGCCCCCCTTTTTTTTTCCCCTGCTCAGTACCGCATAAGCACTTCTTGGTTTTTTATGTTGCCAGATATACCTTGAGATTAACCCTTTTAATGTACTGAAGAAAACTAGGGGGAGAGAGATGGGCAACATTTGGAACTTATATAGAATCTTTGGTGTCAAAACCATTTTGACCGCATTGATCCGCCCTAACCAGGAAAGGTGACATATTGAAATTTTTTTTATTTCTCTCTTAATTTCTTCTAATAATGGAATATAGTTGTTAACATAGATTTTCTTGATAGTATCGGAGAGGTAGACTCCTAGATATTTAATCTCCTTTCGCCAAGGGAACCGAAATTCCTCGCGGAGTCTTACCTTTTCCTGTCCCTTGATATTAATATTTAGGACTTCGGACTTATTGAGGTTTATTTTTAAATTAGAGATTTCCCCATATTTTTCCAATAACCCCAGCAAGTTCGGAATCGTGATCCTTGGGTTGGAGATATAGAACAACACATCATCCACATATGCTGCGAGTTTGTGCTCTTCTTCTCCCACCTTAATCCCTTTTATGTCTGGGTTATCTCGGATGGCGGCCAATAACGGTTCCAGGGACAAGACAAACAGAAGGGGAGACAAAGGGCACCCCTGTCTGGTGCCGTTCTCCATTTGAAATTGGGAGGAAGACATCCCGTTCACTTTTACCGGTGCCTGGGGGTAATTATATAGCACTTTGATCCATTGGATCATTCTTGGTCCAAGGCCTAGCACTTTCAGTGTTTCAAACATGAGTCCCCAGTCTACCCTGTCAAATGCTTTCTCCGCATCTATCGACAGGAATAGTCCTGGGGACCCATTCATTTTTAAGGCCTGTAGCAGGAGCAACGAACGCACTCCGTTGTCCCTACCTTCTCTCTCAGGGATGCACCAGGTCGGTCATCCTTTCCTTCAGCCTAGATGCTAAGACCTTGGCAAATAATTTGGTGTCAGCATTTAGTAAGGTGATTGGCCTATAACTAGAGCAAAGCGTGCTATCCTTCCTCTCCTTTAACAACACCGTGATTGAGGCCCGCAAGGCCTCTCCTCCCATCCCGAATTCTCTGCCCAAGCCGTTCATATACTTACAAAGCTTGGGGACTAAGATCTCTTTATATTTTTTCAGATACGAAATCGTAAATCCATCTGGTCCTGGGCTTTTGCCGGAGGCGGTATTTTTCAAAGCCTTAAAGATCTCTTCTTCTGTAATGGGTCTGTCTAAGTTACATCTATCACTCTCTGCTAAACTCGGTAATTTCACTTTATTCAAGAATTCTTTAATTTTATCTTTTTTCCCTAGATCTTTTGCCCCTTTCTGTCCTAAGTTATACAGTGCTTCATAATATTGCTTAAACACCTCTGATATCTCCCTGGTTGTATGGGTCATCTTCCCGTTCTTGTCTTGTATTTTGTCAATAAAGTTAATCCCTCTCTTCCTTTTCAGCTGTCTGGCTAGGTGACTACTTATTTTATTTCCCAGGTAATATCTCTCTCTAGTTCTCCTGTCCAGTGTCCTCTTTGATTCCTGTTCCATCATATCTTTAAGTTCATCCCTCTTAATCACCAATAAATGGAAATATTCCTGCTGTTGCCCCCTTAATTTTTTATGGGCCTGTTCTAGTTTATAAACCTCTTCTCTTAGCTTTTCTATTTTCTCTAGTCTTTCTTTTTTTTTCCTTGTGCCCATGGAGATGAGGATACCCCTAATATATACTTTATGTGCCTCCCATAGAGTGGCACCGGAAATTTCCACTGTGTCATTAACAGAAAAATAAAATTAGATTTCCTTTAGTACTGCCTCTGCAATTTTCTCGTCCTGCAAGAGATTCTCGTTCAGACGCCACGTAAACGGTTGCCTTTGCATTCCGAGTATCCTCATCTTCATTGACACCGGGGCATGGTCTGATAGTGTGACTATTTCTATCTTGGTTTCCGTCACTAGGTCCAACAGCCTATGGTCAACCAATATATGATCCAACCTGGAGTACGTCCCGTGCACGGGGGAAAAAAAAGTGTAATCTTTTATTTTATCGTGCTGCAATCTCCAAACATCCATCATTTGATGTTGTTTCATCCAAAGTTTAATCATCTTCAGGGCTTTCAAATTTAACCCCCTAGCCCGGGACGTACTATCCCAAGATGGGTCCATACAAAAGTTGAAGTCTCCTGCGAGGACAACATCCCCTACCTTAAAATCTTCTAACTTCCCCAAAACTAGTTTCAAATATCTTATAGGATTTTTATTGGGGCAATATACATTTGCTAGAGTGAGAATCTTATCCCCTAATTTTCTCTTTACAAACAGGTATCGACCTTCAGGGTCTGTCATCCTATCAAACAATGTGAACTTTATACATTTCTCGAACCCTATTGCCACTCCCTTAGCCCTCTTTATAGGCAAATCCCCATATAGCCAGTTTGGATAATTATCCGAGTATAATTTAATATTTGTATCTTGAGACAAGTGGGTCTCTTGCAGAAATACCACCTCTGCTCTGTACTGCTGTAATTCCTTTAACAGTTTATAGCTCTTAGCCAGAGAGTTCAGACCCTTAACATTATATGACAGGAAATTTACTTCTATCATCTATAGTTTTCCAGTAGGAAGTGATACTTACGTCCTCTTTTCTTCCTTATCTCAGTACGTATTACCTTAGTTGGCTCTGCAAGGAACCTCATCACCCTCCCCAATGTCTCCTCCGGGCCAGTGTTCCTGCCGATAGGTCCGAGAAAACCTGTAAATATACTCCTTCATATTGTAACGGGGGCAGCCCTCTGAGCCTGCTCCATATCTTGGCTTTATCTTCAGAGAGGCTAAATTTTATAATTATGTCTCTCGGAACCTCTTCCCTCAGACCTGGGGGTTTCCTCACCCTATGTACCCGATCGATCTTTAAGTCCTCTCCTAATCCTCTTCCTAATATGGGGTTGAATATTTTTCCCATCTTAACCCCCAAATCTTCTCCCTGCTGTTCAGGCAATGCTCTAATCCTCAGGTTTTGGCGTCTGTTTTGATTTTCTTGTTCTTCCAACTTATATAAAATGTCCCGCTGATCCGTTTGCAATTTCCTTACTTGCGTTTTCAGTTCTAATATTTCATGGGCCTGTTTTCCTGTTAGTTCCTCTGCTTCTTCCACTCTCCTCAGTAAGTGGCCCATATCCGTCCTAACATTTGAAATTTCTACTTTGATGGTATTTTCAAGTTTGGCAAACATTTCCAACATTTCACCTTTTGTGGGGATTTGAGCGATATCCCTCTGCCCCCTCAATTTACCTTCCATATCTGAATCCAATTCCTCCCCTGAATTATCTCCCAGGACCCCTGCTGACTTGATTACTTCTCTCTTCTTCTCCTTTACCCCCTGCAGCTTTTTTTCTATTCCGGGGCTTTTTAAACTTGTTTCCTTCAGGTACTTCTGAATCGTACTTGTATTAAGACTCTCTTTTGATTCATTCGCCTTTTGATTTCTTCCCCTCATGTTCCCCCCTTTTGTCCTTTGCCTCCCCAGGGTTATTAAAAAGAAAAAATTCTTTATTCAGTCTCTTTGATTGTGCCACCTGTACGGCGCTGAGAGCCCAGCCCCCAGATCCACTCCCGCTTTCTCTGTGATATTAAGCGGGAAGATCCCTCCCGTCCTTACTGTTATTGCGGTTTCGAGTGAAATCTAGATGGAATTTACAGTACGCTTCCAAAGAGAGGGCCGCACATTATCTCATATTGCATTCCGGCGATCATCCAATATACTTCATATGCAAGTCAGATACATCATTTTGTGGGTATATATCATCTAGTCAGTCATTTGTATTTATGCTCCATTTATTCATATTACATCCTGATCTTCAATATTTTATTGTATGGAATCAGTTCTCTGAGCCCCCACTGTTCCACTCTGTTCCACTCCTCCTCATTACACAGAGTCTCTCCAACCCGGACCTCCCAGAGCATTCAGCAGGTGATATTCAGGTCAGATTCAAATGAGATTCAACATGTTTTCAACATATATATTTCAAAAAGTACCTGGAGAAGAGGTGGATTCTTATAGGGTCCTCAGTCCTCGATCTATGTTCAACAAATCGCTCCTCAGTCCATACAGCCTCCAAAGGAGAGAGAAAGAAAGTGTCCAACTGTGGCTCCGCTGTGCTTCCAGTGCTCCAGGGACGTCTTAAGACTTTGGTTTATCACTCCACCTGGTCCTGGTTCATAGCTATGCTCATGCCCTCTTTAGATCTCATGCAGGCACAGCGGGCGCAATACAAGGATGTGGGGGGGGGGGGGGATCAGCGGTCTCTTAATCATTATTCTCATTTTTTCCAGAATCGTGCAGCTCTAACTGAAAACGGTCTTTTAATATATCAAAGGGAAGTAAAATATCCTATTCATATAACTGATACAGAAATATTATACCTGCTTTTTTCCAATCCGAAAATTTCGAAAGTTTATTCAGTTCATAAAGGTAGTAGTTGTCCCATATAGGCAGTGTATATTTCTAAGCGGAAAGAAACTTGTGGTGAGACAAATGTACCTGTGTTTGGTTCAGGATGGGTTCACCGAACATTACTGAAGTTCAGGTGCTGAATTCAAACTCCAATTAAATCAATGGAAAACAATTCTTAATACATCAGTAATGGTCATTTGTTAGGCTAATAGGGAATAATAATAACGAATTGTCAAGCAAATGGTATAGGGGCTGGGTACTATCCTAATGAACATGCACCGCAGCAAAAAAAAAAAAATCTATTTGGCAGGGAACAGCAATTTCTTAATACCTTAATGTAAAAGAAAAAGAAAACAAAATACACAATTTCATTAAAAAAATCTGCCTGGGGGAACTTAACCTACCTACAAAGTAGCATATGTATACGATGTATACAATCTACTACAGCAAAGTTGACATTTACCAAGAAAAAGAAATTTCAGATAAATGACAGTTGCTCGTTCTGTTGATAAAAAAAAGTGGCCAGAGATTTCTCAAAGGATGAAGTCCCCCCAAAAACCATACAAGACCCTTATCCGAGCATGCAGTCTGAATGATCAGAATAGAGAAAGTAGGACAACTGTTTTCTCCCCCCCTCCCCCCCTCTTATCAGGCCAACAAACCAATGTGTCTCATCTGGTCACTTTCTTGCCACAAATAACAGCTCCCAGGCCCTGTAATAAGATGTACAAAAAAGGGGTAGGGTCTCCCAAACGATGTCATTGACAAAATATGGACATGACCATATTCAGTCAGTGACACTTAGCTTGCAAGTTTGCCGACCCTCCGAACAAGCAAAACCACCAGCTCATTCCTAATAGAGTCTGACGGTCTGAAACCCCATTTCAGAGTCATTGTTCTGATCTTTGTGGTTCTTTGAGAATTATTTCATAGTGCTGGCTGCTAGTGAGATGAGTTAGGGTATGTTTTAAGGCTAGTTTACTGCTTGTTAAGAAAATTTAAATAATTTAAACTAAAATGACCAGACTGTGGATATTAACCACTTGCTTACTGGGCACTTAAACCCCCCTCCTGCCCAGACCAATTTTCAGCTTTCAGCGCTGATGCACTTTGAATGACAATTGCGCGGCCATACAACACTGTACCCAAATGAAATTTTTATCATTTTTTTCCCACAAATAGAGCTTTCAAAATAAAAAAAAATAAAAAATCATGTTTAATAGTTTGTTATAAAATTTTGCAAACAGGTAATTTTTCTCCTTCATTGAAATGCGCTGATGAGGGGACACTGGTGGGCACTGATAGGCGGCACTGGTGGGCACTGATAGGCGGCACTGGTGGGCACTGATAGGCACAGTTAAGGCGACACTAATAGGCACAGATAAGGTGGCACCAATAGGCACAGATAAGGCAGTACTGATGGGCACAGATAAGGCGGCACTGATGGGCAAAGATGGGCACAGATAAGATGGCACTGATAGGTGGCACTGATGGGTGGCACGGATGGATGGCACTAAGGGGCACTGATAGGTACCACTGATAGATGGGACTGATGGGCACTGATAGGTGGCACTGCTGGGCACTGCTGGGCAGCACTGATGGGCACTGGTAGATGACACTGATGGGCACGGATATGAGGCACTGAGGTGCAGCACTGTTGTTGAAGCAGATTGTGGGCACTGATAGGTGGCACTGTGGGTACTGATGTATGGCACTGTGGGCAATGATGTATGGCACTGTGGGCACTGATGTATGGCACTGATGTATAGCACTATG
Organism: Lithobates pipiens; assembly: GCF_037356315.1. Taxonomy (NCBI): domain Eukaryota; kingdom Metazoa; phylum Chordata; class Amphibia; order Anura; family Ranidae; genus Lithobates; species Lithobates pipiens. The sequence goes on along the minus strand of NW_027507788.1, from coordinate 93,333,323 downwards.
GGTACTGATGGGTGGCACTGCTGGGTGGCAATTTTTTTAATAGCTGGGTGGTACTGGCAGGGGGCAGGTGGGCACTGGTAAGCTGGCCATGATCGGGACTGATGTCCCGATCACGGCTGCCGGTGATCGGCTCTGTTTTGTCACATGATCAGCTGTCATTGGCTGACAGCTGATCACGTGGTAAGGGGTCGAGATCGACCCATTGCTCAGATCCGTGATCAGGCGAGTCTCATAGACTCGCCGATCACAGAGCGCGCCTCAGGGGGCACGCAGGCCGCTGGTGCACGGGACGACTTCAATAGACGTAGTCCCGGCAAAGCAGGTCCGCGCTGTAGCCGTCATTTGGCTATAGCGTGGATCTCTAGTGGTTAAACTATTATTAGGGCCAAGGATTATGGAATTTATATTCAGTTTTAAGGTTAGGCCTTAAAGATGAAGCATTGGAGGGGAGGTACCCTTTAAACTGTATGTAAAGAATTTTTTTTTTTTTGTAAAGAGTAGGGAAGTTTAACTCATTTGTCATGTTTTATTGCTATGGGTGTCTCTGCTGAGGATATTCACCCATATATATGTCCTGGTGACCAGTGTCACTGAAGAAGTTGTGAGTTGATTTGTGATCAGAGCAAGAGGTGAGGGGAAATCCTGCCATCGGGAACACAGTGCGCTTCCAACCGGGAGTCCAGGTTTCTGATCACCTGATCGGTATGAAAGCCACTGATTGGTGATCAGTCATCAGCGATCTCTTGAATGAAAAATATACAAAGATGTGTGTGTAAAAAAATATATAAATAATACAAAAAAATATTAGCTAGATCAAGATTTGATCTAGGTCAATGCCAGGTTTAAGACCAAGGTTAGTGTCAAAGGTCATAATCAGAGTCAAAAGTCAGTATCAATATATTTTAGATAGGATTAAAAGGAAAAAATAGTATCAGTGTCAGTTATTGTCAATGTTTTTTAGGTAGGGAAAAAAAGCAAAATGTGTACTATTGCTTCTGAGCCCTACTACAGGCACAAACAACAAACATTGCAGTGATATACCACGCATGTGTAACGCCAGGTGAATATATTTTGAGCTGTTTTTAGTGCTACATTATGGTAATAGCAAGAAATATATAGCAACATGTTTATTTTTTTTTATTTTTTTTTTTACTATTTTGTGCCAGTTTTCCTTTAAAAAGAAATAAAAAATCAGGAGATATCCATTACTATTTACATCAAATTTGTCCCGAAAAAAAAAAGTAATTCACCAGATACATTAAGTAGTTGTAATGATATGTACAGTTTTACTAACGCATGTGAAAAGTTGCAAAACTGGAGCTGATTTACTAAAATCGGACATTGCAAAATCTGGTGCAGCTCTGAATAGACACCAATCAGCTGCCCGTTTTTTTGTCAAAGCTTAAAGGGGTTGTAAAGGTAAATATTTTTTCACCTTAATGCATTCTAGGCATTAAGGTGAAAAAACAACTGACAGTGCCGGCTCCCCCAGCCCCCCCCATTTTACTTACCTGACCCCTCGAAAGCCCAGCGCTCGTCTCTGACATCCTCTTCACGGCTCAGCCTTTGCCTGCTAATTGGCTAGAGTGTATGGATTGAAAGCAGCACAGCCATTGGCTCGCGCTGCCATCAATCACATCCAATGACGCGGTGCACCGGGGGGCGGGGCCGAGTGATACAGTGAGCGGCTATAGCCGCCGGCTGTATCACGGGAGCGCGCCCGCAAGTCCTTCTCACCATGCAAGGGAGCTTGCATGAAGGTGAGAAGTACTTGTGGGGGGAAGCCGAGACAGCAGCCGAGGGACCCCAGAAGAGCAGGTTCAGGGCCACTCTGTGCAAAACGAGCTGCACAGTGGAGGTAAGTATAACATGTTTGTTATTTAAAAAAAATCAACTTTACAACCCCTTTAATTGAGCAAGCTGAAGTTAGAAGCTGTTTTGCTACCAAGTACAGCTGCACCAGAATTTGTACTCGTACTAGTTTTAGTAAATCAGCCCCACTGCATTCAGGTGTTAGGATTAATTTTACCCTCTGTCATGAAGGAGTTAATATGGCAACTTTTAGATAGTTACATTGATTCAGCTTAAACTAATGTAAGTGCAGTGCTACCCTTGTAGGTTGTTACCGGGTCCTCTGTTTGTTCCCTGGCCGGAGGCTCACTTTTAGCGACACCACCAAATTACCTCGGCTGGGGACACTCAGCGGTTACACAAGGATGGCACACAAAAGTTGTAGTAAGATAAATAGTCTGTACTGACAAAATCAAAGTAGAAAAGCAACACTGCAAATCAATATTTCAACATTAACACATAGGAAATCAGTGTGATAACCGATACAATACAGTACCCTAGGAGTGAATCCAGTATGTACTGCAGTACTAAGAATAAACAGTAGCCTTCCGCTGAAGAGATTATGCCTCAAGTTAAAAATAGGGTTAACAAAGTATGAGATAAGCTAGCTCACTTGAAGTCTATGCACCAGAGGGACTAGGCTTAGGTTTGAGAGTTTGCCACACTTCTCTCTCGGTCCAATTCTGCTTCCAGGTAGGTCACAAACTCTGGACAGTTCTGAAGGTTAGATTCTGCCGGCTCAGGTGGGAACCTTTAATGTTGGCGCACATAAACTGTTGTGTTTTAAGGAATGGCAAGTTCAGGAATATGTAGTTGAGGTTATATTTAGTAGATGTACCCCTTTAAAAGTGGCAGAGCGATGTATGCATGCATGAAGTTGGGAATGCAATGTGAACAGGGGATTTGGAGGAGTTAAGTTTAGGTTTCTGTGCAGCACTTGCAGCGTGGAAAGGGGTATAGACAAAGTTAGCAGTCTGGAATGAAAACCGTGGAAATTGTGTTTAACCTTGGGGTCTCCTGCTGCTGGTAGGGAAGGAATAGAATACTTTGTCTCCCTTTTGAGGAACCAGAGAGTAGGTGAGATGGTACCTCTGAGTCTGATTTTCAAAGGGGAGTCCTTAGTTACTTAAGCTGTTAAATGGGTCCAATCGGTCTCACCCAGTCCTATAGCAGCAGTCTCTGGATCCTGGAGCACTCCCTCTGCATCATGACCCAGTTTGTGCACTTAGGGCACTATGCAGAGCATAGTCCAGACCTTAGATCCTCTCAGAAGCTCAACATTCGGCTCAACAGCTTATACTGAGACTGCTGGTTTGGCCCTGTTAAATGCAGTACAGCCAAGCCCTACCTGGCCAAATTCAGCACAGCTCTCTCATGCACCTTTCCGGTTGGCGAGTCTCTCCCCAACTTCCCATTTGCTTCCTGGGCTTTTCTTTTAAACTCTTTTGTTCCTCCCTTTTTTTGCTGGTCATTATGGGACATAGTTGCAACCCCAGTTCAACTGTATGCTGGGTTCTCTTTTGAGATTGCGATTCCCACAATGCTCTTGGCACCTGCATTAGTGATTAAGCCAAAATAAAGCAGCAACTCCTGCCATCTTGTGGGCAAAAAAAGTTTTGCATTTCCAGTAACAATACCCAGTGTTACATAAGTATCTACTGTATGTGCCATACTTGGACTCCCATAGAATATTACAGTGATCTCCACGAGCACCATTGTGCTGCCCTGCTGCATTGTGATCACGGGAGTTTGCATGTTCAGCAGCACTTAGGGAACACTTTGCATTTTCTCAAATGTATTTTCTGACTGGACAGAGTAGAGATGGCACTGTGCATTCATTGATAAAATGGAAAGTGTTCTCTGAATGGCGCCTGTGCCCAGAGAGCAAACACTGTGTACGCAACATGGCACCTGGACGCAAGCAACAATCACTGTAGTAGCAATTCCTGCTAAAGAAAAACTGTAAGAGTTTGCACACCTTTTGCTTTGAGGTGTCTGTAATATATTGCACCGATTTAAACTGAACATTCAATTGGGCTTTACCATACTGTTTATTGTCCATCTTTAGGAATTGAGAGTTACAGGGTCCATAAACGAGAAGCTGAAGAGGAACCTGGCATTCTGGAAAAAGCACAAGGATATCTCAAAACAACACTTGGCAACATCAGCTTTTTAGCAGCGGGATTGTATGATAAAGTAAAAGAGACTGGAGTTCCCGACAAAGTTATGTGAGTATATATGAGAAAAAAAACATACATTTGTATCTCCAGCAAGACTCAACTGCTTGTTTTTCCTGCCTCCCAACTGCAAATGTAAACTAATTATAAATGTATCATATAATAGAGTTCTGTAGATGTTCCTCTTAACTCATTTTTTTCATCAGACAATATGTATTCTCTTGATTTGGTAGACAGCATCTAACATGAGGGGGGTGACATTTCAAATATAAATACTTCCATGTGATCTTATATATAGTAGGAATATATATTTGATCTCATTTAGATATATATATGTTCTTGGGTTCTTTGTCTGAACACAACCCTTGAAACTTGGGAAAGCGGAAGGATAGCACTGAACCCACAAAAATATCCTACTGGCCTTGCTATCCTATAGTATTTAAATGTACAATATGTGATGTGGTTACCAGGCTGGAAGCTTCTATACCCCAGAGCAGCCTTTCTCAACCTTTTCAACACAGAGGAACCCTTGAAATAGTTTTCCAGTCTCAGGGAACCCCTGCTAAAAATTTGAAATCTACAACTCACGATACATTAGTGTGATGGTCAGTGGGAAGAATGGTCCTTACACTTGTGGTCATTGGAAAGAATTACCTCCTTACAGATAGCTAAAAACATCAATGGTGTCAGTGGGAACTTATCTGAGAGGTAGAAATCGCCCAATGCTGAAGGAACCCCTAGCAACCTCTGGAGTAACGCTGGTTGAGAATCACTGCCCAGAGGATCTCTTTAGTCCCTTTGGTTTGTGTGTGCAACACAGCAAAAATAACAATTCAAGCGCCACATCACTGTTCAATGGTTCAGATACAAGTTTATTCCAGTGAGAGTCAGGGAGAAAATGAAAGGAGTAGCCAACGTTCAAGGGCCCAAAACACCTCCTTATTAAGCTCAGTATTGCTAATTTACCAGATTGAAATTTACTTCCACAACATCCAAAATTTCCTGGCACAGCCAAGTTTTTACTGGCATTTACAAAAATTACAAAATGAGTTTTAAGTGCACATTTTAGTGTTTAGGCTACAAACAAGTACAATATGCAATTAGCAATGTGATTTAAGGTAGATATTAGGGCAAAAAACAGATTTCTTATTTTATTTTCAATATAGTAAGTAGCTAAGGGACAGGACTCTGGAGGGCAAGAAATTAGAATAGGAAGGCACACACACACACATGAAGTTGACACTCACAGTGACAATTACAAAAATGTGCAGCAGCACAGATGATGCTGACTTGTCACCAGCACGACACGTCCCCTCCTGAGTCAGTGACAGTCTCTCTCCAAGCCAGGTGGTCCCTTCAGTCCACTCCAGTCTAAACAGCACTGACAGTCCCACTCCTGACCTGCCCTGCTCCTTTTCCTGCAGACCCGCACACGAGGCTCTGGCTGCTCTGCTTGGCTCCCTTACACCATGACATCACAGGACATGCTTGGGCACTGCCTCCACCAGAGCTGCCCAAACACACTGTAGAAGGCACTTGGATGATTTCGGCCAGCTCTGGAACGGGCCGAACATCACAGCCATATTTTTTACTGGCAACTTTTTACTTTTACTGGCAGGAGAAAATTGCCTGTTTTTTACTAGCTGCCAGTAAAAATACTGACGATTGGCAACACTGATCAAGCTTGCAGTGGGAAACTGCGTAGAAGGAATAAAAATAGATTGAAACTTAAATAGTGTTTTATCCAGTGTGATAATCTGCACAAATTTCATCAGCAGCTGGTATGGCCAGCTTGCTGCTCAGGTAGGATGACCACATTTCCAAACTGCCATTCAGGAACAATTTTGCCAAGGACTGGGAGGGTTGTGTTGAATGTATCGGGGGTGACGGGATTTCGGTGGCGAGTGATTTGTCGGGTGAATGGCTGGTTTTAGCACTTATATCATCCTAACACCATGCTTGAAATGTATTTCTATTATTACATTAAGCATAGACCCCCCTCCCTCAGTATGGACCCACCTTTCCACTAAGTATAGACCCCCCTCCCTCAGTATGCACCCCCTCTCCACTAAGTATAGACCCCCTCCCTCAAAACGTACCCCCCTCTCCAATAAGTATAGACCCCTCTCCCTCAGAACGTACCCCCCTCTTTACTAAGTACAGACCCCCTCCCTCAGTACGGACCCCCCTCTCCACTAAGTATAGACCCCCTCCCTCAGTACACACCCCCCTCTCCACTTATTGGAGAAGGGGTCCATATTTAGTGGAGAGGGGGGTCCGTTCTGAGGGAGGGGATCTATACTTAATGTAATAATAGAAATACATTTCAAGCAGGGTGTAGGGATGATATAAGTGCTAAAACCAGACATTCACCGGATAAATCACTCGCCACCACCCCCAGAATGACAGTTTGGAAATGTGGTCACCCTACTTGCAATGGGGGACCCTTCTAAAAAGGGACTTTGCTTTTTCTTGAAGAGGACAGGGGTCTCTTTGGGATCTTCGTGGGGGTCTGTGGGTGGAAAACTTATCAAAATCACCAAATTTAATTTTTACATTTTTGAGAGGCTTTGATGCATGTTCCCCAGGGCAATGCCCAGCCCCTGTGCCATTTGTTTCCTAGGCTAAATCCTTTTGCTTATTAGCCTAGAAACTATTAGTTACTGGTTTCTAAAATTATTAACTTCAATGGGGGTTGGGATTCAGCACTCGGACCTCAGTAATTTCTGATTCCCCTGCCCCGAACCTAAACCCAGGTATGTTCGACTCATTCCTAATTATAACAAGTGCAGTGCCTTGAAAAAGTATTCATACCCCTAAAATTTTCCACATTTTGTCATGTTACCACCAAAAATGTAAATGTATTTTATTGGGATTTTATGTGATAGACCAACAAAGTGGCACATAATTGCAAAGTGAAAGGAAAATTATAAATGTTTTTCAAAATTTTATACAAAAAAATATCTGAAAAGTGTGGCTTGCAGTTTTATTCAGCCCCCCTTACTCTGATACCTCCAACTAAAATCTAGCAAAACCAATTGCCTTCAGAAGTCCCCTAATTAGTAAATGGAGTCCACCTGTTTGTCATTTAATGTCAGTATAAATACAGCTGTTCTGTCAATCCCTCAGAGGTTTGTTAGAGAACCTAAGTGAACAAACAGCATCATGAAGGTCAAAAAACACACCAGACAGGTCAAGGATAAAGTTGTGGAGAAGTTTAACCAATTCAGCACTAGAAGATTTGGCTGCTTAATGACCAGGCCATTTTTTGCGTTACGGCACTGCGTCGAATAAAATTTATGTCCTTTTTTTCCCCACAAATAGAGCGACAATTTTGAAAGAAAAACACATTATCTTTTACTTTTTGCTATAATAAATATCCCAATTTTTTTTCAAAAAACAAGCTCAGTTTAGGCTAATGTGCATTTTTCTACATATTTTTGGTAAAAAAAAAAAAAAAGAAAAATCACAATAACCGCATATTGATTGATTTGATTATAGTGTCTACAAAATAGAGGATAGATTTATGGCATTTTTATTTATTTATTTTTTACTAGTAATGGCGATGAGCTGCGATTTTTATCGGACTGCGAAATTGCGGTGGTCAAATTGGACACTTTTGATACATTTTTGGGACCACTGACAATTATACAGCGATCAGTGCTATAAAAATGCACTGATTATTGTATAAATGTCACTGGCGGGGAAGGGGTTAACACTAGGAGTTGATCAAAGGGTTAACTGTGTTCCCTAGGTGTGTTCTAACTGTGAGGAGGATGAGACTGACTAGGGGAGGAGAGAGATCAGTGTTGATACTTAGTATGAACAAACAATCTCCCTCCTCTTCCCTGAGAGAACTGGGCTTTGTGTGTTTACACACACAGAACCCGGTTCTCGCTCTGTCACGAGCCATCGCGGGCGCCTGGCGGTCATCGCGCCCATTGGACACTCGCATCGGTTCCAGGCGCGTGCCTCCTACATCGTCTTAAAGGGCTGACATACAGCTATGAAGGGAGTCATTCTGCCACAGTATAACTGCGGCGGCTGCTCAGGAACCAGTTGAAGCAGGGTTAGGTTATAAAAAAAAAAAAAAACTATTCAGTCCATCATCCGAAAATAGAAAGCGTATGGCACAACTGCAAACCAACCAAGACATGGCCGTTCACCTAAGCTGACAGGCCGGGCAAGGAGAGCATTAATCAGAGAAGCAGCCAAGAGGCCCATGGAAACTCTGGAGGAGCTGCAGAGATCCACAGCTCAGGTGGGAGAATCTGACCACAGGTCAACTATTAGACGTTCACGCCACACATCTGGCCTATATGGAAGAGTGGCAAGAAGAAAAACATTTTTGGAAAAATCAATAAGTAATACTGTTTGCAGTGTGTGAAAAGCCATGTGGGGGACACGGCAAACATGTGGACATGTGGTCAGATGAGACCAAAAGTGAACTTTTTGGCCTAAAAGCAAAATGCTGTGTGTGGTGGAAAACAAACATTGTACATCACCCTGAACACACCATCCCCACCGTGAAACATAGTGGTGGCAGCATCCAATTGAGAATCTGTGGCAAGACTTGAAAATTGCTGTTCACAGATGCTCTTGAGCTATTTTGCAAAGAAGAATGGGCAAAAATGCCCCTCTCTATCTGTGCTAAGCTGGTAGAGACATCCCCAAAAAGACTTGCAGCTGTAATTGCAGTGAAAGGTGGTTTTACAAAGTATGGACTCGGGGGGCTGAATACAAATGCACGCCACACTTTTCAGTTTTTTTTTTTTTTTGTTTTTTTTTGAAATGTTGAAAACAGTTTTTTTATTTTCCTTCTACTTCACAATTATGTGCCACTTTGTGTTGGTTACATAAAAATCCCAATAAAATACATTTACGTTTTTGGCTGTAACATGGAAAAATGTGGAAAATTTCAAGGGGTATGCGTACTTTTTCAAGGCACTGTAGGACTGAATATTATTTTGCTATTAATGCATTCTTTAACGGTCTTATAGAAGCTAAGCAGATCTATTTTTTTTTTATGTTTACTATTAGAAGATAGAAAATAATTGATATGGTTACTAAAAAAAATCACTGAACAAACTGGTGCCCATACAACATGAACAAGTGTCTTGTTTATGCAGCTGGAGCTGCGTACATGTTTCTCATGGGGACACAGCGGCTGTATAGAAACAGCTGTCTGTGCTAATATGTCAGTCATGCAGAGGTAAGTGAGCAGTCCTAGATACACCCTGTCTGTGTTCAGGGCCACTCACATAGTTCTTCTACATGCCTGTCACAATAAGGTGAGCAGTTGTGCCCATCAGGCTGCTACATTCCCAAAGAAAAGCTTGTTTAAAATGTTTAAAAAAGTGATTTATGCTGATGGAAATAATAGACATAGCTTGCAATTACACAGTATTGAATATATCTTATATGCTGACATTTTGTTCCCAGGGAAATTTATGACCAGACGACAGAGAAGGTGACCATCTATTACGGTGTCCTCTCTGACCAGGTATATCACCTGGTCGGCAGCCAATGATGGAGGATGATTTCTGCAAACAAAAGTGATGAAGAAGAGAGGCCGACATATTAATATGACCATTTCTTTTTCAGCAACTTGATCTCACTGATCTTCTAACCGCAATGTTTACTATCCTTATTATTCAAGAACAAAAAAATAAAGCATTAATTGCACCAAAATTATCCTATTTTATTCATTATAATGCCTATAATTGCGCTATAAACAAAAAAATAATATTTTGAAACAATATTTTTTACTTTCTGCCATATATATATATATATATATAGGATAACAAATGTATTCATCAGTTTAGGCCAATATGTATTCTTCCACATATTTTTGGTAAAAAACAAAACAAAAAAAACAATAAGTGTATATTGATTGGTTTGTGCAAAAGTTATAGGATCTACAAAATAGGGGATAGATTTATGTTTTTTTTTATTATTATTTTTATTTCTTATTATTAATGGCAAAAGCGATTTTTAGCAGGACTGCTGTGATCGGACACCTGACATTTTTGACACTTTTTTTGGGAACCAGTGACATTAATCAATGCTAAAAATGTGCACTGTCATTGTACTAATGGCACTGGCAGGGAAGGGGTTAACATCAGGGGCAATCAAGGGGTTAAATGTGTTCCCTGTTTGTGATTAATAACTATATGGGGGACTGTGTGACTGGGGAAACACACAAATCCATCTTCCTGCTTAGCAAGAACACAGATCCCGGTGTCATCCCCTGACAGAACGGAGATCTACCTTGTTTACTACGGCAGATCCCCATTCTATCTCTGCGAGGAACAATCGCGGGCGGACATAGATTCCACTGGGCCCACTGATTGGTTCCCCCCCAATCTGAGTGGCCAATCGGTGTGGCATGGCGATTTTTGCACCCGAGCGACCTTGCCGCAGTACATCTGTGGCGGGTGGTCAGCAAGTAGTTAGACAGGAGAGTGCAAAATCTGGTGCAGCTGTGGCTGTGCATAGTAACCAATAAGCTTCCAGCAGATCTGCCTGTTCAGCGGGGAATCTGTCCGTTGATCCTCACTGAGCATGCAGACGACAGGTCCGTGTCTACTCCACATATGCAGAGCGGACACAGACACAGCCTGCCTTCCTCAATTGCTGGTCAGATGTAAATAAACCGCCTGCCTGTGTACATCCGACTGTCATCTAATCCAATCTGCCAGACGGATAGGGAACAGAACCCCCATCAGTCTGTTTTTAGCGGATAGGATCGGATGTCGATGGGTGTAATATAAAGGTGTTATAGAAAATAAAGTTTATTATTATTATGACTTATATTATCAGTCCCTGCTACCCTGGAGCTTACAATCTGAACCTGGCCAATAGTTGTTTCAAATTTTTCATTTAAATTTTTTTTTTATATTCTACTAGCTAGCTTGTTTGATTTTCTAATTACTTGTGGGGCCAAGTCATCTTTCTTTTTTGACTGCAGTGATGAGAAAATTTGAAGGAGCAGGATGGAATTTTTTTTTCATATTAAAGCGAAGTTCCACACAAAAAGGGAACTTCCGCTTTAAGTGATGGTGACCACCTGACATGCCACATCTGTCACATCACTTTTTTGGGGCCAGGAGGCGATACCCTTTTTTTAGAGGCATCCAGCTCCCACTTCCTCCCAGGGCTCCACGGCGCAGGAATGAAGTTCCCCTCTCCCTCCCTGCAATCTTCTGGGACACATCACAGGTCCCAGAAGATTACCCGGCCATTCATGGCTTGCGCAGTGCGTGCCTGGCCGTGAAGCCACAGCCGGGTGCCCAAAGTAAAAATGCCAGCGCCGTGGAGAGGGGGTGGAGCGTAACGGGTCTTCGTATGCCCGCATCACTGCACCGTGGGACAGGTGAGTGTCTGATTATTAAAAGTCAGCAGCTACACGTTTTGTAGCTGCTGACTTTTAATTTTTTTTTTTTTTTCGAGTTAAACTTCACTTTAACTTATTTCTAACAGCCAATATGGCTTTAGTCTGGGAAACTCTATTGTTTCAAAATTGAATGTCGAAAGCATACTATATTTTTAAGTACACGTACTTTCAAACAAGGTGTTGCAAGTCATCAAATGAACTGAGAACTTTCGCACAAATTTTTGCCTGATGGTTTGTTAGAAAGTCGACTAGTGTATGGTCAGTTTAACTCCCTTCCCGCCCAGCCCCGGCACCCCTTTAAAAGGACCTGTGTGTCAAGGTAGCAGGAAGGATCTTCAATCATGTGACCTCTATGATTAGCTGTCACAGTGGTAGCATGATCAGGAACCAGCCCTTTTTTGTCTCTGTGGTGGGAGCATACAGCCGGCACACTCTCAGCAATGAAACCTCAAACGCCCATAGAGGCATATGTGCACATAGCTCCCAATTGTCCCTGATTTTGAGGGACTGTCCCCAATTTGGAGCAATGTCCCTCTGTCCCTCATTTTGGTCTGATCTATATAGTTGAATATAAAATACACTTTTTATCTTTCAAAAAGTGTTCTCCAGTGCTAAACTTTTCATCTAATTTCTAAATTGCTGCATTTGTACATTTTAAAAGCCAATATAAAGGAATATTAGTGGTAATAAAAAAGCACTTGTGGATTTATTTATTTTTTTGGGTTAATTCTCCTTTAAGGGGGTGTGGCAGGGGTCGTGTCCTATACCTACATATGATTGTTAGTAGGTGTCCCCTCATTCCTATCTCAAAATTTGGGGAGGTATGTGTGCAGGCTTTTTTTTGTTGTAAAAGCCCACCCTTTTGCTGCTGCACATATGTGCTATGCTGGCAACAAGAAAGTAAGTTCTCTATCTCACATGCATAAATGCACATACTAGGACCAATTCGGGAGCCATATATCCCACCACCAGCATGTATTTGGAGGGCAGGAGGAAAGTAGAATACCCAGTCTCTATGAAAATAGTCTACTGACCAGAATTCAAACCAAGGACCCCATTGCTACAAGGCAAAAGTCCTAACTACTAAGCCACTGTGCTGTCTACTTTTCTAATAAAAAGTTTATGAATCATCAGCAAGAAATTAAGATCCCCCCTAACAACAATTTAGATGGTATCGGTATCACCATACTTCCCTAGAAAGATTAACTCATTATTGCAGGGTGTAATATGTGTAACAGGTTTATTTGCAATAAAAATGTAATGTTCAAGTTAATCTTTATGTAATTGTCCCCCCAGCATCTAAGGGCCTAAAGGTGACCCCCAGAGCCAAGGAAAAATGACATTCCTCCTCAGGGTTCAGAACACTGTGCATGGTGGGTGTAATGCAAGTTTAGAAACACGGACACCATTTGAATGCAACAAAAGAGATTTTATTGTCCCTGAACAAGAACTGGGGGAGAGCGTTCAGGGCCAGGACATCCTTAGGACAAAAAAGCAATAGCAATTGGCAGACTCCGCAAACTAAAAATAGCAATAGGCAGGCAGCTATACAGGTAGAGGGCCTTTAAGCTGAATGCAGCACACTGTATTTTGTAGAACTGCTGTCTCCTATAGCAACTGAACTTTTAACAGTCAATATAGATCTGCACACGTAATTCACAGTATCCCGTTGTAGATCTTCTTTTACATCTCACTGTAGATCTTAACACTGAGCTCCCAGTATCTCACTAGACTGTCAAGATCCCAGCTGGCACTGGATCCCCTTGAGTTCTTCCACAGCTAACCCACTGTATATTTCTCAAGCTTCATCCACGCTACCTCCTGCTTTCCTAACTTGACTCTGCTGAAGCTTTCTCACTTCTTCACTGTCCCCGGCTAGTGAAAAAGGCTGCTCTGGTACTTCTTCAGACTTCATGCACTGGCCTTTGATAACAGAAGTGGTTGTCTCTTGGTAGCAGCTGCTTCCCCTTTACTTCTCACCTTGATCCTCATTTGCCTCTGGTAACAGGAGTGATAGTCCCCTATGGAAACTGCTTCTCCTTCACCTCTGGCAACATTCGGTTCCCTGTCCGGCTGAACCTCTGCAACTTGGTTAGGCTCCTGACCTGAAGCGCCAACCTCTATGCTGATTCTCACAGTCCAGGATAGGCCTCAGAGAGCCTAGCAGCCAGGTACTCCCGGATAGGCCCCGGGCTTTTGGCCTAACAAACGGGAGCAATACAACACACTTCCACCCAGACAGCCATCCGTGTGGCACAGAACCCCGATCACCTGACTCCTCTCGAAAATATAGGATCTGCCAGCAGTCCATGGGGCCAAAGAGACTCCTAACAATTGGTTGGGACAACCTATCCAATCCTAACCCAAACTCACTATGCCTTTGCCATTCTAAGGCAACAGGCGGCAATGCCACCTAGTGACAGAAGAGATAATTAACCCAAATTCAGACTTAGGGCAAAAGTCAGTGGATCACCTTAACAATTAGCCAGGTTAGTTACCACCTAGCAAACTAAATTTATGAGCAGTCCTGTTTAGGATCAGGGTGCTACATAATGATCCCCCTCCTAAAGCAGTCAGCACCAAAACACCTCTCACATTTGCGATTATTGTCTCTCATGGCTGCAGCATCATGTGCGGTCTTCTGCCGAGCTGTTAAAAATCGAAAAGTTTGTGTCTGGGTTAAGTACATTTTTCCATTTATAAGAAGAAAGGCTTGCCAAAATTACAAATGAGATAAACCAGTAAATATATTCGTACATGTAGCTATGTAGTATGTTACATGCAGCCCAGCATAGAGAGTGCAAGGGTCAGGAGTAGGTAACACGCAGATTGCAGGGTTCAGGAATATGTAATAAATAGTGCAGGGTCAGGAGTATGCAATGTTAAAAGTGCAGGTGTCAGAAGTATGTAACGTGCATGGGGTCAGGTCCATATAATGCACAGAGTTCAGGTGTCAAGAGTATGTAACATACAGAGTAAAGGGTCCAGGAGTGGGTAATGCACATAGCACAGGGGTCAGGTATATGTAGTGCACACTGTGTGGGGGTCTGGTGTATTTATTGTATATATAGTGCAGGGTCCAAGTTTATGGTGCACAGTGCATACTGCCAGGACCACCCATATTTAGCAGATGGATGCCCAGCACCTTTGGATGCTAGGAAACAGATGACTTACACTGCCTAGCAACCTTTGTTGCTAGGATGCAGACAGTTCATACCACCTAGCGCCCTTGGTTGCTAGGGTGCAAGCAGCTCACACCACCCGGTGGTTGAACATTTACATTATGACTTATAGACCGCTAATTAAAACTCAACTGGAAAAGTTGTTTGGGATTAGTAAATAAATCCAAAAAGGGGAGAAGTGAATGACAAAGTATGCATAGTAGGCACATGAAGAATATGAGGAAAGAGACTGGGGAACATCATAGGATTTCCTAAAGAGATGTGTTTTTTGAGCACATTTAAAAGAATTTAATGAATAATGATAAATTGATGGAAAGTATTCCAGAGAAGTGGTGCAACCCATAATAAATTCTGGATGTTAGAGAGGGAAGTCATGAGGCCCATGCCACCTATTGGTTGCTAGGATCCTACTGTGTGGCATCCTTGGTTGCTAGAAGACAGACAGCTCACATTGCCTAACGTCCTTGGTTGCCAGGGAGCAGGCAGCACTAAAAGAGTGCAGACTACACTTCCTCAGCTGATGGCCACTGTAACCTTCCCCCTTTCCTGCCACATGTGACTGCAAACAAAAAGATGATGCTAAGTCGAAGCAGAAGAAAACCAAAGTGGTCTGAAAAAATTAGAAGATAAGGCAGAGTTTGACCTGTGCATTATCTGTGCACTCTGTGCATTACTTACTCCTGACCCCTACACTTTGTGTATTAATCTCTCCTGATGAAGGCCATCTTTATGGTTGGAGGGAATGGAGTCCCCCCCCGAAATCCATACCAAACCCTTATCAGAGCACACAGCCCAGCAGGTCAGGAAAAGGAGTGGGGATGAGCGAGCGCCTATCATACCAGACACAGTATCTGGTATTGTCTGGGTTCAAAGTCGGATCCCTGTTCATTAAAGTCAGACGCATTTCGGACTTCAAGTTGCAGGGCAAAGTCAGATCCAAAGGGATCCGACTGTTGTATCCAACAGTGTGAACCCGGCTTTAGTCACTTTTGGCGTTTTTACATTATAGGGAGTGTTTTTACTGTAAAAACGTTTAAAAATGCTAACACCAAAAAGCGCACCTATAAACGCTAGTCAAAAACGTGGCTAAAAGCAGGTTTTTACAGCTGCTTTTTCCTGGCAGCAGTGCTGCCATTTTTTAAATGTCTTGTGTGCATGAGCCCTAAGACTATGCATTCCTTTTGTTTTAATGTTATTGGGATGTATTTTAGCAGGCTTAAAGTGGTTGTAAAGGCAGAAGGTTTTTTTTTATCTTGATGCATTCTATGCATTAAGCTAAAAAGCCTTTTGGGTGCAGCAGCCCCCCTAATACTTACCTGAGCCCCATTTCTATCCAGCAATGTCCACGAGTCCCTCAGCCTTCGTTCTGATTGGCTAAGACACAGCAGTAGTGCCCTTGGCTCCCGCTGCTGTCAAAGTCAGTTAGCCAATCAGGAGAGAGAGGGGGCAGGGTCAAACCACAGCTCCATGTCCGAATAGATACACAGAGCTGCAGCTCGGCTCAGGTGCCTACCATAGCAAGCTGCTTGCTGTGGGGGCACTCAATCAGGAGGGAGGGGCCAGGAGCATCGAGGGGCCCAAGAAGAGGAGGATTTGGGCTGATCTGTGCAAGGACCAACTGCATAGAGCAGGTAAGTATGACAAGTTTGTTATTTTTTTAATTTAAAAAATAGACTTTAGTATCAATTTAAATAGCATGTTCCATGGAGCTATAAATTGATTTAAAAAAAAATATGTCATCAGTATTGTTATAGTTACAGGAAAGTGCTTCAGGCTTAGCTTTGCTTCACCAAATATTTTCCAACTCTATGTATAAAAATATACCCCAAATAAATGAGAACCAAACAAGTTTATGACAAATGTACTTAGCAGTCACTGTTTATTTGGCATTACTTGAAATATCTGTGCAGTTAATATGGGAAAAGTCAGGTGCCTGGAGATGAGCCATGGAAATGGGCAATCTGTTCATTATGCAGACCTTTATAAATGCTGTCCTGATCTGGCCATGGTCCTTTAATCATTTTAACTCACCCAAGAAGAGTTACTGACAGCTCATGATGCTCTATCTCTGGATATGGATGTTCCTGGGGCTTGCAGGTAAATGCTAATCACCATCTCATATAATTTCTGTTGCAGCTCAGATTATTGCATTGTAACATGAAAAGATAATTGTTCCTAAAATAAATATTGCATTGTATTGAAGTGTCTGCATATCCAAAACATTTTTTTTCTGTTTTGGATCCAATGCAGAATTATTAGAACACCAGGTTTCTATTTCTGTATGTGTCCTTGCTGGGGAGACTCGCTTTCTCTATTTGTCCTAGATTTGTGCCCACTGCCAACAACATAGTAAGCATTGGAAAAGCCTGCATTTTAAAGTTGTCACCAGAACAATAGAGAAGGGAACGTTTTTTCAAAGGGGAAACCTACTCCAGCGACCACTGTCCAAGAGGGGTAATTCCCTCTCATTTACGGTTACACCTCAGGGTAAGTATAACGGGACGTCAAAAAATAAACTGGCAGGTGTATTAACCCTCCCCTACACATTACCAAAATAAAAAATAGCTAAGCATACTGTTACATACATATATAATAAATATGGAGCTTCCTGCAGCATTCAAAAACAATGTGAACCCGATTGATGAAAGGAATGGTGCCAAAGTTTAAAAACAAAATTAACCTTTGAAATGCTTACTAAGCAGACCATCCATCTACCCAGGGCTTCTGATTTTTATGCACAGAAACTGCCTCACTCTACATTATCCAAGTGAGTTAACCTGGAAAAAGATACAGATACTGTCAACTTGTCAAGTAGAAGATCACACCACCCAACAATGCCAGGATTTGCTTGGAGCTGGCCAGTGGAATGAATTCCGGCACTCTGAACTGGGACATGTCCAGGACCTAAAGGATCCTGGGTTTTTATTTAAATCTTGGGACTGGCTCACAGAAGCCAGGGCAGTTGGGGGTGTTGTTAATAATAAAAAGTGTATATAAAATAATGGGGAAAGTAAAGGTGTAGAATGAAACCTTCAAGCAAGTTACAGGCAACCCTGGTTCTTTCCCAGAGAGTACACTGTAGCATTTATTTGATGTTAGAGTCTTAGATACAGATGACAAGTCCAATAGAGTAAATACAAGATAATATAAATTTAAAACCCTATTAGTGTAGCATTTTTTTTTTTTTTTTTTTTTTTATGTTACGAGTCTCCGAAACAGATGACAAGTCCACCAGTTATTTTATTTAGAAGCCCTAGGAGTCTCTTCATGTCTTCCTTTCATCACTTTAGCAAGGATAGAAAATAGTATATATAACTATAAATATATTTTTCAAACATACTTTCAATCATTCAAATACTCAATTACTAAAACAGGTGGTTATGTCTCTCTTCGCTGCAGTTAGAACATGGTGGTGTATGGGGAACTCTGGGCACGTTGTACTATAGATCATAGAAGGTCCAATGATGTCACTTTTTCAGCATGAATGGCCTACATTTTGTCCCCTCTTGTAGGTCTGGTGACCTGGCCCTGCATTCTATACAGACCTGTCTACACAACTATCTGTTGCATGGCTGGAGACTGGATGATGCTGCATGCAGAACAGCAGCCACCCTCTGCCAGAAGCACAAACTTGCCCTTCCTTCACCCCATTTAGCTACCGCGAACAAGAGGAGATGCCCTGTCAATGCACATAGTCGTTCAAAACTGACCCAAGGTTATGAACTGTCCCCATATGATAGTTCTAGTGTCACTGATTTAACCAGTGCGGTCACAGAGTCAGTGTGCATGAGCATCAATACCTTAAGTACCTGGAAATATTTTGTTTGCTCTTGCTGGCTGAATAAAACAGTGGTGGAGAAAATGGAAAATGATTATATGCTCTTGGGAAGTGGGAGTAAAGTTTTAACTTTCCCAAAAGTTGGCAGCAAATTTTGGGTCTCTGTTCCATCAAGTATTTGTAAACTCTTTTTGGTTCCTTTGAAGCTGCTGCTCCTCGATATGATGATGATGATAAGATCATCAATGGCTATGAGTGTGCTCGCCATTCCCAACCTTGGCAGGTTTATTTCACCTATAATGGACAACGTTGGTGTGGTGGCTCCCTGGTCACAGCACGGTGGATCATATCTGCAGCTCATTGCTATAAGCAGTAAGTTCTATGATTCTTCTTTGTAGATTGGTAATACTGAACACAAACCATCCAGTGGCCTAGAGCCAAAATGGCTTGGATCTCTGAAAATGATCAGAGGGGGCTAGCCATAACAATTTGACTTGTAGTTGTCTGAACAGTTAGACCAGTGGGGATCCTCTCTACTACTTTGTAAGCACAAGCACTGTTCAGTGCATGATTCCCCTTAAAAGATAAGTTTACCTTTTAAAAAGATAAATAAAATAAATGCACTATTTTTTTTGTGCATGTAAAAAAAAAAGTGCATTTATAATTTTTTTCTTCGGAGCCCGCTTCTGTGATGGGGATGAACAGTAATAGTTGGGAGTATTTAATCAACATCCTTGCAACAGGGCAGGATGGGATAATGCTATCTCTGGGAGTAAGAAATATTTAATAGAAACCATTGTACACATTATCTGTAGTAACCCTTTGATATCTACAGTTTCTCTTTTTTCTTATATTCAACTTGCACAGGCCCAAGTACTTGGTTGCTCACCTTGGGGAACATGATACTACTAAACAAGAAGGAACAGAACAGCATATCCAGGTGGAAAAGGCTTATCAGTACTTCTACTATAACCAGTATTACATAGATCATGATTTCATGATGGTCAAACTAGCTGAGCCTGCCCAGTTCAATCAGTATGTCCAACCCATCCCAATAGCCACGTCCTGCCCAACTGATGGAAGTCAGTGCCTGGTGTCAGGTTGGGGAAACCTGAAGACCTCTGGAGGTAAATTCATTTTCTTGGATTTAGAAATATTTGTTTAACTGTGAATTTTATAAAATATAAAAAGTTAAAGCTTTGATTTGCCCTGCAAAGTACAGGTTGGCTTTAAAGCAAGGGTGTATTTTTCTATTTCACACTTTTTCTTTTCACAATTTTTTCCACAATTTGATCAGAATGGGTTATATACAATGTTGCTCATAAGTTTACATACCCTGGCAGAATTTAGGATTGCTTGGCCATTTTTCAGAGACTATAAATAACAAAAAAATAATAATTTCACTCATGTTTAGTGTTCGTCTGAAGCCATTTATTATGAAATCAACTGTGTTTATTATTTTTAAATCACAATGACAACAGAAACTACTCAAATGACTATAATCTAAAGTTTACATACCCTGGTGATTTTGGTCTGATAACATGCCCACAAGTTGACACAAAGGAGTTTGAATAGCTATTAAAAGTAACCATCCTCACCTGTGATCATTTTGCTTGTAATTAGTGTGTGTGTATAAAAGGTCAATGAGTTTCTGGACTCCTGACAGACCCTTGCATCTTTCATCCAGTGATGCACTGACTTTTCTGGATTCTGAGTCATGGGGAAAGCAAAAGAATTGTGAAGGATCTGCATAATTATCTGTATAAATCAGGAAAGGGATATAAAAAGATATCCAAGGAATTAAGAATGCCAGCCAGCAGTGTTCAAACTCTAATCAAGAAGTGGAAAATGAGGGGTTCTGTTGAAACAAAACCACTGTCAGGTAGACCAACTAAAATTTCAGCCACAGCTGCCAGGAAAATTGTTCAGAACGCAAAGAAAAACCCATAAATAACTTCAGGTGAAATACAGGACTCTCTGAAAACATGTGGTGTGGCTGTTTAAAGATGCACAATAAGAGTCTGGGTAAACCAATCTCTACAATATACAAGTCCCTTCAGCCCTCCATTCATGATGGCCTCAACAAACTATTATCAGGATGGCGAGAGGAAGTCACAGAGTTAGATTCCGAAGACTGGAAGGATATTTGGTACTACCCTATGCAAAGCTTAGCATCAGCCAGAGACAGATTAATCCAATTTAAGATTCTCCATAGAGTATATCTAAGCCCTTGTACACACGGTCTGAGATTCCGATGGAATGTGTCCGATCGGACCGTTGTGTCGGATATCCCGACTGTGTGGTCTACATCGGACTGTTTCCGTCGGAGTATCCGACGGACCAAGTTTTCCAACTTGTTGCTAAAATTTTCCTACAAAATGCTCCGATCGGACATACT